>NC_139943.1:13056680-13201680 GCF_963454915.1 Gymnoscopelus microlampas | reverse complement strand
AGGCCCTGCAGTTCAACTGAACTCAGTTATGTTTTCGAAGAATCGAGACAGACAGAAGCGGCCATCTTATGCCTTGATTGATTGATTGATTGATTGATTGATTGATAGAATACTTTATTTACAAGATTGTTATTAACAGTACAGTAGTATAGTAACATTTTCCCAGGGGCTTGTACAGGCCAAAATTCCCAGGGGCTTGTTTCCATTGTGGTCCATTGCACTTTGACGTCTCCTGTCTCTCACCCATCAGGTTGTTTTTCAGTCGTTTACCCACAACTCTGTTTGTTTTTTGTTGTCGGCAGATGACGCCCCAGGTTATGGGCCGGTGTTCGAGGAGCAGCCGGTGGACACCATCTACCCCGAGGAGTCTCCTGAGGCCAAAATCACCATGAACTGCCGGGCCAGAGCCAATCCACCTGCTACATACAAGTAACATATGTTTCCCCCATATACTGTACCCTCAGTATGTTTCCCATATACTGTACCCTCAGTCTCTGTAATGTACACAGTACTGTACTGTATGTCCCCCGTCTCTCACCGTCTCTCGGTCTGGAGTCCTGGGTGTGTGTTAGGAGAACACTGTCAGGGGCAGGCCAGGTCCAAAGGACTTTCCTTTTAATCACAAGATTGTCTGCAAGTGTGTTGTGTATGTGTAAGTACAGTATGTGTATGTTTTGTTTGTTGTGTGTTTGGAATTTAACCCATTAAAACAGGGAAAGCATCTGTGTCATTTTAGATTTTAGCTATAATATTATACATATCAACATAAGATACATTTTTCAGAAGAGGACTTGGTTTAGAACAGTGGTTCTCAAAAATAGCAGATATAAGCTCACAGCGTGTCACTTTGTGCCACGCTGCGAGCTTGTACATCTGCTCTTTTTGAACATTTTAGATTTTTTTTCAATAATTTAGTTTCTAATATAATGCCCAAATCTTCTCTTCTGGGAGTCCCTGCCCTGGCACAAAACGTTTTCAGATGGGGGTCCGTAGCCAAGAACTACTGGTTAGAACGCATTTGTAGAATCGGCTTCAGTTCAGCCAAATAATTACTTATTTTCTATCAATTACACACCCCTTGAAGCATTCCATGAATTCAATGCTTCATAGGGTGTGTAATTGATAGAAAATAAGTACTTTTTTGGGTGAATTTCCTTTAAAGATGGAGTGCCATGATATTTTTCAACCCTAAAACCTGATCATAAGGTATTATTATTATGTAAGGATTTTTTTCAAAAAAAAAAAGTGTACAGAAATTGTAAAAAAAAAATGTTTTTATGTGGACACGCCTCCAGTTCACTAAGTATGCCTGGTTCTCACCTTAGCACCTCCTCCACCACCTTAGCACCACCCACCTGTCCTAGTCCCTCCTCCTCCTCATGCCCACACCTGTTGTGTTATGATAATGAGGGGGAGGGTATGTTTTTTGGGGGCTCTGTGATGTCACTATGCCCCTGTTTTTGGATTGGCAGGTTTGACTCTCAAGGTTTCAGCCTCCAGGAAAAAACTCCAAATAGTCAGAGAAGACATGAAACACCATAAAACCACCAGCGGGGGCCTTAATGAAGTTCTATCAACCTCATAGACACATGAAAAACAGAAAAAGTGCAAAACCATGGCACCACCTCTTTAATTGTGTGTGTGTGTGTGTGTGTGTGTGTGTGTGTGTGTGTGTGTGTGTGTGTGTGTGTGTGTGTGTGTGTGTGTGTGTGTGTGTGTGTGTGTGTGTGTGTGTGTGTGCGGCAGAGTGCACACATTCTAGTCCGTCTGTTACATTGTGTGGCTGTTCTGGCCCCTTCTTTCCAACAATGCATAATCAGAGAGAGCATACATTTTTAAAATAGTTTGCTATATTGTTCTTGTCATTGTCAAATGCCTGTCACAACTCATATCACCCCACAGCAGGTGTTTGTTAGTTTCCCAGCAGTCCACTAACAAGAGTTTAAAACGCCAAATTATGACACGCCAACAAAGCCTGACGGTAAACGATGATGTTGGCAAGAGCCGCGACAGTCGGCAACAACATCGCCGCCGGTACCTCCATCTCATTTCATTCAGCGCTGCTGAAAATTAAAAAACATTTTTAGTCGATCCATTTCAATTTAAATGTAAATGTATGTAAATGCTGCGTCTCCGCCACATCATCCAAATCAGTTCGACTGTCGCGGAGCCCATGATTTGGGTGTCAGGGGAGAGGGAATTAGTTTTGACCATCGCTGGTGTTGTTGGCTACACATACATTCATCTACAGTGCTGTCAGCTACGCCTCTGAGGTCATGAAGGAGATGCTGGAAAGGAACTTGTTATTGCTTCTATACTCAAGATCAGCACAAGCACCGTTTTCAGACATTCGGATGTACTCAAATCTGTTGCAGTTGAGATCAATGACACTAGCCACTTAAACCCTTCAATCCGGGAACGCATCCGTGTCATTTTAGATTTGAGCTATAACTATTATTTTATACTTTGGCTATTCAAAAATACCAGCTCATAGCTCTATTTTTCAAAATAGTGAAAATAGCACATCTACGTGATACTGTCATATGATAAATAGGGCATTCATTTGTGATAAAGAATACATAAAAAATACAAAAATACATATGTATTTTTGTATATATAATATATAATAATTAGTGTGCTTAATATATATGCTTTACTAACAATTTACCCTGCAGAAATCGTATACATTTGTCCTCCTAATGTGGGTTCCTTAATGTGAGTTTTACCCCACCCATCTGGGTTAAAACAAGCACAATGAATCATTTGCAAACTGTGCTTTATTGCCATAATCAGTTATACTGTATTGTACACAGAGTTATGGAAGTTCTTCCTTTTGCCACATAAAGCCTGATCTGTACTTTGCGCCCTGGTGCCACGCACTTAAAATGGCAGAACTACAAGCTCACAACGCGTCATATAGCACGTCGCGTTGTGGGCTTGTAGATCTGCTACTGTATTTTCGGCGTACGACAATTCTACACCTTTGTTTCTGCTCAGGTGGAACCTGGACGACTCGGACATCGACATGTCCGCAGACGACCACTACAGCTTAGTGGGGGGCAACCTGATCATCGTCAACCCCGTGAAGAGCAAGCACGTGGGGAAGTACTCCTGCGTGGCCGAGAACATATACGGCACGGCCATCAGCCGAGACGCCTCTGTCCAGTTTGGATGTGAGTGTCCCGAGTGTGACCCCTCTAATCCATAATGTACCATGCCCTCTAACAATGTGCTGCCCCACAGTTGGCACTTTCATGCATATTAGGAGAACTGTGATTGCACGGGCGTGCCGGGGCTAAAGTTAATCATAACTGGCGTTGCAAAGTGGGAATTTGAACGGTCCAACTCTATTAAGCCATTTTGGCTAATGCAGTTTTCAATGAAGAAAATTGCTGTGCAAACCAATACAGAGTCAATGAGCCATGGTTTGCTCTTCTGTAAGGTTTGTATAAGGTTTTAAGGAAATTGGGTAATTGTTGAATGTTTGCAACGAGGCGTACGAGAGTATTGTCGAGGATTCTGGATCAGTCAGGATGTGATGAGGCAAATGGAGTCAATTTGTAAGTTATAACTTTATTGCATGAACTCACGGAAGAAGTACATTAAACACATAGGTCAGTGGTCGAGTAGTTCTCTGCCAATGAGCAACCAGACCATTCTTATTCACAGAAAGGGGGGTCATTGTCAAGCTGTACTGTTATAACAATAACAGGCAATGAAGTGGTGTCTTGATGCTATAATATTTAGATTGTTAGAACATAATAATAAGGCCAATATCTGTCCATAATGCAGTAGACTTCTACTACCTTTCTAAATTTCAAGGACCCCCAGGTTTGTATGCATTAGGCCATGGACCCCCATTTGATATGATTTTGATCTCTGGGACTCCAATCTACTGATTTAACTCTGAGTGTACAAATGGAACCAAATTGACTTATATGTGTCCATTTGGTTCCATTTGTACAGTCTCAGAGTTACACACACCCCGTAAGGGTCCATTTGGTTCCGTAATATCAGTTATTTAGCTGGGGACCCCCTCAAGGACCCCTGGGGGTCCCCAGACCTCACGTTGGGAACCAGTGATCGAGCATCGAAAGACAGGAATGTTGCGTTCACACTGGCAGATACAAAAGATACAAAGATACAAAGATACAAAGCTACACAGCATAGCTTTGTATCTTTGTAGCTGAAGTTGAAACCAGCTCAACTTTTGTGTATCTTTGTAGCTACAAACGTCAGATGTATCTTTGTATCTTGTATCTTGCTGGCTTCCATTGAAAATGAATGGTAGCCTGTATCTTTGTAGCTGCCAGTTTGAACACAGACAGTATAAAGGCTTTAGCCATTAATATGCAGTGGTGTTCCCATTTTCAATACTTTTACTTCTACTCTAGTCAAATATTGTACTTTTACTCCACTACAATTATTTGACAGCTTTAGTTACTAATTACGTTGTAGATTTTGATTATTATTACAAAACATGCATTACCCACTTCAGCCCTACAGTATATACATTTCGGCCATTTGAAAATAGCCGATCTACAAGCTCACTATTTTCAAATGATTTTTATACATTTTATACATTTGAAAACGTCATTCTGCATTATGAGTACATTGTAATGCCAATACTTTTGTACTTTTACTCAAGTCAATTTTGAATTCCGGACTTTTACTTGTAACAGAGTATTTCTACATTGCAGTATTGATACTTTTACTTAAAGTAAAGAAATCGAGTACTTTTTCCACCACTGCTAATATGTAAAGAACTTCTTCCACAGCATGACAGTGATGTGAACCACCCTATTTGACAGTTCATCTTTAATGATTCCATCTCCATTTCTCTCACAGACCTTGATTTCTTCTCGTCGGAGGAGAGGGAGGCGGTCTATGTGAAAGAGGGGCAGGGGGCCGTGCTGCTTTGCGCCCCGCCACCTCATTACCCAGGTAATGTACTGTACCGTAACCGGACACACTAATGATACAGTGATATGATGCTGGGCAAACCTATAGCCTAGAATTGTAGCTTTAGCATCTAATTAGTTATATAATAGCATCACATTTAACAACAAAATATCCCATTGATTGATTGATTTATTGAATACTTTATTAGTCAGAAATGTAAGCAGCACGTGGTACAGTAAGACATTAAGGCTAAAAGGATAACACCAAAAACACAACATTGTTTCCATTGTGGTCCATACAGTAGTTTATGGTTGTTATTCTAGAGAGGCTGTCTTCTTGAGGTTGAAATCCAATGAAAGTATGCCCTCTACTGGAAAGGTACTAAATTGCCTTTTTTTTATATGATCTGAGACATAAATATGTGAGTATTTTATTTCTGACATGTCTGGGTATTTGTGCTCATCTTCTATTCTATATTATGCTTTGAGCTGGGGTGGACACTTTTACTTCATCCCTACACATAATACATAAAATCGTCAGCGTTGATTTAACTGAGAGTATAAAAATGGATCAACACTGACGATTTCACTGAGTAAGAAATTCAAGATTCAAGCCTGTCACAAAATTGCCTGACCGCAACTAATTGAGTTGATCGCAATTATTTTTCATAATTGCCATAATCATTTCCATTCATCTGTATAAAACACAGCTGGATGAAATATATAATTATGTACACCTCGTTGTCCACGCCCTCGGCTCGATCTCGTCGCGCCCAGATAAGGACTGCATGTTAGTGTTCCTTTGCCCAGAATCTACCCAGCCTCGATTCCTGTGTTTGTGGATGACAAGGATATGCCATAGTACATTGTTTATTTTGATTATCGGTACCAGCCAACTGTCAGTCATTTATTTGTATGTATGTCAGCCATAGACTTTGTGTATTTAAGTTATTTATGTCATATCTGCCCTGTGCAATGTTTGTTTACAAAGCTTAAAAACAGAAATACATTTTTTATTTATTTTCCTTTCTTTCATTGTGTGTGCATGCGACTGTGTTTGTGTGCTGCACACACACGTCTGTACTTTTGTGTGGCCTCATTTTGCCGTGCGTCTCTGTTTTACGCCTTTCAATCACGATCAAACACATCTCTATTAGACCAGCACACAGCTCCAGAAAATGGTGATGCACATTTTCATATTCAGGCTCATGCAAATCCATCTAAAAACGCAGCCAAGTGGAAACCATGGTTACCTCCCTCTGCCACAGTTCCAGAATTAGCAAGTTAAAGTGTTTACTGATGCCCCTGCGTCACTCCTCTCTATACAATACATTAGCTTTTATCTGAAAGGTCATGACTGTGAATTAACAAATCCCCCTCAACACCAAACAAATGCATTGTTTATAGTTCACCTTGCATTCAGATTCTTAAAATTGAGATAGCGTTGTTATTGAAGCATTGAATTAATGTTTTTGTTTTGGTCGCATTCCTGAATCCTGAGCCTATAATTTGACTGGAAACTGAAAGAGTCTCCTTTGAGTGTAATTGATAGAAAATAAGTACTTTTTTGGGTGAACTACTCCTTCAAGCCCTATTTTATACTTGCTGTATAGTGGTACTGTGCAAAGATGAAATAAAAACGATTACTGTAGTTTGATTAAACCGTTGCTTCTCTATACACGTGTGTTCCCGTGCAGCCGAGCTGTCGTTCCGATGGATGCTGAACGAGTTCCCCATCTTCATCCCGCTGGACAAGAGGCGCTTCGTCTCTCAGAACACGGGCAACCTGTACATCTCCAAGGTGGACCTGCAGGACAGCGGCAACTACTCCTGCTTCGTCTCCAGCCAGTCCATCTCCAAGAGCGTCTTCTCCAAGTTCATCCCCCTCGTGCCCTTGGCCGAACGTGAGTACCACTCTTCTTCTTCTTCCCTGTTCCTCACAGTCCTGTTCAGTCCTCTAGCATCTCTGTTCTTTTTTGTGGAAGATATTGTCTGTCGGGTGGAGACCTTGTATGTCCAAAGCTGTTACTTAAAAAGAAAAAAGAAAAATAGCAAAAGTTGCAGATCTACAAGCTCGAAACGTGTCGCGGATCTGCTACGATTAATTAACCACATGCCCCCTAGCATCACTATTCTGGGCATAATTGCCAGACATTTGGTAAAAAATTGCAGATCTACTAGCTCGTAGCTATTTTCAGGGAAGAGACTTAGGTGTAGAGGGAAAAAGGAGGGGGCCAAGTACAGACCCATGGGGGACCCTGGTCAACAAAGTATATAGGGATTAAGTGGTTAAAGGAGCTGTAAGTGTTTTGGTTACATTATTTTGTTAAAAAGTATGATGAGCAATGATTCTGAGAGTAATCATTGCTATAGTGTCTATATTTAGAAAGCTAAATATAGAGTTACGATTCCAACTCTTTCAGTTCATTTTTATCACTTCATCACTTCCAATTTCACTTGTTCATCCTGTACCCTGTATGAGTTCTCTCTCCCGATTGGATGAAATTGGTATCCTGACATGCATTTTCTGTTTACTTAAGAGCTGGAGAGATGGGGGTATAGACCCCTGTTACTGAACAAACACGCTAGCAATGCTTACTATGGGAATATGGGGAAAAAACTAAAACAATAATAACACCTTGCTGTGCGTGTAACACATACACTACAGCACCTTTAAAGATAAGACCAAGTTGAGGTGCTGCATGTAGCAGAAGGCAGGACAGAGGTGTGGGTTTGGGTTCATGGAGTTTCTCTTGAAGAGGTGAGTTTTCTGATTCTTGCAGACAGACAGGATGTGACTCTGCAGTATTGCAGAGATGTATTGATCGCTTTTCCCCCACCCCTAAAGACCTCACTTTGATCCTAAAGCCGATATTGTTTTGTAAGATAAGAACCTCCCAGTGTTATTGAATCTTTAATTCGATCTAGTGGATAGAATAGGCTAATCCCCCCATGGTAGACAGCCAGGCACCCAAAACTCTGCCATAAATACATGGCAAAATCTGGACTTGAACCATTTAATCACTTAAGCCCGATATACTTCAGTCCCCCAGGGCTCTATTATACTAGGCGCCTTGCTGTCTTCTTATCATTGTCGAGAACATCCAATCTACAAGTTCACAACACGTTGCGCTGGGGACGCCTTGTGAGCTTGTAGATCGTCTATTTTTGCAAAAATGTGAGCCCTAGAATAGGGATGCTAGTGTTGAAGTGCTTAACTCTGAATGTGTAGGAAATGACCCATGGTGGCAGTTCATTTTGACACTTCCACAGTTAAATTCAGTGGTGGAAGAAGTACAGATTTTTTTTTTACTCAAGTAACTAAAAGTATCAATACCCCAATGTAGAAAAACTCTGTTCCAAGTGAAAGTACGGAGTTCAAAATTTACTTGAGTAGGAGTACAAAAGTATTACCATCAAAAGATACTTAAAGTACCAAAAGTAAAAGTAGGCCTACTCATTATGCAGTGTGTCCCATTTCACAAGTTCATCATGTACTGTATAACAAATCTTTTGATAATAGCAGATCTACAAGCTCACCACGTGATCGGCTATTTTCATATGGCCAAAGTATACATAGGGTTGAAGTGATGTTGTAATAACATACAAAATCTTCAAAGTAACTAGCAACTAAAGTTTTCAAATAATTGTAGTGGAGTAAAAGGTGCAATATTTATTTGTCTCTGAGATGTAGTGGAGTAGAAGTAAAAGTATTACAAATTGGAAATACTCCAGTAAAGTAAAAGTACTTAAGTACAGTACTTCAGTAAATGTACTTAGTTGCTTTCCACCACTGGAAATGGACCCATGGTGGCAGTTCATTTTGACACTTCCACAGTTAAATGAACACTCCCATGTTTGGTGTGTTGGACGACCTCGCAGCTCGCTGACGAGGATCACAAAGCATTTCGTCTCCAGAGCCGAAGGACCACAAAATTGAAGTGCTGACCATTATGATTCTTACTGGTTGGTGTGTCTGGCCGTGTCTGAGGAAGGAGAAGGAGAGCCAAACTGGGCAGCTGTTACAGTGTTTTCCTTGGGGCCCTTCCCAGAGTCCCATCAATTATTCCATTGTTTGTGTTATTCTTGAGTTTGGCTAAGCATCACCTGTGGCAAACACATCCTGAATGGCGGTGAGGACACAAACTAGAATGTTCCATTCCATTAAAGAGGTCAGTGCTGCTTGCTGCAGCAGAGACCAGTCAGGCTCTCATGCATACATGTGTTATGACTGCCGTCTACATGAACTGACTAGAGCATGGCGCCCTCTGGCTGTGATGTGGTCCATTTTAACTGTGTGTGTGTGTGTGTGTGTGTGTGTGTGTGTGTGTGTGTGTGTGTGTGTGTGTGTGTGTGTGTGTGTGTGTGTGTGTGTGTGTGTGTGTGTGTGTGTGTGTGTGTGTGTGTGTGTGTGTGTGTGTGTGTGTGTGTGTGTGTGTGTGTGTGATGAAGACATAGCTTTTACCTGAGTCACATATTTTCTGCCTCCTGGCAAACACAGTATTATAGTATACCGGCTCTGATATACAGTAATTAAAACTGTGTTCCTAAGCTGTGTGCGTGTGTGTGTGTGTGTGTGTGTGTGTGTGTGTGTGTGTGTGTGTGTGTGTGTGTGTGTGTGCTCGTGTATGTGTACTTCCCGGTGTGTAGCATTTGCAAAACATATTGATGGTTTATTTGAGTTTATTTTCAACTGTCACAAATTGTCTTATTCAGTACTTGATCATAACCATCATGTGTTGCGGTGCATTGCGATGCATTGTGAGCTTGTAGATCTGCTATTTTGGGCTAATGTTCCCTCCCCCCAGAATATGGACGCAGGGGTTCAAGTGGTTAATGTGTTTAAGTCCAAGCAGCTATGGTTTTGTTGGCAAATAAACTCGTTTTTTGCAGCTACTTGTTGTTGCCTCAGGTCTGATAAGTGTGTGTGTGTGTGTGTGTGTGTGTGTGTGTGTGTGTGTGTGTGTGTGTGTGTGTGTGTGTGTGTGTGTGTGTGTGTGTGTGTGCGCGCGTGCGCGTGCCTGCGTGTGTTTCAACTTCCAGGCTCCGTTAGGAAGTACCCTGCTGACATCACAGTCAAGTTCCCTGACACCACGGCTCTCATAGGACAGAACATCACCCTGGAATGCTTTGCGCTTGGGAAGTAAGAACAGAGAGCATGGGCTGACTATCAGTGAATAAGTGGCCTCTCTAAATAATGTATGATAAAAGCGAACTGTGAGGCTTCAATCTAACCGTAAACACTTCAGTCCTGATATACTTGACTGGGGCGCTATACTTCCGCTCCTTTTTTCTCTGTACACACCATCTCTTTGCTGAACATCACGTCTACAAGTTCAATTCTTTTGCCAACATTTCGCCCCAGAATAGGGATTCTAGGGTTCGTGTGGTTAAGCCCTATAAAATGTGTTGTCTACGACAAATGGCTAAAGTAAGCGATCTACAAGCTTGTGCTACTTTTGGATAAAAAAACTAAATGTGGTTAATTTATACGACATTGTGCGAGTTTGCCGCCTATGCAACACATTACTGTAGCTTGCAGATCAGTTCTTTTTGGCAAGACTTTTAACTCCTAACCTCCACACCCCCGCTTTGCTTTCTGCTTACATTCGTTGAATGACAAATAGGGTCTGTTGCTGAATGACGCTGAGACTTTAATGGACGATCAATCCCACATCCACTGTATTCTGGATTGGTACCAAAGGCAGTTAGTGTCTCCTTAGTGCTGTACGCAGTAGAAAACTAAAGTCGTAACATTAAACTCTTGTGCACATCAACTCACTACAGTAGTAGTTGTGCGTGCTGAAAAAAGTGCTTTTGTTTGTAACCGTTGTTTACACTTTGAGAGAATGTTATGCTCAAACGATACTCCATCAAACGGCGGTGATGCACGCTGAAAACAGCAGATCTCCAAGCTCACAACACACGACACATCTGCGATTCTCGGCGCGACTCCGTCGCACAGCGAAGTATAAATCAAGCTCTGTAGTGCTGCAGTACTTCACACAGCATGCCATAACGCGTGGGTCTTCTGTGATGGCTGCATTAATTTTTTATGCCCCCCCCCCCTCCCAGCCCTATCCCTCAGATCCGCTGGAGGAAGGTAGACGGAGAGCTGCCCACCGATCACAAGGTGAGCATGGCGGGGGCCCACCTCCACCTGCACAACGTGCAGAATGAGGACGGAGGAGCCTACGAGTGTGAAGCCTTCAACTCCAAGGGGAAGGACTACCACCGCGCACGTGTAACCGTGGAAGGTAAAGTATGAGAGTTTGTGGCCTTTTTCCTGCTGTTGACATCAGTTACTTCTTCATGTGCAGCTTTATCATAAAAAACAGTGGTGGAAGAAGTAAACCATATTTTTTACGTAAGTAAAAGTAGCAGTACGAAATACTGTTACACAAGTAAAAGGTCTGTAAAAGGCCTGTATTCAACATTCTACCTGAGTAAAAGTACAAAAGTATTGTGAAATATATTACCATCTTACTATAAATGCAGGGAATCTCTGTACATATGTACGTCCGTCCGTCATCCACGTACATCTGTAATCCACGTATCTCGACAACTGTTCGACCGACCGACTTAAAATTTGCCACAGACATGCAGTGCCTGGCGTCGAGTTGGTCGGATAGGCGGTTGTCCAGAACCGCCAGAAAAGGCGCTGGCAGTGGCCCCAAAAGGAGCCAATTGATTGCCATGGCAACCCCGGCCTAAGCTTGATTTGGCAAATTCCCCACACCTTTCGAATTCCCCACACCTCCCATTTGATTACTTAGTCAGTCTACTTCTCCACAGTCAATTAGCACTCCTCAGACATTCTCCACACATTCTTCACAGATGTTTACCACTGCACAGGGACTTGCCAGAACCAGACTGACAGATACAGAGATCTCCATACTGTATATGGGCACAAAAAGGACACAGACAGACAGACAGACAGAGAGACAGACAGACAGACAGACAGAACGAACGTGTATAACGGGTATTGCATAACAGGGTGGGGCATGTATTTATAAAACCACACTAAAACACTCAAAGCACAGCTCGAAGTATGAAATAGGGCTTAAGTCGTTAATATAATTATGTTTTCGTAATAATAATCTAAGTTTATAAAGTGAATGAAGTTGTCAAATAATTGTACTGGAGTGAAAAAGTTTGTAGTGGAGTAGAAGTATAAAATATTCTAAAAAATCAAGAAAAGGTGAAACTACCACAAAAGTACTTACACAATTACAGTACTTGAGTAAATGCACTTAGTTACTTCCGACCACTGCTTTCCTGCTGTTTACTGTACATCAATGCTTTATGTGCAGCTTTCTCTTAACACACACAATCAATAACCCCTCACATTTTGCGATCAATATCAGCTGTAATGGCACTGTGTAGTGCAGCAGTACTATACTGTAGGTGCACTGCATTGGTGTTTCTCATCAGTCACGTGGTCAGTGGTGGAAAAAATACTCAAATGTCTTACTTCAGTAAAAGTATCAATTCGGGTTACAGTTTTTTGGCCTTGTTTCTAAAGTGTAGTTGCTTATTTGGGCTTGTTTCCTAATGTTGTTTAAACCAGTGGTTCTTAGATATTTTCAAATCAAGGACCCCCAAATTCATGTTGTTATTCAATGTTTAACTTTTTTTCAATCTACAAGCTCACAACGCGTCGCATTGCTACGCGTTATGAGCTTGTAGATTGGCTATTTTCAAATATTCAATGCATATAGGTTTAAAGTGCTCATGTGGCCTATAGTTACATATTTTGGGCTTGTTTTCATAGACCTGGTTGCTATTTCTCTCGCAAAATCTGCTTTACTCTGTCTCTATCTTGTCGTAAAGTCTGACTTTAGATGTATAGTAGCATCTATGTTAGTTTTTTATGCCTGCAGTATTCCCGCAGATTATATATCTCTGTTGTCGGGCAGAAACTGTCTAAATAATGTCCAAAATGTCCAAAATATTAACTTTTCAAGAAAAGAAACAACACAATACTGCCTCATCAAAGTTGGTATGGTGTCTTTATACATTGTCTTGCATGTGTCCTTATATTATCATCACTTTACTCAAATACAGCTCAAGCGGAGTTCAGAGGTTTTTTTTTCATGTCAAGGACCCCCAAAATTATATGTATTTGGCCACGGACCCCCATCTCAAAATATTTTGTTCCAGGGACCCCCAGAAGCAAAGATTTGAGCTAAAAATGTTCACTTTAAAAATATATGTATTCAAAGATTTGCACACATTTTCACAATTTTTCAAAAATAGCAGATCTACAAGCTCATAGCGCGGCACAGAGTGCCGCGCTATGAGCTTGTAGATCTGCTATTTTTGAATAGCCCAAAGTGTAAAATAATGCTTTTTAGCTCAAATCAAAAAATTACACAGTTCCAGGTCTTAATGGGTTAATAATAAACCCGAGTTGGAGTTGGTTTGATCGACAGTTTGACGATCCAATGGAGTTAGGAGGTTTAGTCAGAAGCGTCTTTTAATACTTTGCATTGGTTCAATATTTGTAAAACCCACACACAGACATAAAGGGTGTTCAATAGCATTGACTTATTGAAGAAAATAAAAAAAGTTGATAGTTGGTTTCTGCCCGACACCAACGATATACTATAATATTCAGCAGCTTTGCTGTTCTTCCCCTTTCTACAAAAAACAAACCCAGTAACAGACCATCTCTTTCCTCTGCAGCCTTTCCAGAGTGGGTGGAATACATCAACAGCACAGAGAGAGACATCAGCAGTGACTACACGTTGTCCTGCGTCGCCAATGGCAAACCAAAGCCACGCATCAGCTGGCTGAAGGACGGCACGCCGGTAATATTCAAAGTCAATATTGTCCCATGATAGAGCCGTTTTGGCTGCAGTTGTTGTAAAAAAAACAAAAACAGCAAAAACCCATATACAGCGCCGCCAGCAGGTCACTTAGAAGTTAGAACCCACACACCCACTCGGTGGCACCAGCCAGAGTAGTCAGGGTGGCACAGTCCTGACAGACCGCTGGCACCGCGGGGACAGGAAAGTACATCTTGTTTTCTGAGAGGGTGCCAGCGTAGGTTGTGTAAGCTCTCCATAGTAACAAGCCACCACCAGGCCCTGAACTAAAAGTGTCCCTGGGGAGCAGCCGGTGTTGGCAAGCGTTGTGCGGGGAGGCCGTTTCATGTCGCTCTCCCGTTCCATGCATCATTATGCATTAATGAGGTTGCTCTCCCAGTCAAATGAAGTCACCGTCATTCCCACAGCTGTCATTTGTGTCGCCGCGGGTGCAAACGCACCATTGCAACACATGACCGCGTCAACTGGATTCTGTTTTGAGATCTCGTCAAGAAGTGCAGGACGTCGATGCCATGTTACATGCGTTCTCCTCTTTCATTTTGTTTTCCTGCAGTACGACAAAAAAAGATTGCAGCTCACAGGCTTGACGTTTCAAGATTCAGGGATATACCAGTGCACAGCAGAAAATCACCACGGAATCATCTATGCCACCGCAGAGCTGCGTGTCATTGGTGAGTAAACAGCACAGCCACTGACTGGCTGAGTCAGAGGAATATGGGGGTGATCACACTCAGAGTCTCAGACCCATCTCTACAGGCACAGACGCTTCAAAAACGTCTTGGCAAAACAGCGCATTGAAGAAAACAGCCTGTGGAGTGGACCTGAGTTTGTAACCAGATGATCAAATAATGAATCACAGGGTAGACATGGATTCAAGCCGACGTTGAGTCTTCATAAAGTATGAACCTTTCGTCTGCATTTGCCATTGTCCCACTGTTCCTACTACATCTACTGCCATCAAAACAGGATGGAGCGGTGTGACTTTTCGGCTTGCGCTGAGAGAATATTTTAACTTTTTTGAGCGTCTAAAAAACGCTTGAAATCCGCAACATGCAGCGCAAGAAAGGAGCGCACGCCCAGGCCTCACCATAGCAAAACAATGGTTTTGCTGGGAACGCGTTTCTAGCAATGCATCTCAGTGTCCCCTAAGGATCACTTACTCACTTAACAATTAAAATATACGCCCTACTACATTGTCAAATTAGATTTGAAGTAAACAACGTTTAGTGGAGCAAGACATGAGAATACATTACCATATTCTTCTCTGGTTTATTGGTCAATGTTGCATACACAATTCATGCTAGAACACAATATTGTAATACATGCTACAATAGATCACACAGTATTTAAACATCTATTCATGTAAATTACATTAGCATTGTGATGAATAACACAGCTGTTCCACCCCAGAATGTGCTCCTACGTTTGAACACAACCCAGTGAAGATGGTTCTCGGAGCCAAAAACAGCCGGGTCATTATCGCGTGTCGACCCAAGGCGGCCCCCAAGCCCACCATCACCTGGAGCAAAGGCACAGAGCTTATCTTCAACTCAACCAGGTCAGTATAGCCTCTCATCATGGTCCAGTAAGGCTGCTGTCTGCATTGTTGTTTCTGAGGTGGACAAAGTGTACACATTTATTAATAGGGCAGGGCAACAGATCATTTTAAATGCTGGAAATTCTAAATAGTGAAAAAAACGGCACGTTACCCTAATCCAGCTCAAGTGGAGGTTTTTGACCAGTGAATGTGGAGAAAGTTTTTATTATGTCCATCATTGATTAGAATGACGAAGTCAGACGAGAAAAAAAAAACCTGAGTAGGAGTTGGTTTGACTGACAGTTTGAGGATCCTCCTATTGATGGAGAGGATAGGTTTAGTCAGAAGCGCTTTTTAATACTTTTCATTGGTTAAATATTTGTAAAAGCCACACACAGACGTGAAGGGCGTTCAATGGCACTGATTTATTAAAGACAATTAAACAAAATAAAAACTGAGATAGGAAGTTTGCGCCCGACAGCGACGATTATGTTTGATAAATGTTCTAAATCTGATAAATCTGCTCTGCACCAACATTTAATGATCTGTGACTGTGACATAATCATCCAGTTGAGTAGTTTTGTGGTATCACCCATGCTCCCTATGAACAAATAGTCATTTGTCAAAAAGTCATTGCATTTATGTACAGTAGAAATGCTCATTAAAGAGTATTACAAATACATTTGGTTTTAAACAGAATGTCCCGTTTCACAACAAATACATACAAATACATTTGGTTTTAAATGCTAGAATCTCTGTATGGAACCTGCAGGGGCGGTTAAAAAAGAAAGGCTCTGGTGATAAACCCGCCACCCCGTACAACTAACTACTTCCTCCACTTGTCCAATTTTAAGTACTGTACATATAATTATATAAAAAAAGAAACTGATGTTGTTGTCTAGATATGGACTGGTACTAGGGCTGCAGGAAAAAATCGTTTCGAAAACGAATCGCGATTCTCATGTTGGACGATTCAGAATCGTAAAAAAAAACGTTTTGAAAAAAATGGAATCGTGACCCCAAGAATCGGAATCGAATCGAACCGTGAGATAGCAGAAGATTCACAGCTCTACAATGTACAGTACATACAGACATACATGTACCAGAAGTTGTCCCGTATCTGTTGGCCTACCTTTAAGGCTCGAGGACGCACAGTTTATCATAGTTACACGTCTCCTTTGCTTTACGGTAGTTTGAATTCTAATTTTCTTTTTCTGCGTGTGACACATCTGGGTCACAAGGATGTAACACATAAGAGCATTTAGTCTGGGAAATCCCCGTTAGCAAAAAGCATCTTTCTTGCACACGATCAGCCAGTCTAGCGCCCTGGAATCTGCAAAGTGGTTTTGTTTAGCAGTGTGAGAGCTGTGACACGCTGTGCTCTCTGTCACTGCCTTGACGTTAAACCCCACCTAAAGCTGCTCAGTATTAGGGAAGACAGAGTGAGTTGTTAAGCCCCCACCCCCCCCCCAGCCTGGCGCTCCTCGCTGTCGAGTCAACTTTAATTTGAATTCACCAAGACTGCCACCATGCAGCCATCAAAAAGTGCGACTCCTTACCCTCTTTCAAAACCGCCATAAAAGAGCACCTGTCTGCAATTTGCAACTGGACCTAGACAAGTCTTCTAGCTCAGTGGTTCTCAAACTTTTTCATGTCAAGGACCCCCAAATTGACACTTATTAGCCTGCGGACCCCCATTTGAAAAGATATGTCAAATATGACCCCATAAGAGAAGATTTTTACGACTCTAGCAGTGAATCTAAACCATTTTAATTTCGAGGACCCCCAGTTTAACATGCATTAGGGCTACGGACCCCCATTTAATGGCATTTCTATCCTTGGGACCCCAATTCATATGGTAAAATCATTGTTAATTTAACTCTGAGAGTGTACAAATGGAACCAAACGGACCCGTTAGGGTCCGTTTGGTTCCATTTGTACACTCTCAGAGTTACAGACCCATATAGGGTCCATTTGGTTCCTAACTATCCTCCATTTAGCTGCGGACCCCCTGGAACCCCCTCAGGTACCCCTGGGGGTCCCCGGACCCCACTTCAAGAACCAATGTTCTAGCTTGCCAAAGGAAATGACCCCCCCACTGTTTTTCTGTAATTATACTTTTACTGCTCCTGGTGTTGAGGATTTCTTGTATAGCATGTCTTTATATGTCTTGATGAATTGAATACACAGGACCACAATGTTATCCTTTTAGCATTATTGTATAACTGTACCTCTGTACTTTTTGCAAATAAAGTATTCAATCAATCAGTCCCTCGCTCCAACCCCAGCACCCCCACCGTGATAATTGTGTTCCTAGGATGAGTGGGACCAGGCGCGGCTTCTGATTGGCTGAAACGGGGGTAGGGAGCGCTCGGCTGTGTTAGCTTGGACCGTGTGCAAGGTGGTGTTGACATGTCGGAGGTACCGAGGCCATGGGGGGGGGGGGGACTATAAAGGGGAGGGGGTGGAGTTACGATATGTCGCCATTCGAACGGCGCTGAGTCGGCCTCCCGTGGTTCAAGTCCGCTTCAAACTGCACGCCTCCGTCTGGGCTGTAAAACAAGCGCTCCCGCGCCCCGCACATCCTAGGGAAACAAATTTAGCACCCCCACCAGCTCTCAAAATGCCCCATGTAATGGAGGAGCAGTGTACAGTAGTAACCAAAATTACTATGCAGCATTTGCCCTCTGATAACACTGCCTGTATCTCTGACTGTGAGATTGTGTGTGAAATGGTGACTCTTGAGCAGTTATACTACTTTGTATGCGTGACAGTGAACACAAGGAATGCAGGGACATAATTATTAGTCCCAAGGTTCAAGGTTCTTGTTACATCTTGTGTACAGGTACATAAAGACTAAAATGTACTTTTTACAGTAACATGATAAACAATTGTTGACATAGCCTCTAATTAAATTATATTATATTTTAATGTTGTGTTTTACAAGTTCAAGTTTTATATTTTATTAACCACTTTAACCCCGTCATTATCATTGTCCTTATAGTTGAAATTTGTCATCTTTTTTTTTTTGGATTTCTTTTGAAAATGAGGCTCAAGTATTTCATACTCCCTTAGGATAGAAAGCAGAGCGCTCAGAGCACTTTCACGAGCTTTCATCATCTACACCACATCCATAAAACATGTTGGCCTCCTGACCTTGGTATTTCTACCTTTCATCCCTCACGCCGTATCTCTGCGTGTCAGCATGTGGTGGTGAAACCTCAGCCTCTTCCTCTCCTCTCGCTGCTGCAGGGTTTTCATCTGGGACGACGGCAGCCTGGAGATTCTCAACGTGACGCGGGCGGACGAGGGGAGGTACACATGCTTCGCCGAGAACGACCGGGGCAAAGCTAACAGCACGGGCTCACTATCCATCACAGGCGAGTATACTGGCTGGACCCGGCTCATTTCAAGCACACACGTGCAAATAGCCTACGGTGTTGCTCTTGGCGCGACAAATGTTGTTGCTAGGGTTACTGATAGTCCAGCTGTTGTCGACATTAGCGGGGCAGCTGTTCCTGTCACCATCCGTCTTCATCCACGGCCTCTAGACCTCCAGCTGTCCTCTGAGTGTCTGAGCAATGGAGCCTCTGGTCCTTGGATGGACACTGGTGGGGCTATTAGTCAGTGCCCAAGGGCACAGGTGACAACCTTAGATCAAATGCGAAGAGACATGATCTTTTTTTCTCAACCCAGTCCAGAGTGTAGGAGGGTTTGACTTGAGAGCTGCAACGATTGCAAAGTCTGTTCATAAGATATGTACTGTAGGGCTGTCACCTCATCATAGTGGAATGATACAGTATAACCCTTCAAACCACTTAAACCCTACATACTTTGTTGTCCGGGGTCCCCCAGGGATCTATACTAGTAGGCCCCCTCCTTTTTCCTCTAAACCAAATCTGTTTACCGACAATAGCTGTTCTCATACGCTCAAAAGGTTTAAGTGGTAATTTCTGCTACTCGATATTACAAATGTAAAATCAACATGTTGGGTTCTCAACCTCACCAAGCTGAAAGGGCTAGTCTCTGCATGGTTGTAATTTACAGAATTGTCGATTGTGCCAAATTCCTATGGCTATTATTTAATGTCTTTAGTCAAGGTCAGCCCTAGCCCTAAGGACAATTCTCCTCATGTTGACACAACATGCAATGTAATAGCAGATACCCTGCTGGTATGAAGTACTGTACCACTGACTACATTATCTTTGTTGGATATAAAGCTCTTTAATGCCCCCTTCTGTCCACATGAGAGCATTGAGCTACTCCACCCTTTTCTCATAAACAACCATAGAGATTGATCAACTATTAATTTAACCCTATATACTCCGCTATACTTATAGCGGAGTCCCCCAGGTCTCTATACTAGGTAGGTTCCCTCCTGTTTTCTTCACCGAAAATAACAGATCTTCAAGCTCACAACACGTCGTGTTGTGACACTTGCAGATCAACTATTTTCGAATGTTCGCCCCCAGGATAGGGGGACGCTTGGGTTCAAGTGTTCAAAGACGGCACAGGGCTATAAGCTGGGTATTTCTCGTCCAAAACGTGGGCCGACACATTCTGTGTTGAATTTCAAATCACCTGCATGAATATGGCATCACCATCTGCTGTTCTTCATCATCAAAGCCCACCTAATCATCAAAGCCGAGACGCTTTCATCCCTTCGCTCCAGGGGTCATCACCATGCAGGCTTCTGATGGACATTTTCATCCAACTTTTTTACATGAACATACAAAATGAGTAATGAGCAATAATATACAGGGACGTGCACAGATAGACTCTAGGTGGTGCTACAGCACCTGCCCTTTGCCCTCTTGACCAGAAGTGCCCTGAAAAAAGGGCACAGCAGGGGTCTTCAACAGGTGGTCCGGGACCCCGAGGGGGTCCTCAGAGTTACTACAGGGGGTCCGCCAAATCTTTATGTGATGCGATTTTTCTTTCTACCATAACCACTCGAAACCTAGCATCCCTTTTCTGAGGAGAACTTTAGCCAAAAATAACAGATCTACAAGCCCACAACGCCTCGCGCTGCGAGGCGTTGTGGGCTTGTAGATCGGCTATTTTTGGCAAAGAGGTATAGGTGTAGAGGGAAAAAAGAGCAGACTAAGTAAACAAAAAAAAGTATAATTTACTTTATACTTGCCCGAAATGTCTGTGCACGCCACTGATAATATAACCAGAATCACATAGACCTAGCCCTAAATGTATACTAGTGATAGTGTTTCTGTATTAATTAATTAAATCCGTCCTATTCTGAAGAAAACCTAGAGACTTGCAAGTAAGCCACTATATCGTCTCTGTTGGGTGGAAACCTCATATGTCCAAAACTGTTTGGTTCCGAAGGATTCAAAATTCAAAAATAGCAAAAGTAGCAGATCGACAAGCTCGAAAGCGACGCATTTCGATACTTACTCGCTTTGATACTTTTGTGGGACGCTGTAGTGTGATCAAGTAGTGCATTCAAAGTTAAAATATGAAGATAAGAGGTTTCTGCCCGACAGCAACGATATATACTGGCTGTATACAGGCAGCAATGCAACATGGTCAAAGTCTATTCCGTGTTCGGTTTAATTGGGTCTTATCAGTACTGTCAGTGCTTACATGAACAAAATAAGAACATTACTGTATAATGAATGCCACGGACACATTTTGTCCTTTGTATACGGACACTCTGATGACCCCTGCGTCCACTACCCTTTTCCTCCCACAGATGCCACCAAGATCACGTTGGCTCCGTCCAACGCGGACGTGACGGTGGGGGAGGACAGCCGGATGCAGTGTGCCGCGTCTCACGACTCCTCCCTGGACATCACCTTCGTTTGGTCCGTGGACGGCAGGGTCATCGACCTGGACAAGGAGAGCCAGCACTACGAACGCAGCGCGGTGAGAATCAATGTCACGGCACGCGTGTCACGGTTCAACCTGCGGTTTCACAACAAATCGTGTGTTCCAGAGGGCTTTTTGAGTGCTTTGCCTGATTCCAGTTCAGTTTTCGAACCCGACCACAAAGTATCAGGACTCCGGGGTTCTAAACTTGGTCCTGGAGACCTTCCAGGTCAAATGGTATAATTAAGGAAAAATGTTGAGGTCACACTGATGTCCAAGATGTTTTCTTTGGAATACCTGGAATGGAAAAAGTCAGCCCCTTTTTTTTTTTTTTTTGAATGTGACTACAGCAGCCATTTAGCATGCCTTCTCCAAGTAGTTCAGACTGATGTTGCCCTGTGCACCGTATATCAGTTTAATAGCAATATCCGCTCACATCCATTATCGTTGACATGGCCCCGCTCTCTCCTGGTGCAAGCCGCCCCCTAACCGTAAGCAGCGGTTAGCATTTCTCATTTGTCCCTCCGCCCTATGCTGGCCAAGCGCCATATCATGATTATGATTGATGATGGCCCCCGTTTCTGTACACAACACTTATTTTTTTCCCTGTCACAAAAAGGGGGTATGTTCCAGTTAATGCCACTTATGTGGTATCAGCAAAGCCAATATGACTCATGCAGTATGTATACTAGTTAACACAGTACCAAGTGTCACGGGAAGATGTGTTCTCATAAAGGATTGACCTTGGTTTGGCGGTCAGCAGCAGTGAGCGTGCTCTTTCCCCCCGTGTCGAATTCCGTCCCTTGCCTGTCAGCCCTTAATGAGGCGTTGGCCTAAAGCTCCCTCCGGTTCACTTAATTGGAAGACCGAGGTTGATATCTCAACTTCCCTCCTGCCTTGGTATGGGATGAAGTCCTGCTACAGCCGTACGTACGCCTGCTGGGCTGTAAGCTAAACTAGCTGAAGTTGAATCTCTGAGCGTTTCACAATTTATGACCATGTCAGGTTTTAGGGGTGGTGATGAAAGTGATGAAAAATGCATCACAATAGGGCTGCAAAAGTTAATTGAATGAATCGATGCAATCGATTATGATAAATAATTGAGAGTTATTTCGCGTTCATTCGTTTATGTATGTACATAAAAAAACGTAATTAAAAGAGTAATCAATTGTAAAATCACTTAGCAAATAATCAACCACAGTGCTTTTGGCACACTAGAGGTTCGGGCCGCTACGCTGCCCTCACACCACCGATCCGAGATCATCCGACCAATACAGTATGTCTGAGTCATAGTGTCAGAGTACCCGTTGTACATGTCTGTCTGTGTCCCTTTAGTGCCCATATATGGAAATCTCTATCTGTCTGTCTACCTGTGTCCCTTTTACTGTATGCCCATATATGGAAATCCATGATGTCATTTGTATATGCCTATACCCTGTATATTGGCATGCCCAAATTGCCCATATATGAGTATATTGGTTGGATCGGTGGTTCTGGACAACTGGAGATCCATATATGCCCATATATGGACATATTGGTCGGATCGGTGTTTTTTTTGTTTATGGTTATGCATGAGTCAGAGTGACTTGGCCACGGTCCTGCCTATATATGGGCGTATCGGGGTTGTTTATGGTTATGTCTGAGTCATGGTGGCGTGGCCGTGGTCCGCCTGCTGGCCCACCGGCTCCCAGTAGCCAATTTTAATATAGGATAGAATGTTTGGACCGTATAGTCTGTGTTGAGTGACACTGGCTGTAAGCTACTCATTGAAGGGTTGCCTGTTGTGCCTCCTGTGTCCAGAATGGAGGCTCCAGTGGGGAGCTCCTGATCAAGAACTCCCAGCTGAACCACGCAGGACGTTACACCTGCTCCGCCCAGACCCCCGTCGACAATGTCTCCGCCTCTGCCGACTTGGTTGTCAGGGGTGAGTCATACACACACTTGCACGCACGCACGCACACACACACACACACACACACACACACACACACACACACACACACACACACACCCTCACAGGATTGACAGAGTGGGAAAGGATTCATGTAAAATTTCACGCCCTCGTATCTGCTCTTTTAAATATTAATCCAATCTCGTGTCATTCGTCACTCATGTCTGGAGTGTAATAAGTAGTATAAAGTAAGGTCTGTCAAGCAATATTAAATTACACTCCTAACGCAAGCACTGGCATTTTATTCAGTAGACACTGCTATGATATCCTGCGCAATGAATGTACTATATAATATTCCTTGTTGTGTCTGACCTTGAATATTGTTTGAAAGTTGTGTGTGTGTGTGTGTGTGTGTGTGTGTGTGTGTGTGTGTGTGTGTGTGTGTGTGTGTGTGTGTGTGTGTGTGTGTGTGTGTGTGTGTGTGTGTGTGTGTGTGTGTGTGTGTGTGTGTGTGTGAGAGAGTGTGTGAGAGAGAGAGACAGAGAAGTAAAGCACACGGGTTATGTTCTCCAATACACAGTCAAATCAGTGTTTATCCAACTCCAAAGAGTGTACAAAATGTAGCCAAATGGACCCTTATACGGTTCCATTTGGCTCCGTCGTTCGTACGCTCTTTGGACTTAACTGTGTAACTGTGCGTGCGTGCGTGTGCTGGAGGACGGAGGAGTACATCTTGCCAGCGTTACCAGACCATAGCCTTTTTGCCGCTGGTTAATCTGTCAACCCCGAGGCTCCGTGCGAGAGCGGAGAGAGTAGAAAGCCCTGGAAAAAACGCTGTGGAAGGAAATGCCTCGTGTCCTGCAGCTAGGTCAACCACAGGAGATGCAGACACAGAGGAAGCACATGTCGGCCAGCCTCACACATTCAACTTAACACATTGCATTAGCAACTGGCTGCTAGCATCCCCCAGGAATGGTGTAGAGCAGGGGTCTTCAACAGGGGGTCCGGGACCCCTAGGGCAATGGTTCTCAAACTTTTACATTTCAAGGTCTCCCCTTAACTCTGACAGTGTACAAATGGAACCAAATGGACCCTAACGGGTCCATTTGGTTCCATTTGTACACTGTCAGAGTTACATACTTGTAAGGGTCAATTTAGACCCCCCTAAAGGAACCCGGAGAGTCCCTGAAATCTACTTTGAGAACCACTGCCCTAGGGGGTCCTCAGACTACAGGACTACAGGGGGGGTCGCCAAGTCTTTGTATGATAACTTTTTTTTGTTTTTTACATTAACCACTTGAACCCTAGCGTCCCAATTTTGGGGGGAACATTTGCCGAAAATAGCAGATCTACAAGCTCACAACTCATCGCACTGCAACGCGTTCTGAGCTTGTGGATCTGCTATTTTTCGAGGAGGTTCTGTGTAACTGTTGAGGGAAAAAAGAGCAGACCAAGTACAGAGCCAAAGGTCAAGTTTACATACTGTAGCATTGAGGGTTTAAGTGGTAAAATATCTATCTATCTATCTATCTACTGTATCTATCTATCTATCTATCTATCTATCTATCTATCTATCTATCTATCTATCTATCTATCTATCTATCTATCTATCTATCTATCTATCTATCTATCTATCTATCTATCTATCTATCTATCTATCTATCTATCTATGTCTGTGTACACACACACACACACACACACACACACACACACACACACACACACACACACACACACACACACACACACACACACACGTGTATATATGGGCCTATATACGGTACGCCTCTATGAGTTTTATTTTTAGATTGCATTTCGTCCTGGTAACTGTAGCAACCTGGAAGATAAATCCTTTGGAATGGAAAATGGAGACAGGACAGATACTGTTGGCCACGCCATTGCTATTCTCTTGATCAACATCGGATTTCGAAGTCGGGTTCTCGTGACTCACCAGGAGCATTTGGTCCGTGCCTTGGCACCCTCAAGTTAGCCCTGGGGTTTTCTGAATTATAATGCGCCACAATGACGTGGGCATGATGAAATGAAGTTATGTTTCTGTGACATTCATCAGAAATGAACCAGTGATGTCAGCCTCATTCGTACACCCAACATGAATTTAGACACTTGGTCATAGGGTCAATAATATGGTAGAAAGAAAAGACTTCACGTTGACACTAATAAAGGGATGTTATTGTAACGAACTGAACACAAGTAACATATCGTGTCAGATTAGATAAGACTAAACCCATTGGGGGCACTGCGGCTATCATTTTCACATTACTCAATACCAGAAATGTGTTGGCTGCAGTGACAACTCCAGCAGGCTGGAATACCTCCAGAGATCTCCCATCTTTCACCACAGCCGTTTGACGTGGCATGCCATTGATTGCGCTACTTGTTTCCCCTCCGACCGCGCGTGCGGATGTCGACAAGTACGAACCCAACACCGGCAACACACTCCAAGGGCCTTCCACCCTGCGCTTGTTATATTATGTACTTCCTGGATGATTCATCATGCTCCTACTGTTTTCACCCTCCACACATCCTGATGAGTGAGTGCCTGACTTAACCCTCTCTCCCTCCGGGCCCTGAAAGTAGCCCAGTGTTAGTGGACAAAGGGCCTCTTCAGACAGCAAAACTAAGAGCTCTAAGAGTCGGTGATCCGGTCGGCGGTGATCCCTGAGGTGCCCTGGGTTTGCGATGCCGCCCTCCCTCGTCGCCACGGCGACCGCTGTCGCTTTCAGACCAGGCGTTGACAGACGGCCAGGTGAACACGCTGCCGCCGTGGCTGCGCCGTGACGTTTTCCCAGAGTGGAACCAAAACACGGTGCCCCCTCCCCCCCGCCCCCCCAGGGGCCACTCCTAATGGAGTGCCAACTGCCAACAGTCGGGAACGGAAAGAGGGGAGAGATGAAAGACAGCCATTTATCAACAGGCAGATGAGGAAGTGAATCTGATACGTGAGATTGGCGCTGCCAAAAAACACGCCTCTGCACCTGTAGCTTATGCTTATTATTAGTAAGGGGATTTGAGATAGGGCGGAGAGCTGTTTTCATATGCCGGGGCGTGTGTTATGGTAGTGTATAGTTACAGGTCTGGAACCAGTGCAGGGTTGAGTCATGCCCTGTGATCTCTCCCTGTGTCTGTCAATGGCACCAATATTTATTCACAAGATTTTGATTTGATTTGCCAATCGTGCTTTGTCAAGATGCCATTCACAAAAAAAAAAAAGACGGTCGTGCTCATCTCACTGACTCCGACGGGCCGCGCGGTCTGTCTATTTTTAAGCCCACAGGCATAGCGTATAGCGTTTCTGTCCACACAGATACATAGAACATCTGTACAGTACCTCATCCGTCACAGTGATGTGACGGTTTTCTCAGAAAAAAAGTCCTTAGTCTGCTTCACTACTGCTACAACTTCTCTTCAGGGAAGCGGCGTGGAGGCTTAAGGGCCCCTCCGGCTCTATGTCTAATCGCCTTAGTTCTTCAGATTTGTATTCTGTGACAGAAATGAAAAAAAGGAAATCCTTGGGCTGATTTCTGGGGGCTGTGGGTTGGACGGCTGACCCCCCGACACAAGTCTGGGTTTTCTATTAGGCCATCGTTTTACTCGAGAAGAAGAAGTGAGAAGAGCAGAGCGCCCAAGGAAAACCAGATTTAAAATAAAAAAAACGCCTCAGGCTCAGTTGATATACTAGTATGTCAATGGGCCCCAGGCTCTAATGCCTTAATCCATCAATCTCAGCTGATGTCTTTTAAAGAGGGGAGTTAGAAGTGCAAAACCTACAGAGGTTTGAAGTGCTGTGTTTGATATGCATCACATACTGTACAGTAGCTGTCATTTTGGGGGCGGAGGATTGGTGTTTGAGGCATAAAGTGGGTTTAACCACATGAACCCTAGCGTCCTAATTCAGGGGCAAACATTCTGCAAAAATAGCTAGTAGATCAGCTGTTTTCGGCAAAGAGATTTGGTTTAGATGGGGAAAAAAGGAGAAGACCTAATATAGAGCGCTGGAGTCAACTATCTGATTAAGAGTTGAGGGGTTTTACAAAGACTTTTCCTCTGAGCATGAAAGAGAATTTATCTTCTTTTGTAGACTCTTATTTCCACGCCTGCGTCATTGGAATATAATATACTGTAAATACAGTACATGACGAAGTTGCTGTTGTCACAAACAATGTTTATGGAAGAAACGTGTCCCCACTGATGGTTTATCCTCCTCTCCACTCCTATAGGGCCCCCGGGCCCCCCGGGGGGAGTGCGGGTGGACGAGATACGAGAGAAGAAGGTGAGGTTGCAGTGGAGTCGTGGCGCAGACAACCACAGCCCCATCTCCAAATACAGCATCCAGTGCAGGGACTCCTTCTCAAAGGAGGTGTGGAAGGAAGCCACGACATGTGAGTCGCTCCAGTCCATTGGGCTGCTTAAATAAACCTCCGCTACCTTAAATAAACCTCCGCTACCTTATTGCTCAGCTGGTGCTATATATAACGTGAGTCAGACACAGAGATAGACCCTGCAGTGCGTGGGTTTGGCTGGTGTTTCTTAAAAAGATGGGTCAAATGTAATTTTGGGACGCCACAGTCGCTCAGAATACAGGACTTTATCTCCCCGAAATAGAAAATTCATTGTTGTTTCGTGGACATTTTCTGCTCACTTACAACTCGTCCTGTATACTTTTTTTAACACACAGTGCTATTTCCCCTGAAACCTTGGCGCTGTAAAAAAAAAAAATACAACTGTGTCTTTTTCTCTGTATAGCTCCTGCAGATGTTGAAGGCAATGCAGAGGAAGCCACTGTGGTGGATCTGATTCCCTGGACAGAGTACGAGTTCAGGGTGAGCGCCACCAACACCCTGGGCATAGGGGATCCCAGCAGCCCCTCACCTAAAGTCACCACCAAGGATCATTGTAAGGACATCAGAATCAGAATCAGGTTTATTGTCACATCACAGGTTTACAGAAGGTGAAATTCGTTTTCGTGCATAGTTCCCATCGTAACTCTATTTCCATAGAAAGAAGGAGGGTAGGAAGAGGAGGGGGGAGGGCAAGTGGAAAAGGAGATCAAACAAGAGAACAAAAAACAGCAACAAAAACCAAGTTATCTACATATTACACTAGTACCTGAGATAAGATATAAAAGGTGCGTGAGCATAGCAGCAATGTACTGTATACTGTGCATGATATACTTATGGACGTTAGTTAAGGTGCTTAGAGGAAAAAAGCACAATAAAAGACAAAAGTCAGTGTGTTAGACATGGGATTAAGGTGCAAAATGTCAGTGCGTGTCGACCGCATAATCCACATAAGGTAGACTGACACTGGTATAATCCGCAAGTAGGTCCATGAGGAAGAGCAAAGAAAGAAAAAAAAGAGGAACAAAAAAAGTCACTTGTACCTGGTGTACATGAACTAGCTTCGGTTTAAATACTGTTACGACACATGAGGGACTATAATGCAAGAGGCCTTCAATGTTTTTCAGGCCAAGGACCCCCCTAGCTGAGAGAGAGATGAAGCAGGAGATGCTGCAGATTAAATCTTTTTTAATAGATTTAATATATAGCTTCATAGACTTTGTTTGACAGCGCTGTCATGTTGGATTCATGTTAAAGTGTATTCAGACATTTAATCACTTAAAGCCTCAACACTTAGTAAACTTGACCTTTCACTCTGTACTTAGTCTGCTCTTTTTTCCCTCTGCATCAAACCTCTTTGCCGAAAATAGCCGATCTACAAGCTTCTTTTGTAGCCTCTTATTTCCACGCCTGCGTCTTTGGAATATGGCGGCCTGTTGCTGCTGCTAATATACTGTACTGTCGTCAGACAATGTTTATGGAAGAAACTGACAGTTTATTCTCCTCTCCACTCTTTCACACCTCCACCCACATCCTTTCCTTTTTCCTCCCTTTATTTTCTTAAAGGGATAGTTCGCTCACAAAATGACTTATTTTCTATCGATTACACACCCCATGAAGCCTTGAATTCATGGAGAGTTTTTTGTTTTTGTCGCATTCCCAAGCCCATAATTTGATGACCGGCGGCGGCTCCGGTAGGAGACTCAAAGTGTCAGCTTTTAGTCTCCGGCTCCGGTAGGAGACTCAAAGTGTCAACTTTTAGTGTCCTAGCGGAGACATTAGCATCTTTCCGCCGGTCATCAAATTATTGGCTTAGGAATGAGACAAAAATAAAAAAATCTCCATGAATTCAAGGCTTCATGGAGTGTGTAATTGATAGAAAATACGTCCTTTTTGGGTGAACTATCTCTTTAACCACATTAACCCTGGCGCCCCTATTTTATGTGAATAAATACATTTAAGTGAAAATGTATTTATTTTGTAAAAACAATTTGGCACGTTGTTGAAAATAGGTCTTAAGTGATTCATTTACCCCAAAGCAATCTGAAGTCATAGTGGAGGTAACTTCCGGGTTGGCCTACAAAAAGACTTCTTCCCTAGCACACCCAAAAAAAACAAAAACAGAATTCAGTCATACCTGAAAGTTTGTGCAAATGCAGGAAGGGTTGTGTGTTTTCTTATGATTCAGTTTTCCCATTTGAATATTTAGTCATCATTATTTCATTCGATCCCTGTTATACTTTTTACACAAACTATTACTGCGGGAATGAGTCCGCAGAAATTCCATAAGAGAGGTCCTACGACACAAGCACACGGTGCCAAATGCACCACATGAACCTCGACAAATGAGCACTTTTGGTGAAATTGTACACTGAAATTTCAATTATAAAATGGAAATCACAGGCCTACAGTAACCTCTTTTTAAAACAATAATCCTGGCCAGAGTGGAGACCGAGCAGCTAGAATCTCGGAGGAGTGAGACCCAACTCGCTGTGTGCCTCCCACATGAACATTAAGGTGTTGCGTTTGGCATGGGCCCGGGACATTGATATTGTATTTGCAGGGGATGGATGTTTCAGTAGTCGGTGCCAGGGTTCAGGGTATATGGGCCTGTGTGGGTTGGCGTTGTTTGTATGGACTCTCAACATGTGGGCTCAGAGCTTCTGGCGTTGCTGTCTCATTGTAGATCCTGTGGTGGCGCCCTCGGACATCGGCGGGGGTGGAGGCACCGGCAGGGAGCTGACCATCACTTGGACGGTAGGTCTGGGCACTTTTTCCATTTTCCTCCTGTGTCTGTCTCTCTCTCTCTCTTTCTGACAGTGTTGGGAAATGCCACAAACTTAGTTGACCAGACATGTCTCCCCATCTAAAAGCACTCAGACAAAAAGAAGAAGACGATTATCCTGCTTTTCAGCTGACAAGGTCTTTGAGGTCAACTCATTTCAAAACTTCAACAATGTTGAATGCCTATACTATATTTTCCAGGGGGTTAAAGGGCAAGACCACTTTGGTAAAGGTTATAAAGGTTAGGGTTGTATTGCCATGATGATAACTCCAAAGGTGGACAAGAAATCTAAAATAATTGCTCCAGTAATTAGAATGGATATTTCAAAATATGCTCCTCATTGACTTCCATTGTACGGTGAAACAGCTCTCAAAGTCATTCATATAGCCTGTAAACAAACGTATACAAATGATTCAGACAATACAGAACATCACCAAACCCAGTACTGTTTATTTTTTTAATAAAAACTTCCCGTTGATTTCAAATAAAAAAAATATTAGGAAGAAAACCCGGACTGGATCCGCGGATCCGGATCTTCAAGTAGTAAAATCAACAGGAAGTTAACATTTTTAAATTAATAGCACTGGGTTTTTTGACGTTCTATATTGTCTGAATCAGCTTCGTTTGTGTTCGTTTTTGTGCTAAAAGAGTGACTTTGAGAGCTGTTTCACTGTACATTTTAAATTTTTTGAATTATTAATTTCTAATCAATGGAGCAATTCTTTTAGAATTCTTGTCCACTTTTGGCAAGGTAATACACAACCCTAACCTCTACCAAAGTGGTCTTGCCCTTTAAGAACCTGAGATAATATATAGTAAGATAAGATAAACCTAGTATATTAATCAAAAACACTAAGTTGACTTCTTTGATACTCAATTCCAAGTCAATTGTACATTTTATCATTGCTTTTAACCTTTTAGTGTTTTTATTCTTACTGTTCTTATAGTTTTATTAATCTATTTACTTGTCACATTGTCATTTCCTGTACTTTTATTTGTATCGCTACTGCTGTTATTCTAATTGTGCTATATTTAATATAGCCATTTTTCTTTTGTTGTAATATATATATCTATGTATTCTTCTTTTTATTTGTATTTGATTTTAATTGTGTCTCTGCATTTATTGTATGTCTGTACCTGAAAATTTGGATTTGCTCTTAGTGTGTTTCCTTAGGTTTTAAGTAAATCAAATTATGAAAACAATGAAGATCATCACCGTGCAGAAATGCAGGTGTCTAGTCTAGTCACTTTCTAACGCCACGCTGTAGAACAGCAGCAGCTAACGCTACTGTAATGGCAAATCATTTTCCTCAAGGACAACTCAAACCCATCACACCGCAGAGCGTCCATGACAACTGAGAAATAAACACACACAAAAACAGCTGTAAGAGCTTTCATGCCTGTGGATAATCTCTCACCCTACAGCCATAACACAGTCAAAACAGTGATCGAACTGAGCTGTTATCCTCCATCTGCCCGCTACGCCCCTTTATGGATTGCCATAGCTCTCATGGTCAAATAGCCTCTTTGGGCTTGGCAGAGGCTCCCCCCGCAGCTCAATTCCTTAGCAGCTGGAAGATGAGGCCATGCGTTTTAGAGGTTGGCGGTGCCTGACGCAGGCACGTCTCGCTGGACATAATGGTGTGACTGTGAGATCACAGTAGTCTGCACAGGAGAAGATGACACACAATAAAATAGAGAGACAGAGACGGTGCCAACCGAGTCAGTCAAGTGTCATAATGTTTTAACCACTTAAAGGAGCAGTTCACCCAAAAAAATCCTTGTTTTCTATCAATTACACACCCCATGAAGCATTGCATTCATGGAGATCTTTTTGTTTTTGTCGGATTCCTAAGGCAATAATTTGATTACTGGTGGAAAGATGCTAATGTATCCGGTAGGACTCAAAGTTTATTGGCTTAGTAATGCAACAAAAAAATCGCCATGAATTCAATGCTTCATGGGGTGTGTAATTGATAGAAAATAAGTAATTATTTGGGTGAACTACTCCTTTAAACCCTACAGTATATACTGTACTTGTATGTCAGATAGCGCAAAAATGCAGATCTACAAGCTCCCAACGAAAGTTTTGAGCTTGCAGATCTATTTCACAAATGTTCACCTATTATGCCCAGAATAGGAAAGCTAGGGTTCATGTGTTTAAGGGATAGTTCACCCAAAAAATGCTTGGGAATGACAAAAACAAAAAATATCCATGAATTCAAGTGTCCATGGGGTGACTAATCGATAGAAAAAAAGTCCTTTTGGAGGTGAACTATCCCTTTAAATAACGTTCGGCAGTAGAGTCACGCTTCAGTCTATGTAAAAACGACTGACTGTGGTAATGAGCCCTACTGTATTTGTGGATTTTGCTAATCGCTTTGATGGTTCCCGGTGTCATTAGCCTGTGCAGCCACAGTACTACTATGGGGGCAACTTCGGTTACATCTTGGCCTTCAAACCCCACGATGGCTTCGAGTGGAGAAAGGTCACGGTGGCTGATCCCCAGGCGAGACGATATGTCCACAAGGATCCCAACATTCCCCCCCTGACAGAGTTCGAGGTTAAAGTGAAGGCTTACAACGACAGAGGAGAGGGACCCTACAGCCTACCAGCCTTAATCTACTCTTCACAGGACAGTAAGTACTACTGACCCACACACCATACGATCATCTCTGAATCCGGGACCTTGTGCATCACTGTGTCCAAAATGGACTTGTCGTAGATATTACAACATACGAATGTTTAGAGTTACATTAAACGAGTAGTTCACCCAAAAAAATACTTATTTTCTATCAATTACACACCCCATGAAGCATTGAATACATGGAGATTTTTTTGTTTTTGTCACATTCCTGAGGCAATAATTTGATGATAATAATAAAGATGCTAATGTATCTGGTAGGAGATACAAAGGACACTCTTTGTGTCTCCTACCGAAGAGACTGCCGGTTATCAAATTATTCGTTTTGGAATGCGATAAAAACAAAAAATCCATGAATTCAATTGATAGAAAATAAGTCATTTTTTATCACATGTATGTGTGTTATTTGTCGTAGAAAAGAATCACATAAGTAGAACGATTGTCTTGACTAAATTATACGAATTAAGCACACACAAGAAAATAAAGAGCAAACAAACACCTTTTGGACACCTGAAAATGTTGTTTTGTAATATATATGTATGTTTAACAGTAATGAACCGTAATGGAGTTCCAACTTTGGAAGTGTGCAAGCTGTAGCGTGCGGGGGGACAATTACTCTTCTAAACAATGCCAATTAAAAGCAATTAAAAAACATTTACTGTACATCTGAGACACATTACGTATTAACTTAATGCATTAGCGTGTGATCACTTACAGTTGTTCAACTGGGCGCTATGCCTCTGCTTTCAGTGTTTAAGAAGACATTTGTAGAACCCCCAGAAGCAAAGATTTGAGTTCAAAATAAATTGCTTTAGAAAATATATGTATTCAATGATTTGCAAGTTGTTGTTTTTTTAAAGAATAGCAGATCTATAGGTTGTATATCTGCTATTTTTTTTCTGCTATTATAAAATAATGGTTGTAGCTAAAAATCTAAAATGACACAGATGCGTTCCCGGATGGCATAAGAGAGACATTGAGGGATCCTTCAATATGCCAACACTCTGCTATTCCATCTGTCAGTGTCAGGTCACATACGAATGCTGGTGTGCTGCAGAGTAGCATCCACTCAATAGCAATTCTCCTCTATAAATGCGAGGAATTTTAATACCCCCTGAATGTAGACCCATCTTCCCCTCCTCCCCTCCCCTCCTCCCCTGCCTTCAGCTGGAAGGGGATTATCATGATCTATGTAGCATGAACCAGAAAGCTGATAATTTGCCCAAGGATGCAGAGCATTTAGCCCACTTATTAACTTCCACTGACAGACAGCGGAGATAACCACGGGGCAAAAAAAAACCCAGCCGCAGCGCTTGAGCTAGCTGTCTAGGTCGCCATGTCTCTTTGCAAATAGGGGGTGTGTGCATGCACATACAGTATATGCACTTTATGTGTGTGCATGTCTACTGTGCATGTGTGGCTGTATGGCTGTGTTGCTTGTGGTTGTGTGTGTGTGCAACCACGTGACACTGTGTATGATGGGCTTGTTGGGGCTGTGCCCAGTATGGAGGTTAAACATCTGAGGACAGGTTCTTGGAACGGATGCTCTACACCTGAAGTGTGCCACAGGCCAAATAAATGGCATGGCGAAACATGTCTGCTGGACGAACAAACAAACGAAACGTGGGCAGAGAGAGGGCTTTCTGTCACTGCACTTGTTCCACTCGGTGACGAATGTACATTAATGAGAATGTGTGAGCAGCACTGAATGAGTGCATTAGCAGCATCTATAAACATGTACTGTAGGCATAAACCAAAGAACAAGCACTGTGTCGGTTTACTTCACAGTCAGACCTCTAATGGATCCATTAGAGTGTATGCTGTACATCCTGATGGCATTACGTATTCACACATTTACTGTAAATTTAAGACTGCGTTGATATATCCGACAATACCCTCTGAGGGGTATGTCTTCAATAACAGTTGTCTCAGTCTGACTTCTATGGTAAATATACTTGTTTGCCGTTAGTCAGAATGTTGTGTTTTGAGCGCTGCTTGTAAACTAAGCTCTTTGAGCTGCTGTACAAAATAATGATGATAAACTTTATTTGTATAGCACCTTTCATGACATGAAATACAGCTCAACGTGCTTTACAGAGCAAGAATACAATTACAGAAAAAGTACAACTAATTTAACAATAAAGCAAAAATAAAAGCAAAAGAGTAAAACAACATTAAAATAAAAGCAAAAAGGCAGTGAATCAGGCAAAAACAGTGAGGACATGAATAACAACACAGCGATTTAAAAATCAACTAAAAGCAAGCGTGAAGAGGTTTTTATTTGTATTTCTTCCATGTCTTGTCTCCAGTTCCCGATGAAGGCCCTGCCATCGTAGAGGGCAGAGCTCTCTCTGCCACAGAGGCCATCGTATGGTGGCTGCCCGTCCCTCAGACCAACATAGACGGATACCAGGTCAGTCCAGAGTTACCGTGGTGTGTTTGGTCTGTAAAGCAACAAAGACAAAGGATACAGATACAAAGTGATTGACCTGTTTCGGTTAGTGCATTATGTGTATCATTTGCCATGTATTATATCTTTACATTTTAGGACTGCCAAACCATATAGACCTATTTGTTAGTTATTCAATTCAAACTTTATTCCATACACACAGGGGGTCCATTGAGTACATACAAATCATCATCACATAACAATTAAACTAAATTAAGCTCATAATTAACTGCATGTTATGATTACTGTACATTGGGAAAAATATAATTGTAAGAGCCACGCCCATGACTAAATAATGCTATATTGAAATGTAGTTTAAATGCCCTTTCTTTGAGATAAATGTGCTTAATATGTTTATATAATGTATTATTTAATATTATAGAACATACATTGGGAAACCATATTTTTCCACACACAAAGTGTATCCATTCATTTTGTTTAGACACTGCTTTCAATGTTGAAACAAAATTGTCAGACTTTGTCAGAGGAGTGGTAATCTTTCTGTCTGCCAGGACAATACAGCAGGATTGAGTGTCTGATTAAGGGGATTGTGTGGCTGACTAGTAAACATTTAAAGGCAGTTATGAGCTTTCACACTATGTAATGTATTACCTTTGTAAGCTTTGGGAAAACAAACCTAATTGGTGTGCTGGCTTGTTTAGTGAAATGGACTGTGGAGCGAGTATACCTTGTCTTAAACATGATGAAAGCTTTTAGGTTAATGTCTGCGAAGTGAGCTTGTTTAGTCTGTTGTTTAAAATGAGACTAAAGTCTCTTGGTAACAGACTGCATTTTATCACACTAATCAATCATATTACGCAACCTGTTATTTTCTTGAGGTGTGCAACGGTCTGAGAAGGTGCGTGCGTGCGTGCATGCGTGCAGGTCGTGTGCGTGCGTGCGTGTGTAAATATTTAGTATGTCTCAGTCAAATAATATTTAGAAATATGTTTTTAAATGTTCACACAGTACAATTTGCATTTGCAAGTCATAACGAAGGGGTTGTCCATACTGTTTGATTCAGGTGGAAGGTTTAGGTTATTCATGATTGTTTGGACTCAAGTGTCATGTACTATACTATATACTGTACCTGTGCATCCAGGTAAAGTGCTGGAAAAAAGGACAAGAGGACAGCGAGTCGGGAGCCCAGAGGACGGTGGTCTCAGGAAAGGACAACCACACCAGACTGGAAGGCTTGAAGCCCGACTCCATCTACCTCATCGAGGTCCGGGCCTACAACGCAGCCGGCTATGGGCCACCCAGCCAACACCTCCTCCAGATCTACACCAAGAAAGCCCGTGCGTCACCTTCAAAGTAGCTTTGTGTCTGTGCAGATAACACATAGTCCACCATCTGAAATGAGATGGCAAATAGAAAGAATGGGGCTTCTGACCATAAAGCTTGCGTTACACTTGGTTGCAGGTCGTGTCTCGCACCAAAATTAGCAGATCTACAAGCTCACAACCCACGTTGTGAGCTTGTAGATCTAAAGCACGCTACTAAATATAAATCAGGATAAATGTAGAATATAGAAACCTAGAGGTGCGCTAGGCGGTTACATATGGAAGTTGAATATGGATTGAATTGAACTGAATTGAAAATGTGAAATTGTACTTCAACTTTTCTTCTTCTCTCCAACAGCTCCAAGTCGGCCCCCCAAAATAATAGGCAAAAAGTTAAAGGGTCAGTCTGTAAATATCGCCTGGGAACATGTGGAATCCATGGCTAACGAGTCAACAATAGATGGCTATAAGGTGGGTATATAGTTCATATCATTTACCCTCTGACTTCATTATCAACCCCTGGAGAGTCCTCACATGTATGATAACAAATGTGTGTGTGTGTGTGTGTGTGTGTGTGTGTGTGTGTGTGTGTGTGTGTGTGTGTGTGTGTGTGTGTGTGTGTGTGTGTGTGTGTGTGTGTGTGTGTGTGTGTGTGTGTGTGTGTGTGTGTGTGTGTGCGTGCGTGCGCGCGCAGGTCCTCTACAGGGAGAAGGGGAAGAGCACAGGAATGCTGTACACGACCAGTAGGAGGTCCATAGACCTCCCCATGCCCACAGACGGAAACTACGTGGTGGAGATCCGGGCGCACAGCGAGGGAGGCGACGGAGCAGTGGCACAAATACACATCACAGGTCAGATATGATGCACCACTTGTCACTTATATATCTATGGAAGCAACCTGCACTGGGAAACAAAGCAAGTTTTCATTTTAACCCATTAAGACCTGAGGCGATTCTTAAAAATATTTTCTAAATCAACATTTTTTTGAAAAAAATCCCACTTTTTTTTTCAAGATTATTCAAAAATAGCAGATCTACAAGCTTGTAGCGCGGCACTCGGTGCCGCGCTATGAGCTTGTATGTCTGCTATTTTTAAATAGCCAAAGAAATCTTAAGTGACACAGATGCATTCCCGGTCTTAATGGGTTAAGACCTGAGGCCGATTCTAAAAATGTCTTCTAAATCCTAACCGTTTTCTAAAAAACGTATGCTATATCAGTGGTGCTCAAAACCTTTTCATGTGAAGGACCCCAAAATTATATGTATTTGGCCACGGATCCCCATCTCAAAAATATTTCGTTCCAGGGACCCCCAGAAGCAAAGATTTGAGTAAACAAAAATCGCTTTAAAGATTTGCACAACTTTCCTCGAGCCAAAGTATAAAATAATGCTAGGTTTCATAAAGTTAATCTTCCTCCTATCTCTTATTTGTTGTGACACCAATTAAGTGAAAAGTCTTGCAATAGGACGAGTTTACTTGTTTTAAATGCAACTCAGCTTGATTCAAGAATTTTCTTGACTACAGTAGCAAAATGATAAGCCTAATTTCTCCACTTGTTTTCACAAAAATGTCACTCGATTCTATATGTGGTGTTATATTTTCAGTGGTAAACTGTAGATTATTATACTGTGTTCAGTGTTGCTTTACTATTCTATACTATACTATAAAACTGTCATATTATATTGAGACGTGTAGTAAGAGTGAGGTGTAAATTAGTGACAGACAGGAAATCCTGTAATAGCATGTCCTGTTTATTCCATACATGATACATTCGTGAACATTTTTGGTTTCACATCATTGACGCCAAAAAAATGAAGGAAGCCAGAACTGAACTGGTCACAACATCCTATAGCCATGAAGCTGATATGACATTCTGTCATTCACTCGGGGGGGATTATACCAGGTTTAAAGATGACGATAGGAGTCATTTGTCTCTGTCAGGGGGTTCTCATGGGCCAGAGCAGAGCTGTCACTTGATGTTTCATAGCTTAGATTGGAGAGCTGTGGTGGGGGGTGGGGGGTGGGGGGGGGCTTCTCTAGCCCATGACTAAAACCTAGTGATGGCCCACTGGCTTTATCCCTTTACTGGCCATTGGGCCGGCTGGCGGTCTCGCTGGCTAGAGAGTGGTCTTAAGCCTCTGTAATTGATCTTGATGAGTTTGGAAACCCCCCCCCCCCCCCCCCCCCGTGAGGTATCCTTATCCCTTATCGTTTGGGCCAGACCCACCTGACAGCTTGATTTTTTTGCAGGGCCGGGAATTTAAGCTGCTGGGGGGGTTTCAAGTGCCGTGGCATTGACAGATGGAGGGCCGTTTTAAGGTGTTCTCCACACAGATGGGGTATAATATCATTGCACCTCACACCCAGATATGGGCTTCATGTTTGATGGATTGCAGTGGTGGTCCAAGTCAAGGGATCTTATATTTTTTAGTTTTAATTAAGTTCACTGTCTGTTGCGCATCCTTAACCACATGAAACCCCGGCGTTCCTGTTCTGGGCATGTCATGATAGGCCGAACCTTTTGTGAAAATAGGTCAACATTCAGCGAAAACAGCAAATCTGCAAACTCACAATGCGTCACAACGCAACACACTGTGAGGTTATAGATTGTCTATTTTCACAATTTGATAAAAATGTCTTACAGCAAATTATATAGGGTTTAAGTTGTTAAATCAGCGAACCATTTGAACTGTCAGATTGGTTCACATTAATCATAACGTGGCTGAAATTTTGATTGAATGATAGCACAAAATGATAACAAATTATGGTATTATTTTAATCACAGCTCAGCTCATGCTCATTATCAATACTCATTACTAGCACACATAACTCACGTTAGCACACCACTGGTGATGTGTAGGCATCGTTCAACATCGTTGCTGTTGTCGGGCAGAAACGTCTTTATCTCCATATTTTGACTTTTCGTGCTTTTTTGTAAATTAGTACCCCAATACCCCAAAAGTAGCAGATCCACAAGCTCGAAACGCGACGGGAAGCGACGCGTTTTGAGCTTGTAGATCTGCTACTTTTGCTACTTTTAAATTTGAATCCTGAAAAGCAACAGAGACATATGGGGTTTCCGCCCGACAGACACGATATGCATGTCACTGTGGCCCAATGTAAAAGGATGAAGCAATTCCCCCAGTAATGTAAGACTGAAGAACGGTTTTCAATTTACATTTTAAAAGGATTCAAGACAGTTATCCAGATACCGGTAACTTATAATTAATTTAGCTAACTGTCTGAAAGCCTTCTCAATTACAGAGGGAAGCTATGCTATTTCTTCTTTCATGGATGCAGAGCTTTTTGGAGTAGCTCTACTCCTCACAGGGGCACACACACGCACACACACACACACACACACACACACACACACACACACACACACACACACACACACACACACACACACACACACACACACACACACACAGAGCGATCACATACATAGGGCTCCCCCAGCTGTATGACCCGATGCAGCAAGGAGGAAGAGAGACAGAAAGAGCGAGAGAGATGGGATGGGATAGTCAGAGAGAAATTCAGGCACAACAGGGACGGTGAAATTACTACAGCAACAGTGGATGTGTGGTTCTCAAACTTTTTCATGTCAAAATGATGTGTATTTGACTACGGATCCCCCATCTCAAAAATATTTTGCGCCAGGGATTTTTCAAAAATAGCAGGTTTACAAGCTCATAGCGTGGCACTCGGTGCCGTGCTATGAGCTTGTAGATCTGCTATTTTAAAGTATAAAATATGGTTGAAATGATTGTGACGCTATATTAACTAGAACCGTTTGTGTGTTTTGTGTCTGACCAGGTAATGGCGTTATGACCGTGGCGTCACACAGCCTGCTCTGCCTGTTCCTGGTGGCTCTCCTCTGCCTGGACCTCTGAATGTAGTGGCGTCATCTGTATCGGGGAGACTCTGGAAGGTTGACGCCTTTGAGGACTCGCACTCTTTCCACGATCTGTCGTTGGTCCCACGACCCTGCAACCGGAAAAACACACCGTATTCCAAAACCAACCCCCAAGCTGTGGAATATGTGTTGTGGGGGGAACAACAGTCAAAGAACAAAATAAAAAAAGAAATTGGAAAACGGACAAAGATATCCCTTATTTAGAATATCTACAAAAACATCTCTCGGAGGAGTGATGGAGGAGTTCTGTCAACTTGTTCGATATGCCTTATGTAAACGTTTACTCTTATCTTTCACAACATCTTGTTCTTAAAAAAACGGACAAAAGAGTGTGAGTGTGTGTACCGCGGTGCACGCTGTGGGCCCGGTCTGCTGGTCAGGGTTTCTTATATGAAGAAGCAAACCTCTCCTGTGGATGCAGACGTGTTGGGGGAAGTGTCGGTTTCATTTGATGTATGATGTTTTGGATAATCTATCTTACAGTACATTGCATTCCATAGTATAAGCTATAACAGATGTATAGTTGTGAAGGATAAGCGTATATGAGTTTATGAAATTTTTACGTGTTTGTCTTTATTTAGCATTTCAGTGGCTTTTTATTCCTTTTTTTTCTCTCTCAAAATGAAGCACACTCCGTTTTAGAGATACAGTCAAAGCAAATCTCTGCAGACACTCAGTTTTATTAGTGAGCATTGTAGACAAAAGAGTAATGTACTGTATGTCATGCTAATATAATATAATATGCAATAATTTATATGGTTTTGCTATCTAATATACAATTGTCATTTTAACTTATTTAGTAAGAGATAGATTTTACATGCAGACAAAGCTTATTTCCAAATCATAACATGCGCTTGATTGACAGAATACCACTATAAGTGTGTGCATGCAGACCTTGTTATCTGGAATTATGATTTCAAATGGTTCCGTGGACAAAAGTGAAAAGGCAGAAAGGTGAGATAATTTTCCGCACCCATATCCACATTTGTAAAGTTGAATGTATGGCAAAATGAAAACAGGAAATGAGCTCGTAAGTATACCCGACATATAGTTTTGAACGCAGAACAAAAATACAGTAAACGGTGTGACTGGTTATTTGCATTGCTTGCCACAAGTGGTTACATTTCTGTTGTGCAGATGATGATCATGACTACAACCTCAGCGTTTGTTTCAGTGTTGTGTTAATCATGGTCATAATATTTGTCTCGGAGATCGGGAAAATATGCCCGTGCTAGAATTTTACTTCAATTTTAATATACTTTTGTTTTGACTGTATCAATTAGGGCCTCAGTTGTACCAGCTGGTGCTTTGTAAAGAATGTCGGCATTTCATTTACTGTAAACATTAGTTTTTTTTTTGTTTTTCATCTATCTTCTACAGTGCAGTGTCTCTATTAACAGTTCAGTGAACAGTTGCGATGCTCATAACACTCTGTAACTGTGCAGTGTCTGTGTGCATCAATGGCTACGTAATGTTTTCTATTAACACAACTTGCCTAGCTCCTATAACATGAATATACAATGTATCGTTTTTTCATAAACTGGTATACAGTATGTGCAAAACAGGAGATAGAGAAGCAAAGCCATCCGTGTGTAAACTGTAAGAGAAAACCCATCCAAAGTTCATACTGTTGTTCCAACAGCCCTATATTTTTAGTTCTTTGTCTTTTTATTAACACGAGAGTTTCATGTGATCAGATATATAAAACCATTATCAATTGATGTCGTTTTTGTTTGTGTTTATTAATATATTTGTATGTCATGACCCACAGTTTTAGAGGTTTATCACCCCCCCCCCCTTTCCAAAGTGGAAAAAACAATGCTGCGTTTTGGATTGCTCTGAATATAGATTTCATATTTTGTGTGACTGATGCTAGCCATGCTTCTACATTGTGATTATATCAAACATCCACCACAAAGTGCTTTCCCAGTTTCCCATCATGCGACAAATCATCGGAAGAGTTGCCAAAAGCATGAATGCCTTGAACTTCGATCATTTGGAGGAAGTGATGGCACTACGTTACATTCTTAACATGCATGACATTGGAGACAAAAAAATGGTTCTGTAACGCTCCATATCTTTGCAATCGACTCATACCAGCCTCTCAGCTTCCTTTTGAACTACATTACATTCCTGCAGTGACATCCCTTTATGGCAGAGACTGAGACGATGTAGATATCTCTTAATATGTGCATTAGCTGCTTTGTTAAGCCGGTCAACTCATGTATGGAGTTTTTGGAAACCCATAGACTGACTAAAGGGATGTCACTCATCCAAGCTCGGATCTAGTCCCACAGTCTCATGCATTATGATGGTCGGGGTATGACGACATCACATGGTGTTGGTGCAGCGTGTTTGGCTGTTTGCAGATGTTTGCAGATGTTCAGTGGTTCACTGAAAATGAACAGCACATGTTGAGAGGGATGAAACTGGACTCTCTCATTGGCTGGACTTAAAAGGAACAATAAAAGTGTAGTTAACTATTGAACTTGTCTATTGTCCTTCTTTTCGTGGTTATAAATCCTTCAATCAAGGTTTTAGACCGTAAATCAATAGAAATTCTGAGAAGAAAAGTATTAACATATTCCAGGTGAGAATTGCCAAACAAGTCTTTTGAGTTTATTGTGACTAATACTATGCATGAATATGTGTGTGTGGCAGGAATGAGTAGGCCTAAGGGATAATTTCTTATGGTACACCTGAATGAACTTTATAAGCAAGTCTCGTGGCCGCATTATGAAGAAACCTGGAGGGGGAGAAATTAGAAAATCCAAATGTCATGTACTACAGTATAAGTGTAACTTCAAGGGTACATCTGCGGGTAAGTCCCAAGGTATACAGTTAGTGATAATGTAATTCAGATTCAAAGGTAGTGGTCAATGACTATGGTTGCCATGGTGTTCAGGTGTGCCATGAATCTTAAAGGGATAGTTCACCCCCAAAATGACATCTTTTCTACCGATTAGTCACCCCATGGAGACTTGAATTCATGGATATTTTGTCACATTCCTAAGTCAATAATCTCCCAAACCAAATCTCCCTTTCTGCTTTTTAGTCTTTATAGCTTAATGTTTTTAGCCTTTTAACTTTTTCGCTCCTAATAAAGTTGTTTATTTTGATTTGTTTTGTAAAGCGACTTTGGGTACTAAGAAAAGCGCTATATAATGATGTATTATTATTATTATTATTATTATAATAATTTGATGGCCGGCAGCGGTTCCGGTTGATACAAAGAGTCTCCTTTGTATCTCCTACCGGAACCGCTGCCTACCGGTCCGCTGGTCAGCAAATTATTGGTTTAGGAATGTGACAAAAACAAAACAAAATTGGTTCCATACGTACATTCTCAGAGTATATGACTGTGTAGATTCAGCACCCAGAGATAAAAGATTGTATCAAATGGTGCTCCGTGGTCTAATGCAGGGGTTCTCAACCTTTTCAGGCCGCGACCCCCAAAATAATGATATTATTTCCCGCGACCCCCCGCGTGCATGCGCGCGGTCCAGTTCGCGCGCGCGAAGGTTATTTAATTATAATAGGTTATTTGATAATTGTTTATTATCAAAACATTTTTGCAAAAAGTGGGTAAATTGAGTAAATTAACTGATAAAACATGAATTAATGATAACATAAAAAAATATTTTGTAAAAAAAAAAAAAAAAAAAACGTTTTTTTTTTTTTTCAAATTCACCAAAAAATCGGGCGACCCCCCCAAATTATTTGGCGACCCCCCCTGGGGGTCGCGACCCCCAGGTTGAGAACCACTGGTCTAATGCAGGTCAAACTGGGGGTCCTTGAAATTAAAAAGGTTGACTTTTTAATTTCACTGAGGTAGCCTACAGGTAGCAATGGCATTGAGTCTTACTATGACTCTTGGAGCAGTCAGAGTGAGAGTACAGGTGTCAGTCACAGTCACATTGAGTAAAGGGATAGTTCACACAATTTTCGATTATTCACCCCATGGAGACTTGAATTCATGGATTTTTTTCTTTTTTTCGTCGCATTCCTAAGCCAATAATTTGATGACCGGCAGCAGTTCCATATGGAGACACAAAGGGTCTCCTTTGTGTCTCCATACGGAACCGCTACCGGTCATTTTGGCGGGTGACTATCCCTTTAAGGGCAATTCAAAACATATTGCAATAGTCTCATACAATGCATCCACCCGAATGAAAGAATGAAGCACTGGAGCATTACAGACATATTAAATGCCTTTTTTATTTAGGTGCTATATCATGACAGAGGACTAACGTTTCGATGCTGGAGGCATCTTCATCAGAGTCCACCCCTGTTGGACCGCACCGCAGAATGTTTCAAACACTCAGTTACACTGTAATTAATTTTTTTTAAATGCAAAGCAGTTCATGTGCCAGAAATAGATGTGGTCAAATGCTCTAAAAATGGGCTATCGAATTCAGAGCGCTCTTCCAGTGGAATTGAGACTGCTGGGGGTCTGAGGTGTCTGGCTCAAGAATTGCTGATGGCGAGGTTTCCCCACCTTGGATTTAAATATATTTTCACATTAAGGAAAGCTCGCCTCATGGATGCAGTATACTTTGTGTTTTGCCATTTTTAACTCCTGCCCGGTGCTGCTTGGGGATAATGGTACTGTATATACTGTAGCCTACTGTAGGGTTCAGCATATCATGCAGAACATCTTTGACCTTATAGATTATTGCCATATGGATCAGAACCAGAGCGTGTTCTGGGCCTGTTCTGGCTAGCCATTACCCAAAATAGCTCAGCCATCATCATAGTAACATTGAATTACTTTGTTTTGGCATTCAAAAATCTTCAACAGAACAGTAACTTCAGATTTTGAAAGCCCATAGTTCTAAAATATTCATAGCAGTGTTTCAGCTCCCAAGTATCAAATGACAGAGACTAGAGCATCATTTATGATTTATGAACACTCCTGTCCATTATCAAATTTGCAGTCTACAAGGCCTCCCAAATAATGGATTTATTTTTTGGGAAACCATGATGCAACTTAATCTTACCCATCTCCAGCCCATGAGGAAAAGCCTCTCTCTCTTTAATCTGTCCTCCAGTTACAGATAAGAACGGTGCTCTCAATATCCAGGGTTTCTTTTTTTTTATCCCGAAACAATAGTTGTGCCTCCTATCATATGCCCCGCAGACCACAAGGAGATCGATATATGTCCCACGTCAGTGAGATTTTAGTCAGATAACTCAATCAAATTTAGATTCAGACTACAGAGCTGCATTTTGATCAAAGGGCTGATTGGTTGTTGTTGCTGATTGTTGCTGAAATGAAGTCACATATAGGGAACAAATCGAGGGAGAAACAAGGGAGAGCCATATGGCATTTTGTCATAGACCCGGTCTGAGGTGACTCTGTAACATTGATACTACTGATCCTATCCTACTGATTTCCCAGCCAGCTGCCGAGTTTACAGTAGTTTTGAGTGTTCAAGTCAGGAGGAGGACACTTAGCATAGGCTGTGAGACACATTTGACATGAAATTACCTATGTTACTTGCAGGCCTATACTATAGCCTATTTGGTAGATGTATTCATTAGCTGATTAACTGTAATCTAACATACAGTAGGCTATGTAAGTTATTAAGTTACAGTTTCATTTTTTGCACAGGTTCAGGAAGAATAACCCTTCCTATAATCTCTGTGGCCATAAGTTTTCACAGACAGGTGGGACGTATGTACCAGCTAAGATCATGGTATTTTCTTAGTAAATCTGCACCTGGCCCACTCTTTTGACAGCTCAGACAACACACAACACAGTTCGGAGTGATGTAACTCAATGTAAACCACAGGGGAGTCAGACTAACTGACTTAGAGCCCTGAAATGTGATGCTGTCTCTTGAGGTGCCTGCAGTACTTCATGCTGTCAGGCGGTAAGACCAGCATGGAGGGAGGCTTACTAAACCAAAGTCTCCGTGAAGGTATTGTATTACAGAGCTTAGCTACAGCGATCCATTGAAGGACAGTTCCCCAAAGACCACTTGCTCAGATTTTTCATCACTGGAGAAGTTACGCGCTGGCCTGGCACACATATAGGCTACAGATCAGTTGTGAGGAATGAATCAACGAGAGTATTGGACACGAGAGAGAGATATTTGAAGAAAATATATTTTAAATGCATTCGTGCATGTGAGGTGTGATGGAACTGCAGGCTGATTTGCAAGGTAAATCAATGTGTTACAGCCCCAGGTTTGTTTGCTACTGTCAATAAGTGAGGACACAGGCGACCTCTACTGGTGATTAAGGAACATCACCGAGTATACTGCAAACTACAACCCAATTTATTTTATACAAATTAGCAGCTTATTCGGTTTCATATGTCGTCGATGTAAACGTATAAAATATGACACATCATTATGTAAGTGTACGGGTGATAATAATTCAACCCTGTTCACATAGTAGTGTGTATCGTCCCTAGTATAGTGCCTACTGCTCTCTAGTGAAGAAACGCAGCAGGGGTGAAGTGAACTAAGTAGTTGAGCGAAGTTTGCTGGCCAGCCCAGCGCTCCCTGCCTGGTGAAACATCATTCATTTGGTGTGTGAGGTCCACGGGGCAACCTGGGCTGTGCAGACAGACCTACAACAGTGTCGCGTTCCAACAGACAGTATTTATTAGTGTGGTTGCCCAACAGGGCAACCAGACTATAGTACTCTATACTCTTTATTCTTTCTTTATAGATAAACTTTTTTCAAACCGCATCTCCTCCCACAGTTTTTATCCCCCAATGTTGTGCCATATGTCAAAATGACCGTCTAAATCGGGAATCGTGCGCGTGTATAGGGCTAAGAGATTGGTTGAATAGTTTAATTGATATTAATTTATTAGTGCCATTAAATGTCCCCATCCGCTTTAATGGAAAAGTGAAAAAACTCAAATTCAAGTATTTTTTTCTCAAAAAACGTAAGAGCTAGAGTTATCAGATTTGGAGGGATAATTCATAATATTGTCCGAAATTATTGAAAAAAATATCACACCATTCGGCCTGATGGTGGCGCTATAACAGCCCCCTTTACGTTTTGGCCCGTAACTCTTGAACCGTAGGTCCGAAAATCAAAATTTCTTTTCACCTGGATTCCTTGGGTCACTACGCATCTCCCCATATAGGCCACGCCTATTTGCGTCAGGATAGATTTTTTGATATTGATTTATTTCTGCATTAAATTTCCCCATCCACTTTAATGGGAATTGCAAAAACTCCCATTCAAGTATTTTTTCCTCGGAAACCGTAAAGGCTACAGTTACAAAACTTGGAGGGGAGGTTAATAGTTTTTTGCAAAATTATTAAGAAAATAATCACACCAGTCGGCCACATGGTGGCGCTTTAACAGCCCCCTTTACCTTTTGGCCTATACCTCTTGAACCGTAGGTCGTAAAATCAAAATTTCTTTTCCCCTGGATTCCTTGGGTCACGACGCATCTTCCCATATAGGCCACGCCCATTTGCGTCAGGATAGATTTTCCGCCATTTTGAATTTTCTTCAAAACACACTTTTTGCTCCTTTTCCTTCAATTTTTTTCCAAATCTCACACAAATCGGTACACGTGATCTATGGACCCATGCGATAAACCTATCCAAGCGCAATTTTGATAGTCCGTACCGTCCGTCCGTAAATGGCTTCCAAAGTTAGCGGGAGGGGCCCTTTTGACCAAAAATGCCATAAATCACGAACTAAACGTCCGGTCAATCCCAAATTTGAATCACATGTCGAGGGTGGTATACTAAACCAATCCCCAAAAGCATTTCTACTTTGATCCATAGGGGGCGCCACGAATGCTCGAAATGTAACCGTTTGATGCAAAAACATGATTTTTGGGGGATCAATCCTCTCAAAATGAAACGCAGGCGATCTCAGGAGTGACGTGACGATGTAATTGGCGCAGTCTCCGACGGTATTCCTCCCGGCGTATTACTGGAGTCCCGACCGCGTCGGCGCAACCACACTCTGCAATTTCCCCGGAATTGCGACGCGTCTAGTTTTATTTACACCTGATATCGGACTTAAAAAAATAACTTTGCCTCAAGTTATTGTTGTTACTATCAGAAGTTGGCAGAGAGCGACTCGCCAAACAAAACAAACATGTGCGCTGATTGCCCGGATCCTTGCTGTTGCGGGGGGAACCAGGAGACTCATGTGTGCCAAGTTTTGAACCCTGCAGAAGAGATGGACAAGCGAGACGTGGTGGGCACAGAGAAAATGCCCACGGTGGGTATTATTTGTCAAAAAGGCTGCGGACTTCTGCTGCCCCGGGACGAAGGAAAGCAGCACAGTTGTGTGGATGCACTCCGGTTGCTGACCGACGCGCTGGAAGAGAGGAGCCTGGCCGTGGAGCATGACGCCCGGATGGCGAGGCTCAGGTGGGGCAGGAGAGAGCAGGCGCTCCTCGCCCAGGTGTCAGCTCTGCAGAGCGAAGGTCAACTCTCTGCCCTCAAGTACCAGCAGAAGCTGCACCAGTACATGCTGAACATCAGCAGCATCGCAGAGCAAGTTACTGGGTACTACAAGGTGAGAGAGAGGGATGAGATGGATACAGGATAGGAGGGCACTACAGGGACATCTGGGCACCTGGATGTAAAATTGTCTATTTTGTCCAAAATGTTAAAAAAATAAAATATTTTAAAAAATGGTGTCAAGTAATGTTAAGTAGGCTATACATGATGTGAATATGCACAGTACAGTACATCATTATCAGACTTAATTTTATCCCTCAACTTCTTGTTTATACCACAAAATGACTACAGGTTTTGTAGCAATGTGTAGCAATAGTAGAAATATTATACCTTAATTGTTGAATGTTTAAGCATGTTCTAATCATGTATACTTTACTTTACTTTTTTTTAAAAAACATTTTCAAATTTTCTTTTGACATTTTGGACAAAATAGCCAATTTTAAGGATTTTGAGGTGCCCATATGTCCCTAGTGCCCACCTATCCTGTATGTACCAGCTGGGAGTAAAAATGTTGCATTTCACTTGTTTAACAACTTTTGTTATGTAGGCTATGTCTTATTTTTCTTTTTTATTATGCGTTATGGAGCACCCCCAATCTAAGTTTTTCACAATGCTTGTAGGCTACTAGTACATCTATGTTCAAATAAAGTTCTTGAATCTTATTGTAAACAATAATTAGCTGTATGAGATTAAAGCTGGGTTGACAATGCCATCGGTACCAGTCGAAATAATAGGCTAAAATGCAGAAAAGCAACAATTAAAAGAAAGAAGCAACAATTAAAAAGCTTAGGTGCCATTTAATGAATCATTCAGAATCTTGCTCTAAAGCTCCCAATTACAAGTGCAAGTCTGTGACTAGACGTCACGGGTATGTTCCCACCTTTCATGTTGTGGTGAGGAATTTCATGTAGGCTACAAAATGTATGTCGGCTATAATTGATTCAAAATATGTTATCATAATGGCTTTAACTGATCTACACCTACACAATCTGACACAAGGTGTATTCCTCTTGTTGTTCGAATCATTGGAACAGATGTCAGTACAGTATTTTAATACATACATTTCTGTATTGTGCGTCCTTGTGTTGTAGTTGTGTTTCCTTTTCTTTGCTGTTGCTGACCTATTTGAGTCAGGGATTAAAGTTATATTGAATATATGAGGTCTAATTAAGACAACTTTTGTTTTTGTTTTCCTGTTGATTAAGGGTGATTTAAGAAGAACTGAAGAGGGGAAGAGCGATGCATCAAAAACAGCAACTTGTGCAGCGCAAGAACCCAAGCAACGAAACAAAACACCTGAGGTAAGAGAAATGCAGTCATACAGTACAGCAGGGGTCTTCAACAGGGGGTCCGGGACCCCTAGAGGGTCCTCAGAGTTACCACAGGGGGTCCGCCAAATCTTTGTGTGATGTGGAATATTAGCCGAAAATAGCAGATCTACAAGCTCACAACGCCTCGCACCGGGAGGCGTTGTGAGCTTGTAGATCAGCTAATTTTCTGAGAGTTGGTATAGAGGGAAAAAGAGCAGACCAAGTACAGAGCCTCTGCTAAGGGGTCCTTGACCAGAAAAACTTTGAAGACCCCTTCTGTACAGGCCATTGATTGAAGTGTCTGACCTGTGCATTGACCCAAAAGATCCCAGGGCTCTCAATGCCGATGCAGATTTCACAGTTGGTGTAATTAGTGAGTTCATATTAAGATATGAACCCAGAATTAGTTCAAGTAACTCCACTGTATCTTCCAGCCCTTGAAAAAAATGCATCTTACCCAATGACTTATTGTGAAATTTCCCTAGAATTGCAAGGCTATTTGTGAATGAATTCATCCAGAGCTTCTTACAGTATGTACTTTTTTTTCTCTCCCAGCATGAGCTCAGTGGGAATCTAATGGTATTTAGACTGATGTTTATATATATGGACTGGTAATACTTAGACTGGGCAAAAGCACCTTCCGAGCACAGCAGGTTCTTAGGGATTTAGCATTGCTGTGGTGTAACCCAGCTACCAGACTACCTTTTGAGCAAATGTTGACTTTGGGATTGGATGCACAGTGTACACTATTGAGTGGTAGCAAATCCCAGACTAAAGGAAGCTTACAGAAGGTAATCTCACCTCACACCCCGTTGTTTGTCATTTAGCCTGGAGCATTCTGCGTGTGTGTGTGTGTGTGTGTGTGTGTGTGCGTGTGTGCGTGCGTGTGTGTGCACAGCACGTGCAGGTGCGTCTGTGCAGTATTCATACGTAAACTTTAGCCTATTTCATCACCACAGGGACTTGTTCAACACCATTAACCACTTAAGCCATATACTTTGTCATATGACAAATTGCTAAAATAGCCAGACAGACAGTGGCAGACAGGCAAATAGCCCATCTACAAGACAAGTGTGAGCTTGTATAGGCGCTATTTTAGCTTTTATGTTGAAACTTTGCAAGGTTTTCACCTATGATGACCAAAAGTGTTTAAATTATCAATTATCAACCCACACTTCATTTTGCCCTTATCCGCTAAATCAAATACTGTACTTTGGCTGTATGAAATATGAACGAGATCATTACGTCAATTAAAATAACGAAGCCATGCAAGTGCTTTAAGTCATGTATGACACCAATTAACATCACAAAATGTAGCCCCAGCCACATGGGGGTATGAGGCCCACACACACTTAGCAGAAACAACTCTCAAATTTCTGTACTTGACTATGAATACACTGCTGCTGCAGCTGCTCTGTTCTTAAAGGACGACTTCACCACTATTCAACATATCTTCATATAATAGGTCCTCACTAATGCTCATGATAAAATGGTACAATTTTTTTCTAATCAGTCTGTGTCTCAGAGGAGGGCTGTAGACAGTTCAGAAACCCGTCTACCAGTGACATCATCGATGGGGAATCCAAGCTAATAGAAACTGCAGGCTTTGTATTCCTGGAAAGTTGCAATGCAATAATAGATCCATTGTTCTCGCCTTAATACCTTATCGATGATGTCACTGGTAGACAGGTTTCTGGACTGTCCACAGCCCTCCTATGAGACACAGACCAAGTAGAAAAAAATTGTATCATTTTATCATGAGCATTAGTGAGGACCTATTATATGAAGATATGTTGAAAAGTGGTGAAGTCGTCCTTTAACATGTTCAATATCTGCTGCCATATATGATGTCTCCCACCTGCACAAGAGACTGTGATTCTGTATCTGACTGCTGCTATTTGTAGCAGCTGCAAATGTTGTCTCTACTTCTATTTTGACACTGTATATTCTCTGACATTATTATATAACTTTGCTTTCGTTGCTTATTTCTCTATTTCTTACCGTTATGATTCTTTTCTTGAAACGGCAAAACATTGGGAGCTTGTAAAAAAAAAGAAAAATCCCACAAAACTTGTGATGTGAAGATGGATTAGAACTAAGACAAAGGTGATTGGAGGAATTACCATGATCACTAACACATGGATTAAAGTTCTCAGTCCCAAGACTGATTTCAGTCATTTGGATTCCATGGAAGCCAGCATGTCTTCTATGGAAGCATGTTGCGCAGCAAAAATAGCCGATCTACAATGTGTCTGCGACGCATTGAGAGCTTGTAGAAAGGCTATTTTCGGTTATTTTAAGATAAGAGCATTTTGAAGTGGTCAAACTAGCAATAATGTTCGGATATTTAATATAAAAGCAACGGTTAAAGCCTGAATCTGTGAATTTGTGTTTTTGAACCCGTTGGCAGTATGTAGAACAGCAGGACCAACATTACTAAAGCATCCTAATTTTACATATTGTGTTCATAGTTTAGGAATCGGTGCTAGTGTGTGTGTCTGTGGGGGGGGGGGGGGGGGATCCTTTCACACTGTTTCACAAATCGCACATTAGGTTTTCAGTCGTGAGATACAATTTTGCTTTAATCCATGCTAATGGCTTTACTAATGGTTTTATTTGTACAACAAGCATCTGTCAACAACAGTGTTAACCGACATTAATAGCGGACTCTTGTTTTTGTCGGTCAACATAATATATGCATGCATAAAACAGCCTTTAGACCTCCTGGTTTTTGTCCAGAGTGCGGAGGTGAAAGGTGCATCTAAAGAGCAGTCTTTGACCTCGTCTTCTTTGGGTCACAGCAGATCTTGTGTCATTTCTTCGAAATGTCTTCAATGGCTCCTCTGGATGTTTTCTCTGGGTGTTGTCTTCCCTTGGGAAACTCAGGGGTTAAACGTGCCTTATCACGTTTCGACCCTGAATATCACTGCATCCTAACAGTAGTAGACCATGACTCTATGCATGGATTTTCGGGGCAGGGTTGTTTGCAGACAGACAGGGAACTGAGGTTTGATTGATTGATTGAATTCTTTATTAGTCAGAAATGTAAACGGCATGTGCTGGTACAGTAAGACATTAAAGGGATAGTTCACTCGCAAAATGATGACCGGCACTGGTTCCGGTAGGAGACACAAATTGTCCTTTGTGTCTCCTACTGGAACCGCTGCCTACCGGTCCGCTGGGCATCAAATTATTGACTTAGGAATGTGACAAAAACAAAAGAATATCCATGAAATCAAGTCTCCATGGGGTGACTAATCGATAGAAAAAAAGTAATTTCTTGGGTGAACTATCCCTTTAAGGCTAAAAGGATAACACAAAAAAGTCCTGGGGACTTAATTTCCATTCAATTCATAAACATAGCATAAAAAAATTACACAATAATACATGTCATCAACAAATACAAACGCTATATGTTCAAAGGAAAAACGGAGGCAGTGAATGACAACTCCTTTCGATTGGGAATTTACATTTACCTCCCCTTGTGGTCTCCTGATAGATGTTTTTTTCAGGCCAATTTTGAAAGAAACCAGTGTTACACATCCTTTAATGGATGGTGTCAGGGAATTCCACATTTTGGTGGCAGAGCAGTAGAATGAGAACTTTCCCATGTTTGTTCTAGGTCAGAAAGAGGAAGGACATACAAGACAAGTGTCCCTCCTCCTGAATTGATGTTGCGATTATGTGGTCGGTGTAAAGTGTACACAGTACTACCCGCTCATCTACCGACACGCCCCCATATAATTAAAGGGAATAAATATAACCACACGCCCTGTGTATTGGGAGGCATAAGGACGGGATATATGGAGCCCCCCTTTGTGTCCTGTCTTTGTCCATGCTATACATGCAAGTCCAGGACAATACAAGAGACAAACGTTGCAATAGCCTGATTGGTGTCAACATGTTTTCTTCACCAAAGTGTAATCACTGGCCTTTTCTTTGCACATGGTTGTGAACAATCCCTTACTGAAGACTATTATGCAAATGTCATTGAATTGCAGCGCACGGTCTGCATGTCGATGAGTAATTGATGGAGTTAAGTTGATTCAGTCTGTATCTAACTGCTATTGAGCTATTGTTGTCCTAGACGACCTAGAGAATCGTTATTAAAAGCTCCCTTGCGGCTTTTAATGCCAAACAATAATGGCTTTTCTATCCCTGAGCTCAAGAAGCAAAAGTTGTGTAATTGATCTCTTTTTTGCCCAGGCAGGCTGGGCCAGAGGTCAGGTTGGATGACTTTAATCATCCTAATGGTCACATTGAATACATATGTTTAATTGCCAAGAGCATGCTGTGAGTACGATAGATGCTTGTTTGATTCATTAAGGGTTCAGGGGTATTTTGCCGGTGTTGGGCAGTGACACAGCATCTATTTTCAGACCTCATCTCCAGGTAAAAACACAACAACAAAAAAACACTCTTAACGTGTCCTTAATAGTCTTCTCTCTCTTCTTTTTTCATTTTATTTCCTTAATGGATATGCCAATACTGGAGAGCTGCAGTGCAGTTGTTCATCAAACAGAGTTCTAGTGGTGTAGCTGAAATCCACTTTGTCAGAGAAGTGGTAATCTTTCTGTCTGCCAGGACAATACAGGGGGATGGAGTGCCTGATTAAGGGGATTGTGTGGCTGACATTTAAAGGCAGTTATGGCCTTCCCACTATGTAATGCATTACCTTTGTAAGCTTTGGGAAAACAAAACTAATTGGTGTGCTGACTTGTTTAGTGAAATGGACTGTGGAGCGGCTATACCTTGTCTTTAAACATGATTAAAGCTTTAGATTTATGTCTGCGCTGTGAGCTTGTTTAATCTGTTGTTTAAAATTCGACTTAAGTCTCTTTTTGAATTGCACAAACAGAGCTGTTGTGAAGTCCACCTTTTTCGAGAAACAGCTCTCATACTGCACAGGTTCAAGGTGTGTCTGTGTGTGTGAGAGAGGGAGAGAGAGAGAGTTTTACTGTACTCTAGGCTGCAGTGGTTTCTTAATACATGACTCATGCCATGTTTTCCATCATCCAGCTGTTTTCCTCATGGTCTCACAATGAATACAGTTGATCAGTGAGTCAGTCAGTTGTCCTGCTACGTTGAAGAAGAAGAATGGTGGCACGGCAAGTTTATTTTTTGTTTTCTTTTCACGCATTTACAGCTACCAAAATAGGCGCTGCTGCAAAACATAATATCCTCAACGTTTGCCCACGTAAATTTGCCTCTGTGTGTTTGGTTGAAACCAGATGAACACACAGATTAAACCATAGTGAAACCTAAAACAGTCCCACTCCTATTCTGAGGAGCCAAGAGCCCCACACTTTAGCTCGGAGTCAGCTGAAAAAGTCTGAAGACTGAAGCACATTCTCCCCCAGAAATACACTTGCATAACCTGATAATGGGCAGTTCCTTTCAACATACTATTCCTGGAGCTGTTGAAAATGTCTGATGGATTTTCACCACCGTAACAAAAAGTAATGCTTCGTTTAAATGTCTTCATACATTACAGAGACCAGACTGTCTGCCTCGCTAATGCTTCTCCAGAGGAGGACCATTGACAGAAACAATCGGGCCTTTTCACCTGTCTGAGAGTGGGAGTACAGTAGCCGTGACTGCTCCTCGTTGCTTAATGGATGACAGGGGTAGTGGGGTGGTTGGGGGGTGGGTGGGTGGGAAGTTATGGAACGGAGAGTGGTGGTGAGCCTACAGGACTCGAGTGTCATCAACATCCAATCTTGCGCGACAGGAGCGAGGGAAAGCAGGCTATTTTGTTGGGACCTGTAACACAAGATGACAAGTACAGATTGCTCTGTGACAAGAGAGAAGAGAGATTTATGACCCCCACTTTCATGTCACCTGATTTCGTTTTAGTTTTCTTGGTTTTGTTTTCTTGCCAAGTCCCCAAACAGAAGAAGATATGGTCTGCTGATAAACAACAGAATGCCACTCCCAGGCTGAGCTTGGCTGCTGAATGTTGAAGAAAACAAAACAACAAAAATCCAATTTAGCTGCTGGGGAGATATTGAAAAATCGTCACCTTCTTTGTGTGTGGGGGTGTGTGGGTGGGTGTGTGTGTGTGTGTTGCAGCAGAGAGGCACAGCTATCAGACACACAGTAGTTCACTGTCTTCTTTATTGATAACACTGCTGAGACTGTTCATATACTGTAGACAGAGGTATGTCCTGTCTTTGTGTTCCAATTCCCTCAAGATTGCCGTCAGCATAAAACCAGTGCTGATAAAGAAAATATAGCATGTCGATGCACAAGTCATCAGTTTGGTTGTGTTTCCACCAATCATCTTCATGTTGCTGTCGATTATAAATGTGAGAGTGCCTTGCCTCCAAAATTGAGTATAGGGGTCATTCCTTGTTAACATGTCCGTGGGAGAGTTTGTGTGTAAAATGTAGAGATCCTATGTTCTGTGTTGTTTAACACCCTAGAGGTATGTTCTGTACCTGTTCTGCTCTGTTGACAATGTCAGTTGTGCATGTTGTGAATGTGAATGTTGACCCAAGTCATCTGTCCGTGTGAAGGACAGCCCTGCTTGCTTGCCATTTCCTACTTCTTCACTCACTTTGATTAAAGCGATGTTAAACTTTGTTAGAACCTTGGGTTCTATAGCTACCTGGGCGTGTAAATATTGTATATAAAGTGTAAATATTGCCGATTATAGATCTGTTTCGAGAGAATGGAATCGCTACTGCCGGTTTCTCCCTCACAGAGCACAGAAGCAACAGGAAAAGATTTAACGCATTTTTGTGGCACTTATACTGTATCATGCTCAGACAGCTATACAACCAATTTCTACCAAAGTTCACTAATGCTTTGAAACCACTTAAACCCTATAATTGACCGGGGTCGTCCAGGGGTCTATACTTGGCCCCCTCCTTTTTTCCCCTCTACGACAAATCTCTTCACCGAAAATATAATAGATCTTCATGCACACGCGAGCTTGTAGATCATCTGCTATTTTCACCCTGATTAGGGATGCTAGGGTTCATATGATTAATATACTCTATGTATAAACAAATGCTAAAGTAAATCAATTTATATCAAATTAATCCAACCATACAGAGGCAGGCATTCATACTGTATTCATAAGCTGTAGCATCTGAATTGACCTTACACAGTTTGCAGTCAGATAATGAATAATTGCCTCTGGTGGGATTTGATATTTAACATTTATTAGTGATAAAGTACATTCTGGCTCATACATGGGGTCTTAACCCCTCCACCACCATCGCTGGGAGCATTTTTTATTATTAACCATTTAAAATGTCTAGTTTACTCCAAATCCCTCATCATGCAATGTTAATGCACGCTTACATGAATTCATTAGTTTCAGGAATTTGCGGTGTTTTCCTGGGTGTCGGTTTGGCGAACAAGATGTTATTCCAAATCACAAAGCCTTCTACTAGTTAACCACTTAAGTCCTATACTTTGCCGTGCGTCCAATAACGAACATTGCCGATCCACACGCGCACAATTGCTCACAAATGAGCTTGTAGATCTGCTATTTTTGCCTGCTATTTTCTTTTTTTTACCTTTAATGACATGCCTAAAATAGGGAAGCCAGAGTTCATGTGGTTAAAGCAGATATCGAAATTAGTGTATTCTGAATTCCAGGGGTGGTCGGTCGACCAAACCAATGAGAACTTTGAAGGGTTGTATGCCTAAGTGAGTTGTGGCTTGGCTGGCGGCTGTCATGGGTTTTGTGTGTGTGTGTGTTGTGCATGCGTGTACTGTACTGTACTGTAATGTGCAAGTGAGCGTGCGCAGGCGGCTGTGTGTTGACTCTACCAGTCCAGTTCTGTTGTTTTAGGCAGAAGGTGTGAAACAGGAAGCCATTCCACTAAAGACCACCCGCTCGTAAAGAGGAGCACTCTGGGTAAATTTGCCTCTTAACTGCTGAAAGGCCCTTTTTAGAATGCTGATGTTGATGATGTTGGTTTACTTGGCCTGTGGACGCTTGGAGTTATAAATCATGTAGCTGAGCTGTTGACCTGAACTTGAACTAGAAGAAACCGCTATCTGATTGCTGCCTAAAATTAGTGGTTCTCAAACCTTTTCAGGCCAAGGACCCCCACATTGATATGTATTTGGCCGTGGACCCCCATCTTAAAAGGTTTTGCCAAGGACCCTCATGTTAATCTTTTTTTGCTGGGGACCCCCTGGAACTCCCCCAAGTTACCCCTGGTGGTCCCCGGACCCCACTTTGAGAACCACTGGCCTAAATAATATGCTCTTGAAGTTTCCTAAGTGATGTTTCCTCCCGTACAAAATAGAGATTAAATGCACTTTGATTAAATTAGTCATTAGATGTATTGATTGAAAACGCCTAATTGGAAGAGAGAACTGGCACATTACAGTGGCTGTGGTTGTACGTAGTTCAATGTTCAAGGTGTTTTTTGTCACGTGCAAACAATACAGCAGGTACCTGTAGCAACATAGCAGGTAGTGAATTTATTTTATGCTGAGCTTACCTCAACAGTGTGGAGAGAGACGGATATAAATATATTAAAATGATAATAATAATCAGTTAGAGAACACTGTATTTGTGCAATCTATGTTGTATATAGCTATATAAAAAGTGCAGGAAAATAAAGTGGCTGCAGTAATGACAGATAATTAAAGTGAACAATGCAGTATGATGACTATTGATTATCTGATTGAAACCGTTATTTCAGTGACGTCCATTGAGACCTAGGTCTCTTTTGCAGTGAAACCCTGCATACAAAATGGAACATTTCCAGCAAAACAATTTCCCAGAACATGAATTACACACTGACATTATACACTATTCATAACCCAGGAAAATAACTTTTCTAAAATACATCAATTTCACTTTACAACATGACAACATGACAATTTGTGCTCCAGGCAGGTGCATTTGGTTTCTTCCAGCATCAAACGCACCACTGAATTCTTAAAAGCATCAAAGCAATCCAGCTTCAAACTGTCCTGACATTTGTTGTTCCATACAGATGGAGCACGCACACTGAAACCAGTGGTGTAAAGTAACTAAGTACATTTACTCAAGTACTGTACTTAGGTACAGTTTTGAGATATTTTTACTTTGCTGGAGTATTTCCAATTTTCTGTACTTCTACTCCACTACATCTCAGAGGCAAATATTGTGCTTTTACTCCACTACAGTTATTTGAAAACCTTAGTTACTAGTTACTTTATAGATTTTGATTATTATTACAAAACATACAGTAACCACTTCAGCCCTATATACAGTAGATTTGAAAATAGCCGATCTACAAGCTCACAATGCGTCGCATCGTAGATCTGCTATTTTCAAAAGATGTTTTTTGTGAAATGGGACATTCTGCATTATTGACAATACTTTTTTACTTTTACTAATTTTTTATTCCAGACTTTTACTTGTAAGGGCGCGCTCCCACCGCACTTTTATTTTACCTCTGGGGCAGAATCTGCCAATGCTTTGTCAATGCAAATGCATAGATTCCTGGTCTTGTGGATTTTTTCCAAGAATCCACGCATTTGCATTGACAAAGCATTGGCAGATTCTGCCCCAGAGGTAAAATAAAAGTGCGGTGGGAGCGCGCCCTAACAGAGTATTTCTACATTGCAGTATTGATACTTTTACTTAAGTAAAAAATGCAAGTACTTTTTCCACCACTGTCTGAAGCCACTATTACCCGGCTTTAGTTCTGTTTGGAGGAATCTCCAACGTAACACAATCCTGTAATCTGGTACAATGATTTGAGATTATGATGGACAGAATACAAAGGGAGTTTAGCAAGTAGCACTTTATAAACAAACAAAGTAATATGATGCTTCCTTCTAGATCAAGGGATCGCCGCTCTACTGAATTATATAGAGTGCCTTGTGTTTGGCTATATGATGTATGTTTGTTATCCTGTAATGTTACTCTGCATTTTGCAAATTACAAGAGGCAGCGTTTCTTTCCTCAGAAGTAAAGGTGTACCAGATGGCCTTCTAAACAACAACGTGGAACGTTTATTACTTTAAATTGGCAAACCGAGGCAATAGCATGTTATTTGAAATCAATTTTTTTGACAGTTTGTCAAATGCTCTTAGAGAAGTTGGAGAGAAAATATTTTTGAAAAAGCAGTGCTCACTTGTTCAGTGACTTGTATCAGTACAACTGCATATTCAGCAAGAAAATACGAATAATTATTTTTCTCACTTCTCACTGGCACAGCCATAGTATGTGTCTACTGTACGTGTGTGTGTGTGTGTGTGTGTGTGTGTGTGTGTGTGTGTGTGTGTGTGTGTGTGTGTGTGTGTGTGTGTGTGTGTGTGTGTGTGTGTGTGTGTGTGTGTGTGTGTGTGTGTGTGTGTGTGTGTGTGTGTGTGTGTGTGTGTGTGGCATCATTTGGAGTTGCATGGCACAGCATGCACTTCCATGTATCCCAGCATCACCAACACCCTGCTCTCGGGTGGCGCATCGGAAGCACTCTTACGGCTACAAGCTGAGTGAATAAAATGCCATTTTGACCAGTCTGTATGTTATAGTATGCTATAGGGCTGACTTCAAAACGTGAAAATAGCAGATCTGCAACCTCAAAACATGTTGCGATACGACACTTGAGTTTATAGATCGGACAATGTCACTATTTCTGTACGCCACCGTTGTACAACAAAGTAATCGGGCTAATGGATTTAGTCTATTATAAGATATCTATTAGAACTATTTTGTGTCAATTAGAATAAGAAAATCTGTATTTACATTTAATTGTCCAGCCCTGGTACAATAGGGCTGCCTACTGTTCCATTGAGAAGACCCTGGTGTCAGGTAGACAATGTCAGTAGTTATTTTAAGCAAACGACACTCCAAATTGGATAATAGATATTGTAGTTCGGACATCGTTGCAAAGACCTCTCCACCGGGAGAGAGAGAATGACAACATACTGTAAATCAGAACCCTTCATCGCCCCAGTCAACCAGGAGGAGAGACCAGAGACCCTCTGCTCTGTTCACACCTTCATGGTTAGAGCCTGGAGCCACAGAGCTCCAAACATCTGGAAAACAGCCTTGTGTCTCAGAACCATAAACCAGGAGATGACTGATGAACTTTCCAGCTTACGTTCTGGTGTGGTGGTTTCAGACAACTTACTGTAAAACACACCACTGATGCACAACAACAAGCCTTGAGACCCGTAAGGATCCATCTTTACGGGGTGGGCTCCTTGGAGCCCGAGCTGTCTAGATGTGGATCTGTGAGTCTGTTTGTGAGTCCGGGACTTACTAGGGCTGTCTGTCACGGTTACAAATTTAAGTTGACGATTAATTGTCATTCAAATTATTGCGATGAACGAAATTCTGTTTGCCTTTTAGGCTTCATGATAAAAAATTGCACAGGGCAGATATGACAAATAACTTAAATATACAAAGAAATTATTGACATATTTAATCATTTTATACATGCTGAAACAAGCTGAAAGAGCTGATCTGCAAGCTTACGACGCGTTGTAAGCTTGTAGATCAGCTATTTCAGTTTTTTATAAATATTTGAAATTGTATGAACATTTTTCAACATGGAAACGATTATGCAACAATAATTGCGATTATCTCAAATGATTGCGATTAGACGATTATGTAATAATTGTGACAGGCCTTGGACTTACCTCGCAAGCCGCCCAAATTTAGAGTGTAATCTTAAATTAACACTCTGTAATTTACTGTGTGTGCACTGCATTGTACAATGGAATACCCAGACATGCACAATTACACTGTACTCTCACAACCGTGCACATACAACGCTCTTCCATGTGTGTCTGTGTGTGCACACAGCATAATCAAATGTACGTACACAGACGCTTGCGCACAGCTGGCACAAATGATATGCTGTTGCTGTTAGCCCTGGTCACAACTGGTGGCACGGAAGGTTGTGCCACACACAAGGGTTCTCGTGCAAACCAGCGGCTCTCGTCTTTGCCCCTGCATTGAAGAACATGGCTTTGTTGTTTTGATGTGATTCACCAGCTAAATAGCTGTGGTTGCCTCGAAAATCAGACACCCCCTCTGTTCCCATCCTCCCATCTCTGGGGGGGGGGGGCGTGTTACTCACTGACCTGACGGCTTTTGAACTCTCACAGGCCTTCTGATTTTTCTCTGGCTTGATAAACATGTGGCTCAACCTACAGGAGAGTGCAGTGAAAGCCCTGAGTGTGTCCGTATACACACACACATGTGCACGCATGCACGTCTCTCACTCTCACACACACACACACACACACACACACACACACACACACACACACACACACACACACACACACACACACACACACACACACACACACACACACACACACACACACACACACACACACACACACACACACACATTCACTTAGTTCACAATGTGATGTACACAAAACATGCACTTATATAATCTACACACGCGTGCACTCAGAGATACACATAAGTGGCCAACTCTCTCATCTAGCTATTTGTAATTAGTGTACAAGCAGGTTAAGATGTGGGCAGACCTGATGATGTGTGTGCCGTGTGGTGATGCTCTCCTACCAAGTTAAACCGCGGGTGGCCAGTGCCAATAGAATGCTAACAACTGTTCCTCTCCTCCCAGGCACAAGTATTACATCAGAGAATTCAGGATTGTGGCCAACACTGAATTTTCCATGGGATGAACACATCGTAAGCGGCACTGGGCCCTGACACAGTTAAATCCCGAATAGATCATCTCGGAAATTTAGTGTGCTTTCAGTTACCCGCACACTGTACTGTACTGGGCTTGACCTTTCAAAGAGGAATAGGCTGTGTGACTGTGCATAAGTGTTGTCCCGGCTTTCCAGAAGGTGGTGGCATACCCGTTTCTGGTTATTTTTCCCTTAGCTTTGTTTGTGAAACACATAAGTATGTGAAACACATAAGGTGCCATGTGTTTCTGGTTCAAATCTGTTGCTGAGCCAATCACACAAAGCTGTGGGGAAGAAAAAAAAAGGAAACCCAGGACTACAGTAATGCACGGAGCCCATAGAAAGCCTTTGTACTGTGCATACAATGACATTTAAGTGCCACTCTTGACACCACTATATGGTTTTGCCCAACACAAATCCAAAGACACCACACACTCTGACCTACTTTGATTTCACCTACTGTACTGGTTAGGTCAGCTCAGCTCAATGGCCTTGTGGTCAGAGTGTCCGCCCTGAGATTGGGAGGTCAGGGTTCGATCCCCGGGCCGGGTCACACCAAAGACTATGAAAATGAGACCCATTGCCTCCCGGCTTGGCACTCAGCATCAAGGGTTGGAATAGGGGTAAGTCCCTGCGACATACTAGCGTCATGTCCAGGGGGGGGTACTTGTACATCAAGCTGCCTCATGCTACAGAAACAAGAGATTCAAGAGGTTCCTGCCCCGTGGGCCACATGGCTCGGCAAGGCTTACTTACTTTCCTGTAACTAGAGTAGAGGAGGAGGAAACATTCTTGTAAATATTCAGAAACGGAAATGTATCACATTGTGGTAAATATTAAGAAAATGAACAGAAAAGTATCTTGTTAAGTTCACAGATCTTTACTGCAAAACAAACAATAAAATGCAATTCTAGACTTTGTGATCCTGAGGCACCTGCAGCCTCTATCATCCTCAAAACAAAACAAAAAGCTGATCTGCAAGCTCACAATGAGACTAGCTATTAATTCACATGGAAAGTTTCCAACTTTGAATATACACCAGAATTTAGCCACCCTAGGTGTGACATCATCAAAGCACCGTACGTGCAGCCCATTCATGTACAGCTAGCGTTATGGCTGCCTCTGCTGTGTGTAGACAGGAGGATTAGGCCTTAATTACACGGAGGGGCTGCTTTTCGGTGAGAGAGAGGCAGCTTTCCAGGATGTTGAGGGACCAGCGTGGTGCATTAGAGAGGTGTTGAGGAGTAGGGATAAGCTGGGTGTAATATGCCAGGTGCGTCTGTGGTATTAGCAGCCGTTGGCACGTCAGTGTACGACTGCCAAGTCCAGGGATCAAAAACAAATCCACCCTTTGAGTCGTCTCTCCTGTTTCATGTCCGAGCCCAACACTGGCTGTCGATATGAAGACAACAGTGGAGCGCTCTGTGCTTCTCAAACACACGTGTACGTCCGGAGTGTTGATTTAAACACATGAACCCTAGTAGGGATGCGACCGTTAATGGAACTGATCGATTTAATCGATGATAAAGCAATGATCGATAAAACGGTAATAGATAATTTTATAAGATAATCAATTAATCGTTCCCTATTTTGGGCATGCCATTATAAGTGAAAAGTACATTTAATATATATTAATCAAAAATAAACACGCAATGCAATTCCAATGGCGAATCTGTGTTGTTTGATCCGGCCGAGGAATGGTGGATTCGGCCAAGCCCCGAAATACCCGTATGTGTGTCTCAAAGAATAGGTGAAAAGTTTCCATAGTGAAAATAGCCGATCTACCAGCTCACAACGTGTCGATGCATTGTGAGCTTGTAGATTTTTTTTGTTCAGAAACATCAGCTTTCAATGTATCGGTGGTTTGCAGAAACGAACAATGCCAAAGTGTAAAAATTGGATCCGTAAGAGTTAAATGTACTGCATGTGTCCTGCCATGCAGGGCACATCGGTGAATACACACAAACACGGACACAAACAAACATGAACACACACATTTTGAATTAGCCCTGGCACAGTTATAAAGAAATAATAATGAGACTTTGCGTTTCATCCAGCATGGCATGGGGAGGAGATTTGAAAGCTGGCAGGATCCCTTAGTGATGCTGACAGTCGGGAATCTGATACAAAGAAAGTGAGAGTCCTCTCTCTCATCTGCATATTTCTGTATTTCATCTCCTATCTCTCCTCAGGCGGGTCCTGATTTGACCCCCCCTACCAGCAAACAAAACACAAAAAATGCCTTCTGCACACACTGTCTCAGCAGCATAACGTAGGCCCTGAAAGGCCCTGTAGTCTACCTCATAAAAGCAAAGCTCTTGCAGGGACACTGCTTCATGAATATTCATCTGCTCTGTTATTTACTGCTCCGAGACTTGGCTATATTCAGTGGTTGAATAAGTACTCAGAGTTTTTTATATATTTAATAAAAGTAGCAATACCACACTTGTAGTAAAAGTCCAGTATTCCATTTTTTCCCCATTAAAAGTACAAAAGTATTGGCAATCAAAATATACTTACAATACCAAACATAAATAATAATAAACATAATGATTATACAGAATGGCCCCTTTTACGGTTATATTATTTGTTTGTAAAATATAAATTCACAAAATCTGCACAAAAGCCTGTATGCGTGTCTGACTGTCCTGTGCATAACTCGGGCGCCGTCTGACCGATTGACCTCAAACTTGGCGTGTGTGTCCCAGTCAGATGACCGGGGGGGGCGTGCAGTGCTGAGTGGGAGTGCACTCTGAGCAATGGTTTCCGAGAAACTGAAAACCACGAATTTCTGTGTCAGCATTGCTTGACAACACCAGGGATCCCTGTATCTCAATATTTAGCCGAATGTTCGTATGGTAGTGACTGAGTACAGCACTGGGTACTCCAAGAACGTGTGCAACAGGTAGTCTGACACTAAGTACAACAAGTACAACAGGTATTGTATAAACGGGTGGGGCATGCATCCCAACTTGCATCATTCCCGAGTAGACCGGTGGTCGCGGGTACTGTATTCTCTAACAACGGGTACAGCAAGTACTCTAACTCTGATAACGGGTACAATGGGTTTTGCATTGACTTTTGACTTACATCGCTCCCAGCTTAAGTAGTACCTGACTCTGAGTAGGTTGCTGCCCAGTCAAATTAGTAATAATAATTGTAGTGGAGTAAAAAGTACAATATTTTCTCTGAGATATAGTGGAGTAAAAGTATAACGTATCAAGAAATGTAAATACTCAAGTAAAGTAAAAGTACTTCTTCAAAGGTGTAATTAAGCACAGCACTTGAGTAAATGTGCTTAAAGGGATAGTTCACCCAAAAAAGTACTTATTTTCTATCAATAACACCCCATGAAGCCTTGAATTCATGGCGATTCTTTTTGGTTTTTGTCTCATTCCTAAGCCAATAATTTGATGACCAAAGTTGACACTTTGAGTTTTCCACCGGAGCCGCCACCGGTCATCAAATCATTGTCTCAGGAATGCGACAAAAACAAAAAAATCTCCATGGATTCAAGTCAGCATGGGGTGTGTAATCGATAGAAAAAAAGTCATTTTGGGGGTGAACTATCCCTTTAATTTACTTTCCACCACTAATCCTATTATCCCAAAAACGATAGCAACGTCAGGTCTCCAGGCCTAATCGTCATCACAGGGGAAATGAATTGGCTTCCTCTTCTAATGGCACACGGTGACGGGAGGTGACTGCGCTGTGTTGCGTGACCTCTTAGGAAGCAGTGTGTGACAGGCTCAGCATGTTTTTATTAAAGCCAGACACAGTAGAGCTGAATATTTCCATTCAGCCCGTCTGTCTCCCCTTGCCGCTGTGGCCGACACAGTGTGATCTGACGGATGTGTTTTTAATTAGCTAAATGGACTCGCAGAGAAATGGAGTATGAATATTCATTAGCGTCGGCTGTTGTCGTCCAACAGATAGAGTTGAGTGTTTTGATCGTAATGTTGCAACACATCGGTGGAACACTGATTGTTTTTATAGACTTTTAATATGTGCTTTGTTTATTAGCACAGTCATTGGATACCCACAATTTGCTCCATTGACTAGTGGCCCCTTCACCGGTCTTTTTTTGTGGCGTGGCTTTGCAAGGAGGCTAACTTTACTTTTATAATGGAAGTCAATGGGGCTATGATCAGACTGAAACCGTGCCCAAATTTGGAGTTGCGCGTCTTGTATACAGTATGTCATACAAGTGACGTAATAGAAGATGACAGATGCCACTGGCTGGCCACATGAAGGGATTGACATTAGAGCCAGATTTTGTGATCTGCCATTGTGGATCATTTAAATTTTTTGTTAATATTTCAACATGAACGGCCATATATCCTCCACAGCTCAGTATCATTTATTGCAAGCAGGAAAGAATAGTTTTGGACAAGTTCTATCCTGGCCACAGTATTGTGTCATGCAATACAGTTGGTTGGTTCTGATCTTCCTGGTCAAACAAAGTGAGAAACAAGATTTGTGAGTTTTACTAAAGGAATTTGAAACGGTGGAAGTGAGAGAGACTGCCCCCCTAGACCAGCCAGTTTGGTTGGTTGACCAGAAGGAAAGGACCATAAATTGTCCTTCGTAGACAGGGGAATAGACTTGTTTTAGATGTTCTAACTTGCACAGTAATCACTTTATGTTTTTGTGTGTGTTGAAACCACATTGTTTTCTTACTTGACCACCCCATGTGTGTTTGTGTTTGTGTCCTGACTCACCGTTTGTGTCTCTCTCTACACTGTGTGTGTGTGTGTGTGTGTGTGTGTGTGTGTGTGTGTGTGTGTGTGTGTGTGTGTGTGTGTGTGTGTGTGTGTGTGTGTGTGTGTGTGTGTGTGTGTGTGTGTGTGTGTGTGTGTGTGACAAACTATCACGCATCCGCAGTGAGAATGTAGAAACATTCCTGTGTCATACCATCCATGTTTCATCTCTGTGATAAGTTGATAACCCAGACATCTTTACATGTTTGACAGCTAATACACCAGATGTTGGAGAAGTATTAGTGTCTGTATTAGTGATAGCCTACACCTTTGACCCTAGCTTAGAGGAAGCCTTTATGACCAAGGTCATTAAATACCAACCACGGCACTCCTACATAACATCTCAGAGCTGAGTCAGACTATTTGTTTTTATATTTGGTACTAGCCTAGGACATACCCACAGACTGGTTGTTAGAGGGTTTCAACAACTTGGGATTCCCAAAAAGGGTAACCGCCTTCCATCGACATCCCACTACTCCGACTACGTGGCTTCCGCGTGCGGTTAGGGTTAGGTATAGGGTTAGTAACCGTCGGAAAGGCGACATGTCGGAAAGCCATCATGTAACCCCCAAAAAGGAGGCAAAAAGGTTGGGAAGGTACTTTGCTCTCTCTGCGATTTGATTTAATTGACCATACACACTCGTTGTGTGTTTGTGTTTGTGTCCTGTCTCTCTGTTTGTGTACAGTATGTCTGTGTGTGCGTGTAGTGCACACATCAGATACATGTTCATTTATTCGAGTTTGTGCATGCATGCGCACGTGCGTGTGTGTAACCTCCATCACCAACAAGCTAATTCTACTGAACCACAGCCGGTGCTGTTGAGTCAGCATGCTGAGGTCATAGCCCTGTTATCCCCCCCGCCCCCCCTGCCAGCTGAGAACGCTGCCAATCTGTCATTACTTCTGATTCCATCTCAGCCTTCTGATTCCATCTGGCCTCCATGCAGCCTTCCCACGTTGACTGCTCACTGTTCTCTCTGCATAATGTGGTTCTTATTAAGTACCATTTGTTTGGTTGATTGGGTCCACACACACACACACACACACACACACACACACACACACACACACACACACACACACACACACACACACACACACACACACACACACACACACACACACACACACACACACACACACACACACACACACACACACACATTGAGCAAAAAGGAAAGAAAGAGAGAGACCCTGACCCTAGTGGAGTTGGTTGTTCCAAAGCACTGACTTGAGCCCAGTTTTCCACCTCTAAATTGTAACTTTAATGGTATTGCATGTTGGAGAAAATGCCAAACTCTGCTTTCAGTGCCAATGAAGGCTGAATGTCCCAGGAAAGTGTAATTGCCATTGCTCACCAGCAGATGGCAGAAACCACACACTGTCCGCACATTTCCATGTTCTTTGCCAGATAGCTGTTGGCAGGGTGTTGTTGGCGGAGTTATTTAACAAATTAGGATAAATAGACATGGCTTTGTTCATAAGGATTTCAGTTGTCTCAGCTGTTTTGGGTGCAGCCTCACATCTGGCAGCTGTGTGTTTTGCCTGGCTCCCTTTGTAGATGTTATTTTAGTGTGTCCAAGAAAACATTATAAAGTCACTGCACTCGTACCAGTGGCTGCGTATAAAATGACCCCTTGTGTTTGTAGAAACACCTTGGAGAAAGCGAATATGGCTGCATATAATTAATTTGATCATGCCTTTGGTGTGTGTTTTCTCATGTCTATATATGAAACCTCCTCAAGACTACAATATGTGTATTCCATTTCCCTTCAAAACCTTCAACTTCAAAGGAATCGCAGCACTTCCTCTTCTCCATCTCTCGTCTCATCTCTCCGTATGACTCATCTAAGCCGCGCTCTCTAGTTCTGCCCGGTACATTCTGCTGGAGGAAAAGCGGATCGCATGGCACTCAAGAGAGGAACAGCACGCCACGGCTTTCATGTTACAGTATATAGCCTACAGTACGTAGAAAGTGGGTGTAAACATGACATGCAAAGAGAGCTGGCTGGCTTGCATCCACCAAAATAACCCGTCTTAAGGAGAGGAAGGATAGGATTTCGCAGGAATGCAGTGAGATTTCTCCAATTTGGCACAGTAAAATGTTACCATACATTTACCAGTGACAGACTATGACCTTCTCACATGATTTCCATGGTAATTGCGAACTGGCCAACTGAGGAACCTGGTTTGGTGAAAGGTCAAAGTTCATAGAAATGTATGTGTTGAGTTATGCAGGTGATTGTGAAGTGAGATTTCTCCAATTTGGTGCAGTAAAATGTTACCATATGTCTACCAGTGATAGTACATGACCTTCTCACATGGCTTCCATACAGTAGCGACGTAATTGTTTTATTCTTTATTTCTTTTACAATACAGATCTCTCCTGTCTAAACGTCTTCTCTTTTAGTGGTGATTTCCGCTCCGTGCAAGTAATGCTACCACCAATTATGTTCATCCGTCAGAGAGCCCGAAGACAACCTGGCCTATTGTTTTCTCCGTTCAGGTTGTACTGGTCGTTGATCGAGTTTCAATAGACTCTCTCGCTCCTCGGTTTCCTCTGCTTAGCCTCCTATAATGAATGCCAGGGCTGATTTGGCAGCGACTGTCTTCGCTCATCACCGCAAATGACCGCTGAGTGCTGCTGTGTGGTGAAATCAATGGCCTTGGACAATCAGAGGCTGAAACACTCACAGATTACCGATGTGAGTGATTTGAGGTGTTTAGCTGTGGATGTCTGTGCTCACACAGACGAGCACGTCGGCGCTGTCGGGACGGAAACCTTGTATGTTCAAAACTGTTGCTTTTTTAGGAAATGTCAAAAACAACCTGTGTTCCAGTGGATGTAGTTATTCGGTTTTTAAGTCTGATGTCATTTTGTAGTCCGACGACACGTCCGGGTCCAAAAGGCACCAGCGCCGTCCACTCTTCATTGTAAACAAACATGTTGGAACCCGTAAATCTTTTTACAATAACCTCTTTTTTCAGAAATGATAAGGGTCTTAATTAATAAGGGTCTTAATGCTAATATCATAGACAGTAAAAAGTAGGCTAATATATATATTTATATGTATATTTATTTATTATTATTAACATTATAATATTTATTTTTTACATGTATTTATATATATTTATATATAGATATATATACAATAACGATTTCCTGTTTCCTGCGGTAGAATGACACTTTAGTCGTAATTTTAGTCTCAGATGTGTTAAAACAGCGAGGGACACAGCACTGCACATATTAGGAAAATACACACTTGGACCCGGAAGTTATTCTGGCGGGGCGCAACGTAGCGGCTTAACAACAGAATTTAGTCAAAAGCTCTTGTTAATACTTTTCATTGGTTAAACATTTATAAAAACCCACAGACAGACTTAACCACTTTCTTTTTTTATTTTGAGTAGCCAATTATTTTTTACCCTCTTTTCTCCCTAATTTAGTCGTTATGCCAATTAATTCCTCCCCACACACATTTCTGTGTTTGTCACTGCTGTCGTATCCTACTGACTCACAATTGTGTTCGCATAGACGCCAGACGAAGCCGGTTGCACCACGGTGGATTCGAACACACAACCTCCGTAGTGGTGAGCAGGGACTTTACCACTGCGCCACCTTAGACTTAACCATTTTACACCTGGTGTCCCTATTTTCTATGTTTTCACGTCAAAACTCTTCCAAGATTTCTTTTAAATTGCAAACATAGCAGATCTACAAGCTCAAACATAGGGTATTTATTTATGAAAACACTGAACAAAACATCAAAAGATGAAATATGGAGATACAAGGTTTCTGCCCAACAGCGACTGTGTGTGTGTGTGTGTGTGTGTGTGTGTGTGTGTGTGTGTGTGTGTGTGTGTGTGTGTGTGTGTGTGTGTGTGTGTGTGTGTGTGTGTGTGTGTGTGTGTGTGTGTGTGTGTGTGTGTGTGTGTGTGTGTCGGTGTGGAGTGTAATATTATGTCTGAGCAAGGGCATGAGAAAGAAATAATGATAATTGTGCTTTTATGTGTGCGTGCCGGCAGCCATGGTGCTACACAAAATTTGAGTAAAGGAAAGTTTCAGAGAGAACAGAGGCATTGTGTTGGAAAAAAAGAAAAGAAAAAATGAACATAATGTCTCTGCTCTCTCTGAAACTTTCCTTTCTACACAAACTACAGAAATGACCTCGTCCCAAGGAGCGGGGCCTAGAAATCAATGACAGCTACCGATCTAAGGCCAATCAAAGTGAATAGTTTGCCTCCTGTTGCTGGCACTAGCTTTACTCCATATTGTTTGGAGGCTAGTGTAATTGCCTTGAGTCTGATATACGCTGAAATAAATGGAGACATTTGCCTTTCATAAATCTCACTGTTGTTTAATCTGTAGTGGTGCAGTGTTGCTGCTGCACAGGGCAGTCCACACACACAGGCCAGCGGTGATGAGGATGTCAGCAAAGAGGATAGGACTTTATTTTTCACTCTCATGCAGTGCAATGTTATGGAGCGGTCCTGCAATTTCCCATTCTCTTTGTCTTGAGTCAGCGGCGGCCTCGTGAACTGAAAGCTTGCCGTGCGCAGGGTGATTCATCATTTTTCTCCTGTGCTCAAAATAATTTTCATCCCCCTGGTTCACCCTCTCTATCACTTTTTGTCCCGTGCATTTTTGAAATCCTCCAACTTTAACCCATTAAGACCTGAGGCCGATTCTAAAAGATGTTTTCTAAATCCTAACAGTTTTCTGAAAAACGTACGTTGCTATATCAGTGAGCCTCAAACTTTTCCATGTCAAGGACCCTAAAAATGAAATGTATTTGGCCGCGGACCCCCATCTCAAGATATGTTGTTCCAGGGACCCCCAGAAGCAAAGTTTTTACTTAAAATGTTGTTTAAAAAAATACGTGTATTCTAAGATTTGCACAAATGTTCAAGATTTTTCAAAAAATAGCAGATCTACAAGCTTGTAGCGCGGCACTCGCTGCCGCGCTATGAGCTTGTACATCTGCTATTTTTGAATAGCCAAATAAATCTTAAAATTGCACAGATGCGTTCCCGGTCTTAACAGGTTAAGTATCTTTCCCGTCTTATCGATGTGTATGTTTGTACACAACTAAGGCCCATAAATCAGACCCTTGCATCTGCACTCTGCATAATGCATCCCGTGTTCCGATGGAGAAATGTGGGTGATCTTATGAATAATACAGGATGGCTGCCTCAGTCGTCGATGCCAGTGTGGATAGTAATAAAGCAAAGCCCCCTCTCAACATGGGCCCACCAGGAGAAAACCAGAAAGCCTGGTACATTAGCCGTTGGACGGCTGGTGATAAATCAGGCATTCAGAGAGGGAGCAGCGCTTGGCATCGCGGTGGCTCCCTCCGGAGCGGTCCTCGGGACTCATGCCATACGGTGGGGTGGGGCTGGGGGCAGGGCATTCAGGATGCCTCCCCCCTTTATACCACAGGTCCCCCGGGTGGCTTTTAATCGCCACAAATGGGCGCTGATAACAAGTGGCTGTATTTCACCTGCTTCCCGATGGTGACGGTCTCCTGTAGGTTTTTACGAGGGGGGAGATGTCAGGTTGCCAGCGTAATTGGCGCTTTCGATGGGCATTTTATGAGTCTGTTTACTCTTGTGTGGAGTAGTGGTTTCTGGAATGCGATGTCCTCTCCTAAGGGCCATCCAGGATGGCTGGTTGATGTACCTCAGATATTACAATATTTCATTGTGGTGCAGTGGTGTAAAGTAACAAAGTACATTTACTCAAGTACTGTACTGAAGTACAATTTTGAGGTACTTTTACTTTACTGGAGTATTTCCAATTGTCAATACTTTTACTTCCACTCCACTACATCTCAGGGGAAAATATTGTACTTTTACTCCACTACAATTATTTGACAACTCTAGTTACTAGTTACATTGTAGATTTTGATTATTATTACAAAACATACATTAACCACTTCAGCCCTATATACATTTCGGCCATTTGAAAATAGCCGATCTACAAACTCACAATGCGTTGCATCGCGACGCATTGTGAGTTTGTAGATCGGCTATTGTGAGCTGGTAGATCTGCTATTTTCAAAATATTTGTATACATTTGAAAACTTGAAATGGGACATTCTGCATAATGAGTACTTTCTACTTTCTACTAGTTCATTTTGATACCAATACTTTTGTACTTTTACTCAAGTACATTTATAATTCCGGACTTTTTCTTGTAACAGAGTATTTCTACATTGCAGTTTTGATACTTTTACTTAGGTAAAACATACTTTTCCCACCACTGGCTGGGGAGGTGGGGCGGTTGGTGCTCAAACCATCAAGTGGTGTCCAGCCGATCGTCCAGCCGATTGATGTATTAGAGGCCAAAGCCCGGGGCAGTTTGTGTTATCTGACCATCTTCATTCACTCTCTCAGAGTGGGGGACAATAGAGTGTTAAGACTCGCCCCTGTCACCGCTCTGATGGATGGCCGCTGTCTGGCCCAATCCAGGACCATTTTTCATACATTTCCATACATTCACTCTTCACTACTGGACTGCTTGGGGGGAGGGGGAAGGGCCTTTTGTTTTACTGCCTCAGAGGCATGTGGGAGCAAAAAAACGTCAGGGAGAGTAGCCTCTTTCAACTCGTATCTTGGCTCGTCTTCAAATAGGCTCGCTCCTCTCGTTAGTTTTTCCACCGACACGTGTCTCTGTCATAAAGGATGGCGCTCCGCCATATATACCTACAGAGAGACGCGTGTGAAGAGAAGACGGCTCAGTAACTGTCTGTTGACTCACTCAGAAACAAAGCATAATGTTCTCATCATTTCAGAAGCTATATTGGACATAATCTGGGCCTGTCTGCAGAAGCACGTCCGTGGACGTGACGAGCCGCTGCAGAATTATCCTTGTTCCTTCGGCCTCTTCTCGTTTATAGTCCAAGTGTCTAATATGATGTGAGCGTCCTTCGTCGTATGTGGAGAATGTATAGGGAACGTAGCATGATTATGGCACATTAAATCTCGTGATTAAGCCAAGTGATTAATTATTTCATACTGTCAACACGAATGTTCCCGCTTCTGAGTCACTTGCCCGAGTATCATGCAAGGGTCACGCAAGGGTCACATGCCTGGCCACATCCAAGATATATATAGGAATCTAATGCTGGTTTATACTTGATTGCACGCTGTGTCACACTTGTCATCTACAGGCTCACAACGCAAGTATAAATCAGGTTCAAGCATTCCCAGTGCTCATGTGAACACTGAATGCATCCAGCGTGCTATTCCTGCTAGGAGGAGGGTTACAGGTTCAATCCCTACAGCCTCGCAAAGTTCCCTTTCAAAGCATCCTTGAGCAAGGCACCACTGAGCTCCAGGGGTTCCACTCCTGATTGCCACAATGCTCTTAACCCTCTAAGACCCTCTCGAACAGGGTCCTATATTACACTTATCAGGCAATTAAATGGTTGCGGTTCATAACGAGTAATTTCTCTGCCTGATTAACATGGCCATGACTGTAGACTTAATTTATTCATTCATTGTTTTTGTGCAGGTTTTTATTTTTCTGTTATTTTCCTGTCTTAATTTATTTTTTGTTTGGGGTGTTTTGATGCTAATTAAGGAAAGCACTGAGTTAGTACTTAGTGTGGTCCTCACACAGCGAGTCGCAATATACCCTTCATTATTTATGGTAATAAATATCCATGATGCAGATTTGGAGTGTGTGTGTGTGTGTGTGTGTGTGTGTGTGTGTGTGTGTGTGTGTGTGTGTGTGTGTGTGTGTGTGTGTGTGTGTGTGTGTGTGTGTGTGTGTGTGTGTGTGTGTGTGTGTGTGTGTGTGTGTGTGTGTGTCTGTGTGTCAGTGTTGAGAGCTCTGTTGAGGTTGGGGACTTGATAGCAACCGCTGTCATTGGAAACTGGCTGATGCTTGAAGAGACAACCCATTGCTCCCCAAGTCTGCTGTGTGCGTGCGTGCGTGCGTGCATTTGTGTGCGTGCATGATATTTGATGTACAGTAGTGTTCTCTCTCCTCAGTCTCAGTCTGCCTTTTGTTTTGGCGTCCTGACACACCACTGTCAAGCTGCTGTGCTCCCCTGTGTGTTTCGTGTCAGTAGCTTGTACGTGTCAGTGGTGTGTACATATGTAATGCGACGCGTTTGTCTGACTGTGTCTGCGCGCGTGGACGCACGCTGTGCAGAGCCATCCCCTACACCTGTTTCATGTGTCTGTCGCTCTGATCTAAGCCACACACTGATCCCAGAGGCCACACACACACACACACACACACACACACACACACACACACACACACACACACACACACACACACACACACACACACACACCACTTAATGAATAATTAAAGAGGCAGCCATGTACCCACATCACCTGAAGTAGCATCTCTCACACACATTAAACAGTCTTTGTGTGATACGTTTGTCTTCGCCACATCTGCCAGTCCAGGTTCAGGAGGTGTAACATATTCATCCTGTATTTTGGATGAATACATATACACACACACACACACACACACACACACACACACACACACACACACACACACACACACACACACACACACACACACACACACACACATACACACACCGCCCACCAACCCAGCTCTGCTCACTACTTGACAGTCAACTGGCATACGATTAAAATTACATGATGCGCTAGTAATGCACATTGCACTCATATTTGGGTCAAACTCCGCTTCTCCGCTTTTGTGAGAACAAAAGGCTGTTGTTTTTCCCCTTCGAAATCTGGAACTATGGATCACATAAATTAGGATCGTTATAAATGCACATTTTATAGTGCTGAGCAAGCAGACTTTTTAAAGGCAATATCGGAGTGTTTGCATATCTAGTTGTAGCATGTTGTCAGTGGGTAATTGAAGACGCTGTTATTATGACAGTCAGTGCGCTGAGAGCCATTAGCTGGCCAGTCTTTTATGACATGCTGTATTATGGATGCCTTGTGTGTGTGCACTTTCATCAGAGGCCGTAAACATTCGCCCAGTCAGCAAACTCCACTCATTAAGAGACATTTAAATGTAATCATTTATTGATGGCTCTTATGATCCATTGTCCCGGCCTAGCACCAGTGTGGATTTTAATTTTTTTCTGTATCTGTATCGAGGCCTGCTTGGTGAGATTAACACAGGTTAACAGCCATCTATACATACGGTGGTCGTAGAAAATTAGTGCTTCCTTGTGGCACTGTTATGGTGCATGGGAGAAGGGATGGAATTAGGAGACAAACATTTACTCTCATGAGCTTAAAAACTGTTTCTCAACCAGTGGGGTCTACACACCGAACTGGTTGGTGAAATATTCTGACGGGGACAAAGAGGTACCCCACTCAACGTGGGGTCCAGGGCTAAATGACTGATAGTTAGGAACCAAATTAACCCTTATGGGACTGTAACTCAGAGAGTGTTGGGACTGTAACTCAGAGAGTGTTGGGACTGTAACTCAGAGAGTGTTGGGACTGTAACTCAGAGAGTGTTGGTTTCATCAGAGTTAAATTAACACTGCATGAGGATTTTACAGTGCAGATTGAGGTCCCATGCAGAGATAAACGAGAAAAATGCACTCCTGTGAGAGCAGATCTCCACCATGCCTGGTTGCCTACCCAGGTCTGTGTCAGAAGTACAGCTGTCAGGACCCAAGGACGCGGGGTAAAATAGAGTTTGTTTGACAGAAATTGCTACTGTTTGTTGCCCCTGCTATGGGCATTACTAGTGAAAGTGGTTTTGGAGGTGTGCTCTATTGAGGCCGTACACTGGTCCTCCTCAGTTCCACTTATTTTATTGCTGCTTTCAACGTTTCGATCTAGTCGATCTTCATCAGGAATTTGTTCCTAATTCCTGATGAAGATCTAACTAGATCAAAACGTTGAATAAGCAGCCATAAAAAAAGTGGAGCTGAGAACCAGTGTGCGTGCGCACTGCAGATTTTATTTGTTTTACTGTTGGATCTGTTGTTTTTCCAGCATCTGGACTATAGATTGGGATGTGCATGCATGCATCTCTTTTGTGATCTATAGACAAAACGTGAAGCAGCCTGTCATAGCGCCACCATGAGGCCAATAAACCCAATAACCCACATTTGGGGGTTCCTCAGCATACCCGATATTAGCTGCTCACAGACATATGGACATACATACATTACAGACAGACAGGGGCGAAAGCATAATCCCTGCCCCCAGCTGTTCTGGCCTGGCGGCTGGCGGAGATAAAAATTATCCGTGGCCTAATTCATATATCTAACTGGAGTGGGGATCTTGACATTTAAAGGTTTGAGAGTCACTGCTGTAAGGCTAAATATTGTTGCTTGAGATGTGCTGGGTCTGTATTGATCAAGGCAAAATTCATTCCATAGCAAAATCATTTGGCAGCCACTGTTTTATAGCTGTGTTTATGAGAAAATGTGCTGATGGTTTGCGGTTTACATGGGTGCATCCCTCTGAAACCATGTGAGTATCTTCTGACCTCTAATGTCACCATTGATTGATCAGCATACACAACTAATTAATATATTTAATGATTTCAATACCAGAGAGCAATCAATAAACGAAATAATGAAAAAAGAACCAGCTACTGTGCCAATTCAGGAATCAATCAATCAATCGAGAGCTAAAATGATAATGTCACATTCCTACATATCGTTCCGCCATTTCATGGACATTTTGTCCCGTCTGTTGTTTAGGAAATCAACGCATATTTGGCGAGAGTAACCCGGTCCGCAATTAATAGATGATTTCATGCACCAAGTAAAGTTTTATAGCCCGTTTTACGGGAGACCGTGATGAAACGCCAGTGAAACTCACCCATTTGACATGTGCTGTGGCCAGGATGATGAAGCTGTTGAAGCGACACATTTTATGAAAGACATTTTTGCTCACTTAAGGTTTTATTAGATGACAGAAAACCACACTCTATCTGGGCCCGCCGACACTGTGGGCTGTGAACTGGAGCTTCGAAAAAAGTCATTAAGAGCTCAAGAGCTATCAAGGGGATAAATTGGATACTTGGGGGACTATATTCCCCCAGAACTGTCTTATTTACTGTCTTTCCAAACCTTCCCCTTGATGTTTCAAATCATCATGTTGCACCGTGAACACAGATCAGGCTGGTGCCGGTTCTCAAACATTTTCATGTCAACAAATTGATATGTATTTGGCCGTGGAACCCCATCTGAAAACATTTTTGTGCCAGGGACCCTAATATAAGATTTGTACCGTTAAAATGTTTTAAAAAGCTTTATAGATTGGCTATTTTCAAATACCCAATGTATTTTCTCTACATGTTCTCTATACTGGCTCCCTGTAGCGGCTCGCATCCAGTTTAAGACCCTGGTGCTAGCCTATAGGCCAGTGAAAGGAACAGCTCCTTCTTACCTCCAGGCTATGGTCAAGCCTTACACCCCTGCCCGACCACTTCGGTCTGCCGCCTCGAGACGACTGGTTGCTCCGTTGCTCAGAGGTCCTTCTCGCCGATCTACACGGTCACGACTTTTCTCTCTTCTAAACTCCCCACTGATGTCAGGACAGCAGAGTCACTGCCTATCTTTCGCCGCAGGCTGAAAACCAACCTCTTCAGGAAACACTACCCTGACCCTTCCTCTTAGCCTTGCCTACTTGTTGGCAATTATTTGTATGAGCTCTTGTTTATTGGATCTTGTTCATTTGATACACTTATTTGTTTTAGCTCTTGCTCATTTGATTTTCCTATTTGTCTCATCTGTTTAAGAAAGTAGGTAGCTGATATATTGCACTTTTACCTTTGCGGTATACTCTTAGTTTGAGAAGAGAATGCCCTTAAGACTTTGTGTGATAGTTTTGTTGCGTAACTATGTTGAATGCACTTATTGTAAGTCGCCTTGGATAAAAGCGTCTGCTAAATGACTGTAATGTAATGTATTTTTCTGGGGACATCATTGCTGTAGTGTAGATGACTTACTGAGAATTCTTATCTGGTACACAGCAGCTAAAGATACAGTATGTATGTTGTGTCATTTTGCTGCATAGTGAGAGCTATTTGTCTCTGTGGGAATGTTTCAGATGTTCTCCCTCCACTGATAAAATCAATCAATGCAGTATAATAGAGAGAGAGAGAGAGAGAGAGAGAGAGAGAGAGAGAGAGAGAGAGAGAGAGAGAGAGAGAGAGAGAGAGAGAAACCTTTCTTATATTGCACTTAGTTAGAACAAAGTGCAATATGATGAAAGGTTTTTGTTTAATGTTTAATTTAGAGTAGCCAATTATTCTTTTACCCCTTTTGTAACCCTAACCCAATTTATCGTTATGCCACATTAATGAATTCCTACCCACACGTTTCTGTTCTGCTGGCTCACCTGCCAGGGTAATAAGAAGCCGTTCAAACACCCCCTCGCTGACAGGTACTGCCCCAGTCCGTAGGAGTGCGTGCTGCAGTGACAAATATCACCCTCCTCCCCGCCCAGCGTCCCTCCCCATGAACACGGGCCAATTGTGTTTGTGGACTCTGCCAAATTGGATGCACTGCGGTGGATTTGAACCCCTAGACTCACCACGGAGCTGGACACAAGTGGTGTAAAGTAACTAAGTACATATACTCAAGTACTGTACTTCAGTACAATTTTAAGGTACTTTTACGTTACTGGAGTAATTCCAAATGTCAGTACTTTTATTTTACTTTACTCCACTATATCTCAGAGGCAATTATTACACTTTTACTCCACTACAATTATTTGACAACTTTAGTTACTAGTTACTTTGTAGATTTTGATTATTATTACAAAACATACATCAACCACTTCAGCCCTATATACATTTCTGCCATTTGAAAATAGCCGATCTAAAAGCTCACAATGTGTCGCGATGCGATGCATTGTGAGCTTGTACTGTACATCTGCTATTTTAAGATTTTTTATACATTTGAAGACTTGAAATGGAACATTCTGCATAATAAGTACTTTCAACTTTTGTACTTTTAAGTACATTTTGATACCAATACGTTTGTACTTTTACTCAAGTCAATTTTGAATTCCGGACTTTTACTTGTAAACAGAGTATTGTATTGATACTTTTACTTAAGTAAAATAATTGAGTACTTTTTCCACCGCTGCTGGACACGGGTACTTTACCCTGCTCAGACGTGTGACCAAACACCACCTTATCACATGCAGTAGATGAATATTGAGCGGACGTATTCCAGAACACTACGGGGGAACGCGGTATCATGTTGTGTAGAAATGGAGAACTGTAGTAAAATGTGGAAAACAGCATCATTCTGATAAGAGAGAAAGCTGGTATTCACTTCTCATGAATAGCAGCTGTGTTTTGAAATTGTTGCACCTTCAGGAGTCTTTGGTCCAACGTTTATTTTTAATCCATGTCCCACATACACCTCCTCCTAGTAAATTAAGTCAGTGGTTCTCAACATAGGGTCAGGGGACCCCCAGGGGTCCTTGATGGGTTTCCATGTACAGTAAATGATTGATATTGATATTCAATATTGATATTCACCAAATGGAACCTTATGGAGTCATCTGCACACTCTCTGAGATAAATTACCACTGAGGATTTTGCATTGTAGAGTGGGGTCCCAGAGATATAAATCTATCAGATGGGGGTTCCGTGGCCTAATGCAGTGGTTCTCAACCTTTTCAGGCCGCGTCCCCCCAAAATAACCCTATTTGAACTGGGGACCTCCCAACCTGACAAGCACTTGGAATTGTAGGAGTTGAGGCATTACATTTAGTTTGATTTGGTTCCAATATTGTGAAAATAGCAGATCTACAAGCTCACAACGCCTCACGTTAGGAGACATTGAGCTTGTAGATCGTCAATTTTCTTTTTTTTTTGCCAATTGACAATTTGGCAAATTATTTACCAGTTTTCATAGTATGCTTTGTTACTTACTACTTTTGATGCAGTAATGGTCTTTGTTCTTCTTTTTTTGAGGTTTATTTCCACCTCACTGTCATATGACCCCCCCCCCCCAAAAAAAAAATTATGTGGGGACCCACCCACAGGTTGAGAACCACTGGCCTAATGCATATTGTCGCTGTTGGGGCGGAAACCTTGTTTGTCCAGATATCTGAGTTCCAATGTCTCCAATGTAGTTATTATTTTAGTCTCAAGCTCTTTTTAATAGACGGGGAAAAAACATAAAAAGATGAATTACAGAGATACCAGGTTTCCTTGCCGACAGCTAGCGGTATCAAACTGGGGGGGTCCTTGAAGTTTAAAAGGGCTGAAGGGAATCACTGCCTTAAGTCATGATGGTTGCTGGCAGTAGCAAGGAGAAGACCATTTGTTACAAGTCCCCATTTCTCTGCTGTCTTTATCAAGGTTAAATAAGCAATCAAATCAATCAAACCCCCATCTATCAGGGGGGGAAAAAAGAGGGAAGAAAAGAAACACTCCGCTTCATTCAGAGACCTGTCATTTTTCAGAGCAGCACCACCAGGTACACATCGTACACAAACAATTCCTTATCTGACGATAGGGATTAATGGATGTAGAGCCAGGGCTTGTTGTTAGGGGATCAGACGGGGTCTAGATGATTATAGGAGAGGATCCAGAAGGATCGGCCTGCCTCAGCAGATAAAAGCTTCGTTGGCAGCGCATTGGGCATGACAGGCTCCATCCATCAGACAGTTGGGAGGTGCATGGCACGCCAAGCCACACTTTCACACACCAGGCCCCGCCGGCTGACGGATGGCCCTGCCATGTGACATGAAGACGTCTGAGGTGCTGCTGTCATCACCCAGCACTCCCCTGGAGCCGACCGGAGGGACAGTAGGCTGATCAAAATCAATGGTGCCCCGATGTGAGCCTGCTCTCGCCAAGACAGGAGGAGGAGGGCGAGCGCCGAAGCTAACCATGATTCGTGAGGAAGTCACTCAAAAAGTTCGACGCTACAGTTTTCTTGTTGTTGCACTCTCGTTTGGAGAGAGATAGTGAGGAGGAGAAGAGAGTTTGGTCCATCTCTCATGATTCTAGCTAAGGGGGCATTCGTTATATCTTTGTGCCAAGAACAGTGTATAGAAAAGTGCCATGTCAGGTTTTTTTCCCCAATTGTTTTACATCCATCCATAGTAGACTTGGTATATATCCAGTTCTCTCTTCTTTCCCTTGTTATCCATGACTTCACTCCTTATTGCAGCGATTCTCAACCTGTGGGCCGGGGCCCACAAGTGGGCCGTGAAGATATTGCATGTGGGTCCCCAAATATTTCCCAAAAGACTAAGATTTTAATGATTATATAACATTTATATAAAAAAAAACATTATGTACAAAGAAATGTCATGGTATTTATTCTTTAAAACATTAAATGTGTTTTCAATGTGGTACCGCAATAAATAGGAACTTAAAGGAGACACACCATGAATTTCACTTTTTTTTTATTTTTGGGGTATTTTTTGGGCTCCCCAGTGTCTCTTGTACCCCAAAAAATATTTTTTTTTAACATTCAGTCATTCATTCTCATTTCAGAGATTTTCAGAATGGGCGTGTCTAAACAGGCCATCTCAGAATGGCAAGTTTGCTTACATCACGAAACTTTCTGCCCATGTATTTTGACAGACAGAATTGCTCAGTACCGCAGTACAGCACCCCTCTGCCCAACAGGACGTTTTGGTATTGCAGCTGAAAGTGCTTTATAAGCCTGAGAGAATTGACTTGGGATGAGTATATCTGAGTGTTGATTTAGGCTCAAACCTTTTGAAAATGGTTTGAGGGACATACACCATATGATATTAAATATCAAATATTTTTTTTAAATTCATGGTGTGTCTCCTTTAAAGTATACTATGTTCACAAGACTCCTTCCTTTTCTGCTGTTATACAATTTAGGCATTTAGCAGATGCTCTTATCCAGAGTCACTTACAAAGTACGAAATCAGAGTACAGTAAATGGCATGAACCCTAGTCAACACATGCTAGGCAAGACCTAGCCGGCTGAGTGTCTAAACAGAAGTACCGGAATTTGGCGGAAGTACCGCACAAGGAAATAACATTGACGCTTTACAAATCTGTTCTCCGTGAATGAAACAAGTGTTGTGATTGGTCGAAAAATATTGTTTCCGGGGGAAATGCGTGCGACGGAAGTCCCGCCCCTATAGACACTCTCTGCTTTAGGTCGTGACCAGGCTTTTCTCTTTGCAGATGAGTTAGGCAGGGAACGAGGCTATAGTCAACAGAGTAAATGGTCAAGTAAAGCAAAAAACAAAAGACAAATGAAGTGCTACAAAGTAACTAGAATACCAGGTTAACATAAAACCCAGCATCTGTCTGAACAACATGCTCTCTAAATAACATTCTTAGCATTATAGCACTTAGCGTCAACCCAGCGGTTCCAAAATGAACATTAAGGGTGCAGAATACAGTAACGTATTTACTGTTATTTGTTTCCCGCCTTTGCCCAGTTGTACGGAAATAAAAGATTGGAAAGTAATGCAGCTGTTGTTATTATTCTTTTTAATTAGACAATCACTGGCAGCGCCTGCCCATTCACCATCTGTAGAGTGTGTGGATCATTAGGTTACTGTGCCAGTTCTGTCATAAGACTGAATAGAGAAGTAGCTGTGAAAATGCCTCACGCGGGATAGTCTTAATGCACTGCCTAATTGAGACGGATATGTTTTTAATGAGTGGCAGTGGCACCACTGGATTGCTGGTCTCCAAGTAATAATATATGCAGAGAGAGAGAGGAGAGCGCGCACGCACACAGCGCCAATAACGATTGCTGTTGGCCGAAGGTTATACCGTGAAAGCTCGTGTTTGTATTTCATTTCATTTCTGCGGCTGAGTTGGGGACCATTTTCTCTCTCCTCCTTAATGGGGGTGTAGGTAATTGTGAGTCTAATGGAGGTTCACTCCGCTGCTAGTTAGCTCGACAGCAGTGTCTTTGCTGCTCATTTAAAGAGCTATGGAAAGGGCAGGGGTGTTTGCAGCAGGAGAGGAATAGCTAGAAAACCCTGACACTAATGCGGAATTGATGCTCCGTCGTACCCACGGTGTTGCATGTGAAAAATAGCCCACCTACAAGCTCGTAACGCGTATGAGCTTGTAGATCGGCATTTTTCGATGCATGACGCGGCCATGCAATGAAGTATAAATCTGTCTTAAAAGCTGTTTTTACTGTATAATATACTTTATGTGGAGAAGATACTAGATGTTGTTAAAGATACTGGAGCCCAGACTATAACCGGCACAAATGCAATTGCATTCGAGGATTAAAAGATAAACGTAATTACTCTTTGGCTCGATAATTTGCCGTATTATCGTTGACGCTATCTCTCACAAATCCCCCAAGCCGTTAACGATCCGACCGCTATCAGTGCCAGAGTCCATAACGGATCAATGTCTCGAGGAGAGTGGCGTGCGAAAACACCACAAAATGGACTTTGTGTTTTTTTTTGTCGAGCACCATAATGGGAACCCGGCCGCAGACAAATGGCGGCCCCAAACGTATGGGCTGATGCATGCGCTCCTCTGACCGATGCCCGAGAGTGTGGTGTGTGTCACCAGGCCTCATGTAGCACAAGAGATATGAGCGCGTGACGGCTGCAGATCATTAGGATCCCAGAGCTCAGAGAATAGCCTTCAGTCAAACATTTATCTCTTGGTCGTAGGCACCACACCACAGCTGAAAAGTCTTTGTTCGCCCTTAGTGCCGCTGATGGAAGCCATTCCTTTTCCTTGCGCTCCGAAATCAATGGAAAGAATGATTCTGTCATCTCTCTCTCTCTCTCTCTCTCTCTCTCTCTCTCTCTCTCTCTCTCTCTCTCTCTCTCTCTCACCGCCGCCTCCTTCATAGTGAGATAGAGAGAGAGAGAGAGAAAGAGAAAGGACAACTCCGCCTCACCTTGCCATTTGGGATGTCAAGGACATCGTTTTTTTGCTAGTTGACATGTCAAAGGCATTTACCCTTTTTTTGTGTGAGTTTTTCTAATGTAGACTTATCGACGGAAAAAAAACACACTAGGTATATTATGTTATATAGAGGTCCATCCGCCTGTAGTTCTTTGATTATGAAGTGAGAGGAGATATTATAACACGGCTCAAGTACTTTAATTTTATTGTCGCTGTTGGGCAGAAACCCTTGTATGAAATACGGAGATATTCGTCATTTATCATTTGTCTTGAATTGTATTTTTTTGTAATACTTAGTCATATGACATGCGTCACGCAAAAATATCTGATCTACAAGCTCACAACTCATCGCGATGTGACGTGTTGGGAGCTTGTAGATCAGCTATTTTCTCTATTTTGGAAATATTTTGAAGATACATGAAAAATATAAAACATTTTGAGTATAATGCCCAAAATAGGGACGCTATGCTGAAAGTGGTTGAATCTATCTAACCAATGAAAAGTATTAACGAGCTAGTGACCAAATAATGACAACGTTGGATCCAATGGAATGCAGATAATGTTTTTTCCATTTCCTGAAATGTAACGGACAAACCGTTTTGGACATACAAGGCTTGCACCTGACAGTGAAATCCTGCACCCCCCACAACTGCACATTGCTGTCAGGCAGAAACCTCATATCTCCATATTTCATGTTTTTTTTTTTGGTAAATGAATGCCCTACTTTGTCACACAAGATTGTCGCACAAGCTTGCAACGTGTCGCATCCCGACGCGTTGTGAGCTTGTAGATCTGCTATTTTCACTATTTCATAGAAAAATGTAATAACGATAATAATAAAAAGGGAATAGTTGGACATACAAGGTTTCCACCCGACAGCGACGATATCTTCTGCTATAAACCCCCCCTCGAGCCCCCAATGCTTTATCGAGTTGGTCCTGTCTGAACTCTGAATCTTCACGGAGACTCTGCAGGGAGAAGGAGTTGCTCTTTCCTACCACGACTGTCTCTTCCTCGCGATGTCAACGAACACCCTGGGGTGATGTCTTCGTAAATGGGTCATTATACTGGAAGTATTGCCTCTAGCGTGAGCCATACGTGTTGCACAGCGCTTGCACACACTCGCTGTTTTATCCGCACCACTTTTCTTTTCATCATTGTCACACTGTAGGTATCACTAAATCTGTAATGCTCCCATACAGCAGACCGAAACGATGCTGGCGGATCCTCTAGCTGTACTTTGTCTGGTACACTTGACATTTCCAGGCCTGAATGACAGCTGCACTCGACAATTCATCCACTCCAACTGAGAAGTTTCTCTAAGTTATTGCCGCATGGCTATTTCCCCCCTTTATTTTCCCCCAACTTTCTTGAAGTGAGCAATGCAAACTTGTCCCTGTAATCTTCCGCGCGTCACGAGGCATTGTGAGCTTGTAGATCTGCTGTTTTCGCCGAATGTTCACCCGCAGAATAGAGACATTGGGGGTCATGTGGTTAAAAACCTTCTCCCAGACTCATTTCAGATGCATAATATCCAATCTCTTCAGTTCCATGTCATTGGAACCGCCTTCAATCCTTATGCAAACTAACACCTCAATTAGCTGTTACCAGGAGTCCAGGGTTTTAAAACCTGCAGTAGCGACCAGTCACAGCTCATCATTACCCCAGCCCCTCCACACTGAAAATAGCTGATCTACAATTTCAAGCTCACAGTAGTAGATCAGCTATTTCTGCAGAATGTTCGCCCCAAGAATATAGGGATGCAAGGGTTTTATCCTGCATTAGCGATCAGACACAGCAGCTCGTTATCATCCCAACCGCTGTTGCATTCTGGGATACCCACCCTCCTTCCCCATAGACAAAAGTGACACGAGGAAGTCTTGGGGTTTGATCTGAGACAGATAGTATTCTTTTTTATGTCCTTGGGGGAATAACAATGTCATTGTCTTGCCCTTTATGTTTATGTATGTGAGGCCATGTTGTGAAGGTCTACACAGCACCAATGCTGTCACTCAGAGGTGTTAGATAAAGGAAACGGCAAATAACGAGCACATTGTCCCCTGGAAGGAACGCGTCAAACAAGCTATTATTTAGTTTTTGAAGAGTCCCCATGAAATAACTTTGAAACAGACATCAGCTTCAAATGAAGAGAAAACAAAAGCGAATGCAAAGCCTTATCACGTAATCACATGGCCTTTGTTTTCTCGGGAGCTTTAAATCTTTATGGAATGACTTGTATGTCTGTTAAGTAATAATAGACTTTTAATTAAAATATATCTGAAAAGTGCGGATTTTTTTTTCATCCTGGTGTGTCCCTATTAGAACTTTTGCTATTTTTGTTTTTTAAGCCATTTCGCAATAGGATCATAGAGTCTATGCATGGGGGTCCTTGGCATGGAAAGGTTTGAGAACCCCTGACCTCACTTAATTGTGTGGGGGACTTTTTTATGAATAAATAAAAAGAGGGAAAAAATCTGTTCTGTTAAGGTTTCTCTAAACAATCATGGATCATAACCACGCTGGATCTCAGAACATAAAGGCAAAGACAATACTCGCTGATATCTTCTCATGGACAATAACGTCTAAACCGTTTCAATTTCAAGGACCCCCAAGTTGATATGCAGATTAGGCCGTAAGGACCCCCATTTGAATACAATTATTTTCTCTGGGACCCCAATCTACACTGTAAAATCCTCACTGTTCATTGTACCCTTAATATACCCCTAACTCGGAGAGTATACCAATTGGTTCCATTTGTGAGTTAAAGGGCAAGACCACTTTGGTAGAGGTTTGGGTTGTGTAGTTACCTTGCCATGATGTAACTCCAAAGGTGGGCAAGAAATAAAAAATAATTGCTCCATTGATTAGAAATTGATAATTCAAAATATGCTCCTCATTGACTTATATTGTACGGTAAAACTGCTCTCAAAGTCACTCTTTTAGCACAAAAACGAACGCAAACAAAGTTGATTCAGACAATATAGAACATCACCAAACCCAGTACTGTTTTTTTTTAAATAAAAATGTCAACTTCCTGTTGATTTTGCCATTTTTAATAAGTAGAAAACCCGGACTGGATCGGCGGATCCGGATCCAGATCTTCAAATAGTAAAATCAACAGGAAGTTGACATTTTTATTAAAAAATCAAACAGTACTGGGTTTGGTGATGCTCTATATTGTCTGAATCAGCTACGTTTGGGTTCATTTATGTGCTAAAAGAGTGACTTTGAGAGCTGTTTTACCGTACAATGTAAGTCAATGAGGAGCATATTTTGAATTATCAATTTCTAATCAATGGAGCAATTATTTTTTATTTCTTGGCCACCTTTGGAGTTACATCATGGCAAGGTAACTACACAACCCAAACCTCTACCAAAGTGGTCTTACCCTTTAAAGACCCGTAAGGGTACATTTGGTTTCTAACCATCTATTATTTAGCTGTGGTCCCAGTCTAAAACAATCTCTCTCCCCCCCCTCTCTCTATCTCTCTCTCTCTCTCTCTCATTTACATACAGTCCACCTGCCTGATATTAATTTAGTTCCAGACCTCATTTTCATGAGTGGGTGGGCGGGTTCAGAGGGTGGCGTTGGGGATGGGTCGGGGTCATTACATGTGAATTAGACTGCTGTGGGTGGGTTGTCATGGGTTGCTATGGAGGAGAGGGGATACCATGCAGGATAATGGTGGTTGGCGGTGGTCGGCGGGTGGGTGGGGAGGGAGGGAGGGAGGGGAGGTGGGAGGTTAGAAGATATGGAGTTGATTGCTTTGGGTTGCTATGGGTGGAAGTGAGGCGATTGCAGCAAATATCCAGCTGGGTTTTCCTTGGCTGCCGTGTGTTCCATCAATGAGCGGGCGAAGAGGATCCTCAGAATGGGGAATTCGATTGCTTGCTGATTTGCCATCATGATGGAGACGCCATCTGCTAATGTGCGAGCCACGATGGCCGCTATCAAGGGCCTTTTGTTTCTAGTTTTTTTTGTTTTGATTTGGTTCTTGGATTTCCAATTGACCCCCTAGATAGATGCATATTGGTACAATATAACGAGATTCAGTCTCTCTCTCTCTCTCTCTCTCGTTCTAATTCCTCATTCCTTGCAGTTTTTTTCCTCACCTCTCTCTCCGTCTCTCCGTGTTTACTCCTTGGTCCTGTTTGTCTCTGATTGTCTCTCCTCTTGGTTTTGATGAGTTGATGTGTCGATTGGCTGTTGGGAAATGGTCTGCTCTCTCCAGGGGGCGGGGTCAGGCGGGCGGATCAGGAGCTCACTAGTGTCACAGTGACCTCGCCAGCAATCACACCGGACTGGACCAGACTGAGGTCTCTCTAATTGCTGTGGTGCTGGATCACCTTGGAGAGAGAAGCGTGGTCGAGAGAAGCACAGAGAGAGAGAGATGGGGGCGAGGCGGGGGGGGTGATGGAGGGAGAGAAAGCGGGGAAAGTGAAAGGGGGGAGATGGGTTAGAGAGGCAGAAAGAGAGAGAGGGGGGGGGGGGGGGGGAAGGCACGAGAACCAGAAAAGTAGTAAACAGTGTAATAGAACATATCGTTGCTGTCGGGTAGAAACCTCTTATCTCCATATTCTAACTTTTTGTGTTTTTTTCGTAAATGAACGCCCTACTTGATCACACTACAGCAGGGGTCTTCAACAGGGGGTCCGGGACCCCTAGGGGGTCCTCAGAGTTACTACAGGGGTTCCGCCAAATCTTTGTGTGATATGTTTTTTTTTTTTACGTACCACTTGAACCCTAGCATCCCTTTTCTGAGGAGAACTTTAGCCAAAAATAGCAGATCTACAAGCTCACAACGCCTCGCAGCGCGAGGCGTTGTCGTACTTTTGGCAAAGAGGTATAGGTGTAGAGGGAAAAAAATAGCAGACCAAGTAAACAAAAAAAGTATAATCTGAAACACAATTGTATACAATATTGAGGGGGTCCCTGCTTCATCGCTCTCTCAACTAGGGGGTCCTTGGCCTGAAAACGTTGAAGACCTCTGCACTACAGCGTCAAACAAAACGTATCAAAAGTATCAGATGTGCAAGCTCGAAGCGCGTTGTGAGCTTGTAGATCTTCTACTTTTGCCATTTTTTTATTTGATTCATGAAAAGTAACAGTTTTGGACATACAGTATGAGGTTTCCCCCCCGACAGAGATGATATGAGGCGTGATCAACAGATAAAGTATGCCTAGTGGCGAAAAAAGGGTGATGGTGTAAAATGAGAGATATGAAAGGAAATGGAGAGAGAGAGAGAGTGGGTGGACATGCTGACAAAGAAATGTGAAATATTTTGCCCGTCTATTTGAATAATATCCTTCATCACATGATGTCCGGTCAGTGAGATAACGCTCATCAGGAAACACACAATGAAGATGATAGCGTCCTCTTACCCCAGGCTGCGTAATTATCTATATTAGAGACAGATATTATCGTCGCGGTCGGGGGGAAACCTTGTATGTCCAAAAGCTTACTTTTCATGAAATGGAAACGGAGAACCTGTGCTCCAATGGAGCCAATGTAGTTATTATTTAGTCACAAACTCTTGATAATACATTTTTTTAAATATATATATTTCTAAAACCTGCAGATAGACAATAGACCTTAGGCAGACAAGGCAGAAATGTCTGAAAATAACAGATCTACAAGCTCCCAACGTCGCGATGCAACACGTAAGTTTGAACAGACTATTTTCACTACTTTTGCATGACACTGACATACAACAACGAATAAAATAGGGTGTTCATTTGTTGAGGGAAAAAAACAAAACATAAAAAAAGATTAAATATGGACATACAAGGATTCTGCCAGACAGCAGCAATACATCATAATATTGCAGATACCATCACAGATATCTAATAATATTGCCATCAAAGGCTGAAGCCTTCATTTCCTTTCTCCTCCTGTTCTTCTGACTGAAGGGAATCCTAATTATGGCTAAAGAGTTGGCTCTTTTATTACCCTTCTGTCTTGAGAATGCACTTAAATAAATAAGTAAAATAATAATGAAAAGAAAAGTTTTTAATTGGAGTTAATGGGAGCAGTGTTTTCTCCCTTGACTGGCTCCTTGTTTCTTTTAGAACACCTTTTAGGTTCTTAATGAACCATCTTGATACGCTGACACTAGGGTCTCCCGTAAGGATCGCCCTTGACAGTTAATTATGGGCTCAGGAGGAGAGGTAGTGTCTGATAGCCGCTGCTGCTGCTGTGCCAACAAAGGAATCCTATACTTCCAGCTTCCACCTTCCTCTCATGGTTTAAAATAACTCTGCTAGAGATACTGCTGCTCGTCGTAGGAACCGTCTCGTCTGGACTTTGATCAATTAGGCCACGCTTTAGCGTGAGCTGTCAGTCGATTCTTCTTACTTACTTCGGGGCGTGTTGTTAAAACACGAGTTGTTACGCTTGATAAACCTCAGAAGGCGCCTTTTCAGTTTTTCTATCCCTTCGTACCGCATCTGCAGGTCAGCAAAGGCTTAGCGCCAAACAGGCCTAATGGTGCAAAAAATCTACATAACAAACTGGAGACCATATGCACAGTGTACCGTGGGCTGAGATGTTTATGAGTCCAGGCGCTGGAATACTGTAAATCACTTGTTATAATCAGGGCCATTGCCATGGCTCTGGTACGTATGCGATGAGTTATATTCCTCATATCACCTGGCTGTCATGCCTTTTATCCAATCCCACCCCCCAACAAAACGACGCGGGGCTATCAGTGGCGACCTTGCCGCAGCACCCCGACTCCAGGTGGATGTGATAGATACTCGTTCTCCACAACAGGCGGGCCCTTTTTTGTATAAGAAAAGCCATATTGATTCATGAACCAATAAATACAGACACAAGCGGCTTCTCCTCCCCCTCTCCGTCCAGCCTCCCCTCTCGTCGTATTTTGCGGATTTTCTTTTTCCTGACACTCCACCGTAAAGTCGCCGTCCCTTATCAGTGGATCAGTGCTGTGCCAGGCTTGATGGTTAGGAATAAAAGGGAGGGTCATGGGGAGGCGGGGCGTCAGCCGGCAACGCTGCGGTGTTATCGTGGAGTGCGCCGTTGCGCCAGCTGTCAGCTGTCAGTCACACACGGCTCTCTGGGCCACCCACCTGCAGAAAGGAGGGCCTGAGCCATGTGGTCCGGAGATAACTGGATGACCCGCCCCCACCTTCCTCTCTGCGCCATGGATTAAATATCGATCATAACAATCCTGAAAATGGATTTTGTGTGTGTGTGTGTGTGTGTGTGTGTGTGTGCATGTGTGTGCATGTTTCTCCTGTATGGTGAAATCTACTGTAAACGGGCCTGAAGCGCTGGCCATGGGTGAATATAGCTTTCTGATTGATGTAATTCACCAGAGGCACACAAGAATATAGCGCCCTAGTTACGTATTATTTCAGATTTATTATTGTCTTTGTTTAGAACAGTATGACCCATATGCCTGTTTGCTATATTGTTCTTCCCAGGATGACTGAGTGCTTGTTTTTTTGTTGTTCTCAACATCCTACATAATGTGCATTGTGCAGTGGTTTACAACAAACGCATGACTTTATAAATCACCACCAGGCCTTCTGGCTCGTTAGGCGACCGAGCCGGTAGGCAAGCAAGTGCCCGCGCCCAACAGCCTACAGTATATGGCCTTGCGCTTCGACAAGTGCGCCATCTGAGCAATCCACGGTGAACGACATACTTTATTGTGTGAAGCAAATCGAGTGCTCTTTTGCCCCCCGTCTCAGCCAATCACGGGCTTTCTCAGCTGAAGTCTTCCCCAGCCATCATGGTGGAAAACAATATTGCTATATGACAGTTTGTGACACTAGTAATGTGTCACAAATACGTACAGGCCAAGTAACTGTACATGTAGCCAGAATACCTATATACAATCTGAATGGCAGCAGAGCTGCTGAGATCTTTAAGAACACCTTGAGGAGGAGCTTTAATAACACCTTGATCGCAGATATGCTATTGATTTCCAAGACAGCAATTTACCAACACATAATGAAATAAGCCCGCATGTCATACATTAGATTTCATATGTCCGCGCGGTGACCTTTGATCACTAACACGATAGCTGCGACAAGCCCATAGCTATCAAATTGATTAGGGCTGGATGCTAGCTTAGCCCAATGTGCCTTGTCTGGTGAAATAAGGGGCCTTCACTGACACAAGGACAGCCGTCTGTCATGATTATGGTGGTCTCAACATGCTCCATTCAAAGGATCCTATAGCAAAAATATGAGCCCAACAAATTCTGTAACCTGCTTTCGGCACAAGAGTGAGATATATCATTTTAACGCCAACCTTGATCTGCCCATGTGCTTCAGAGCTCATTTGGTGATGTAAATTTGCTGACCACGACAAAAGATGGTGGTGTGATGTACAGTATCATTGATTCTTTTTTCTTTTTTTTTTACACAGTACAGTATATCATGCAGAGAGAGGTTCTTTAATATTGACTGTATTTTGTTCATGTGATTCTTTGTGCTCATGTCAGATACAGCAGCGCTTTTTATGGTAGCACAAGTACACGTTTCACAGTAGATCCGTTTCTGACTGTCGAGGGAGGCGTGTTTTTAGCGGTGCCAGCCGCTCTACATTTGACCGTGTCTGTGTGTGTGTCTGTCCGTGTGTCCGTCCGTATATGTTTGAGCACGGCACACGCAGTGTGCAGCCACCAGGAGGCAGAGTTTAGTAAAACACATTTTTGGAATAGATTTACAGGGATTTAACATTGTTTCTCTAGTTCATATATAGCCCAATTAAATAAACTCATCAAAGGCACCGCTTCCTTCACACAGGGTGTGATTTTTTGTTTCTGCATGGCAGACGGCATAATACAACCATTAGGTCATTTCACAAAGACGTGTTATTCTAAACTACTGCATATTGCACTTTACAATCAACTGTATGACTAGGTTTAATTCAGATCACTTCTAAATAAGACACGTTTCATGAAAAATAAAGAAGATTCCAACGAGGAACTACAGTATTTTCCCATTGTATATCATAATGATTTAATCACTTGACATCATCTTAACCGGGATGACTCTAACTTTCCGTGACTTTGGTAGTAGTGTGAAAATTGAATTATGGCTTAACTCTGGCTAACCACAGCGCAACAGGAAAGCATATCCAATCACATTTGGGTGTGAAAAATGAGACGGGCCATATTTTCAATTACATTTCAGCATAAAGGGATTGTTAATCCTGTCTCCCTCGCTGCCAAAAGCTGCTAATGAATTTGCTTATCCTCGTAGATATTCATGTGACTTGCCTCCACTTGGGGTGGGGGGAAATAGCAACCAATCTTATTCCTTTTGTCCCCTCACACTGTATTTTATCTGACTGTAATGGATGCAAATCTATTCACAGCGAGGTTAAACAGATTGTTTTGCTGAAACTCAAAGTGTTTATGTGCAGAGAGTTAAAGCCAACACATTATCTCATGTGCTGATTTGAGTGTGGCACATCATCCAATTTTACTCTGTTGTGCATACACTTTTTCCCCCATTGTAATACATTTGATTCAAGCTATTTTTCTTTTAAACTGACATTTATTTCGTAAGCCTCTGCTGCAGTGCCGTATGAATCTAATTACAAAATCTCAAGATCTTGTTTTCCATTTACTTGTAACTATAGGTCTGGGCAATATATCGATAATATAGCAGATATCGTGAAATGAGACTAGATATCGCCTCGGAATTAGCATATCATAATATTGTGATATGGCACAAGAGTTGTCTTTGCCTGGTTTTATCACTCAAGCCCTATTTTATACTTTAAACGTTGTAGGAAAATCTTTGAAAATAGCCAATCTACAAGCTCATAATGCGCCACGGTAGAATTTTTGTCCATATCACCCAGCCCTACGTGTGACATGTCCTAATACTTCCAATATTCAGATTTATTCAGTGAAATTACTGATTGTATCTTTAAGGTGAGCGAGGCCAGCTGCATGCATAGACTCTTCAGATGGACTATGTCTGATTCCCATTAGATCCCAGCCACCAGTTAGCGTCATGATGGATGGTGTATTAACTCTGTGAGCCCCCTTTCTATTGTCAATGTGCATTACACAAATTAGACCCAACCAATGTCCCCCACCTCCCCCTCAGTGTCAGTGGACTGCAGGACAGCTCTGCAGGACCGCTCTGCATGGATAATACCATTAAATAAGCTTGATTTCACTTGGGTGTGTGTTGGTGTGTGTTACCTCGGTGGTGAGCTAATGCCAAGTTACGCTTGATGAACTCGGGATGAATCGACAAATACATTACGTCACCAAGTCTGGCTTATGTCACCAGCCCTTCATAGACCCGCACCACAATGACAAATGGGATTTTCACTCCTCTCTTTCTTGTCCTCCCATCCACCCTTTGTTCTCCTCATGATCTCCATGAGAACTGATACAAATTTTTGACGTCTGTTCATTCACTGGATAAAAAGACTTGGCTGCTGGCTTTGGTGTGTGGGTGTTCACCCATCAGGGTCTTGGTTTTGCTCTCTGTGTAGGCGTTTGTGTAGATTGCGTAGATCTCAGACAACCCTAGCGCACGCGCGCGCGCGCACACACAGACACACACACACAAGCGTGCACGCGCACACACATGACACAAATCCACAGAGGTGACACGGTCACCGTCATTAGACCTTCACAGGCATCTGCTCTTGCCGGAGACGTGACGTGATCCTTCACCTTCTACATGACAGTTGGCCATTTAGCATACAATTTATGCCGCCCATGCCCTTTATCAATGCATTGTGGGGCGGTGGGGGGGCATGGATAGCGAGCGTCATGCCGCGGTCCCAGCCTTGATTTGTGTTACTGCTTTTACTCAAGCAGACGCCGTAACGACACGTTGGGCTTTCCAGAAAGCCCTGACGGATGGCCGAATGATGCAGATAGGACGTGTGGAGTACATTGGATCACATCTGAATATATCTGAGTGCATGTGACATGGTCCTCCTCGCACTATATGTAATCACACGCACACGCTTGCTTTTTATGGATTAATCCAAAGCCCAGTTCAACAAAGCAATCATGTGGAGTTTGGGTTGGATCTCATATCAGTATTAGCCTTTGGGTTTTCATTTATTGCTGCCGCTCACGTACAGTATTAGTACACAGTAAAATCTGGAGTGTTGATTTAACTTGTGAGAGTGTAGAAATTGACCCGTATAAGGGTCTCGCAGAGTTAAATGAACTCTGGATTTTACTGTGTATCTGCCAAAGGTAAATCTTTAGGCTGAATGAAAATATTGGATATTTTCTTTAGATCAACTCTGTAGCCTTGACATTCTCTGATGTATTTGTTTTTTTCTCCCATCAGGAATCAAATATCCAAAGGTTATAAAGGCCACTGTGCAATGTGTGCACATGTTTTCAGTTCAAGTAAAAAGAAAAGCTCCAAAAATGTGTTTATCCGAATCGGAGTAAGTGACGTTTTGAGTCTGTATGAAGACCCTTAGAGGTCAAGCTTCATGGTTTCAAGTCAGTTCATGGCCATGAGGTAAGTTCCTGACCTGTCGCATTTGCTGGTATTAAAATGCTGCATCTTGTCATAATTGTGACTTCTTAAACTGTACCACCATTAGATAACCCAAAACCTTATCCTTACTTCCTTAATATCACTGGAGATCATGTCTAAGCCTTAAATAGTGACAAAGTAAAATATTTTTTTATCATTGATTTTAACAGCTAGAGTATATGGCAATGTTTGACTATATATGTAACAAGACCAAAACATGAAGATCATGTAGTTTGTCATTTGCTCATCCTGTAATATGCCTCTAATGAGATACTGTAGGCTGTCCTATCTCATTAGAGCTTGTGAATGACGTTACACAGGTCTCAGGTGTTTTTTTTTGGTTTTCCACACTTTAGAGCACTGTTTCCCAAACGGTGGGTCGGGACCCATTTGTGGGTTGCGGATCAATTTTTGTGTCACGAGTGAATATCCCTTTATTTTTTGCTCCCAAAATGTTGTCATTAAATATATTTTGAAATATTTTTCTAAAGATTTCCACAAAAAAATCTAAAATGTTTCAAAAAGAATTTCATGAATAAAATTAAAATGTCAAAGAAATTCCCTAAATTAGAAAATAAATGGCAGATCTGCAAGCTCGCAACGTGTGAATTGTGAGCTTGTAGATCTGATATTTTCACTAGTTTGGGTCCCGGGCAAACATCTGATTTCTCTTTTGGGTCTTGAGCTAAAAGGTTTGGGGACCACTGCTTTAGAGTATATCTGTGGTCATAATGGAGACAATTAACAATAGATACAAACACATTTTGGTTTGTGTATTTGTATGTCGAAACAGTCCCTAAAAGTACTATCTTAATTAGTTCCTGTCAAACGAAAACTTAATGTGTGTGATTACATTAGCAAGCTCTTATGAATAAACATGTATCATGATTTTATTCACCCGTGTGATTCCCATAGATCATGTTCCTCCACACGCAGCTGTTTCCTATGTGTAGATGTGATGGAGTTAAGTGTTATTACGTGTTTATTAAGTGATGGAGACACTGTTGGAGTGCTACTCTGTTGTGAATCTAATTCAAGATGACGGCCGGATGGTGCATTACACCAACGTTAACTCAAGTTCCGTTTTTGAGTGAGCATCTTGTACTTGTCGTTGAGTAATATTTTGAATCCGCTTCATGGCTTATCGACCTGGTGGAGACAAATCTATACAGACTATAGAATAAGTAAGCCTTGCAGAGCCCTGAGGCCCATAGAGCAGGAGCCTATCTCCTGTTTCCTTAGCGTGCCGCGAGGCAGCTAGATGTACAAGTACATTCCCTGGACATGAAGCTAGTATGTCGCAGGAACTTACTCCCAATCCAACCCTCGATGCTGAGAGCCAAGCAAGGAGGCACTGGGTCCCATTTTAGAGTCTTTGATATGACCCGACCGGGGATTGAACCGCGACCTCCCAGTCTCAGGGCGGAGACTCTAACCAAAAGGCCACTGAGTTGAACTATAGAATAAACCGAATATAAATGGATGAATACATTAGCAACTGAATATATATATACAGAACATACAGTACATTAGACCCAAAGTTAGCAACCAAATGTGTGCAAATACGGCATAGCAGTCGATATTCTATGGCGGGAACTACACTATGAATATTCTGAGCTAGTTGCAATTAAAAAAACATGCAATTTGTTCAAAAAGGTTGTCTTTGAAAAAACAACAACTGTGTATTCTGTTGGTGAGTGGGCATTTACAGGTTAAAGGTTATTGGGTCATTGTTCAGAACTCTCTCTAGCTTGAGGGAAAAAGCTCTTGCTGTCTCTCTCTAGTGGCTGAGTGCCAGCGCAGGCAGCTTGCCTGACTGCAGCAGAGCACGCAGTCCACTGCTGGGGTGATGGAGGTCACGTTTCATAATCATTGTTGTTGAATGTAATGTTGTTGAATCTAACCCATTTAGACCGGGAAAGCATCTTGTGTCATTTAAGATTTCTTGTGCCGCGCTATGAGCTTGTATATCTGCTATTTTTTTTTTTTAAATCATGGAAAGTTAGTGCAAATCCTTTATATATGTTTTAAAGCGAACATTTTTAACTCTGAACCGTGCTTCTAGGAGTCCCTGGAACAACATATTTTGAGATGGGGGTGCGTGGCCTAATACATATCATTTTGGGGGTCCTTGACGTGGAAAAGTTGGAGCACCACTGATATAGCAACACACTGTTAAGATTTAGAAAACATTTTTAGATATGTATTTGGCCGCAGACCCCCATCTCAAAATGTTTTCTTCCAGGGAGCCCCCCAGAAGCAATGATTTGAGGAAAAAAAACCATTTAAAAATATATTCAAATATTTGCACAAATTTTCAAGATGTTTCCAAAATAGCAGATCTAGAAGCTCGTACCGCTATGAGCTTGTATATCTGCTATTTTTGAATAGCCAAAGTATGAAATATTGATAAAGTGGTTACACAGATGCGTTCCCGGTTTGAATGGGCTAACAGAGACATTTCAACACAATGCATTTTAGAATCGTAGGCTTGTTGGAGTCTGTAGTAGTATAAACACAGAGACGCTTTTCACAACACTTCTACTGTATCGCATTGATCCATTTCTATCCCTGCCCACCATAAACAGTCAAAGCCTAATGGTCACTCGAAGAGGCGCAGTATTTCAGTGCTTGTCGTTATTAGAAATGCAGGCTGTAATGTGTCCAGGAAGTCTTCACTCCTGGGATGGTTTCTTAAGCAATAGAACACTCTCATGTCGAGAGTGTTTTATAGAGTGTTTTATGGTGAATAACATCACCGCATGGAAAAAAAAATGTTCCAAACAATGCCAGGTATACACATATTAAGTTATACTACTCTGTCCTTTGGAAAGAGTTATGAGACGCGTTTTTTTGTATCTTACCACAGGCAGCAAATTTAGTTAGCAGTGATGAAAAGCAACTTTATGTTTTGGGGGTCTTGTCTCATAAATTGGAATTTCTCTCAATCCCACACTCTGGAAATACAGTATTTCTTTGCTTGTGTTTTGTATTAAAGGGATTGTAGGCAAGTTCAGAGATAAAAAAAAGAAAAAAACTGCTGTCAAACACCGCCCCTCCACTCCCCCCCCCGCCCCTCCTCATCAGCAGTTCGTTTCCCCGACCAGGGGGTGACGCAGGGGGGACTTCTAAACGGAAATACGTTGCTTTATTCGGATACAATGCGTGTCGCTGCCCGCCCGGTCCGCCCCTGCCGGTTCTCTGAATTGTTTGTATTTCTAAATAGGCTCTGTCATGATAAATGGACCACATATATGAAGTTAAACAACTAAATTCTATCCAAACGATATCTTAAAAGTAAATTCCGTGCCTCAAAAAAGAAGTTTGAGACCGTTTTAAAACCGAAAGTAAAAAAGTTAAAACTGCCCACAGAAAACAATGTCGGCTCGTTCCATTTTTGTCGGCTGCACTCGGTTCCATTCGGTTTCACTCGGAACAGTTTACACGGACACGGACGTGCACGGACGCGCACATGCGTGCGTTAATTTACGTCCCGGACAAACATAAATTGTAGGGAAAATACGGATTTCAGAAAGAGGACTGTGTTTCAATGCAGGAAAACACCCCAGCATCATTATATAGTGGCTGATAGAGGGGAAAAAATGCAAAATATATATATATAAATATTTTTTAAATTTTGGCTTAATGTTGCCTAGAATCCCTTTAATAATTTAGCCACTGTCCATGTTATTGGGTTTTTCTGTAGCAGAGTGTAGGATCATGGGTTAATGTATAGGTCAAATCTGTCCATCCATACCTTTTCCTTTACTCTTGTTTGTTTGGAGTCACCTTCACTGTGTGTGTGTGTATGTGTGTGTGTGTGTGTGTGTGTGTGTGTGTGTGTGTGTGTGTGTGTGTGTGTGTGTGTGTGTGTGTGTGTGTGTGTGTGTGTGTGTGTGTGTGTGTGTGTGTGTGTGTGTGTGTGTGTGTGTGTGTGTGTGTGTGTGTGTGTGAAAGTGAGATATATGACAAACACATTTTGGATACATATTGCATGGTTGCACTCATCTTGTAGAGACTAGATGCTAGCAGTGGTTCTTAAACGATTTCATGTCATGGACTCTCAAATTGATATGTATTTGGCATCTGAAAATATTAATAATAAATTGGAAATTTTCTCAATCCCACAATCTGGAAATGCAGTATTTCTTTGCTTGTATTTTGTATTAATAATTTAGCCACCATGTGTTATTGGGATTTTCAGCAGCAGAGTAGGATCATGGGTTAATGTATAGGTCAAATCTGTCCATCCATACCTTTTCTTGTTTGTCTGTTTGTCACCTTTGCATGCGTGCGTGCGTGCGTGCGTGCGTGCGTGCGTGCAAGAGAGAGAGAAAGTGAGATACAGTATATGACAAACACATTTTGGATTCATATTGCATGGTTGCACTCATCTTGTAGAGGCTAGATGTGACATGCAGTGCAGTGGTTCTTAAACATTTTCATGTCATGGACTCTCAAATTGATATGCATTTGGCTTCTGAAAAATGTTATCAGAACCAGCTGTGAGGGCAGAAGTGTATGCATTATACAGTATATGGACTGAGATGGGAACAGAGTACCGACGCACAATGCAGAATCACAGATACAGGTATATGGGCGCACACGTGAGGCCGGTGTATACACCGGCAACAGGATTATAGATCAACGTATTTTTGCATCCACACCAGTTTTTCAGTGCATTGTGTTATTTTCCTTAAGGATTAACCCATTAAGACCTTGGGTCGATTCTAAAAATGCCTTCTAATATAGCTCTCAAACTTTTTCGTGCCAAGGACCTCCAAATATATTTGGCCACGGAACCCCCCCCCCCCCCCCCCCCCCATCTGAAAATGTTTTGTGCCAGGGACCCCCAGAAGAGAAAAATATAACCTACCAATGATTAAAATATTTTCAAACACTTTCAAGGTTTTTCTAAAATATTCAAAAATAGCAGATGTACAAGCTTGCAGCGCAGCACGAAGTGACGTGCTGTGAGCTTGTAGATCTGCTATTTTTGTGAACCAATGTTCTAAACCACTGTTCTAAATCTAAAAAGTTTTCTGAAAAATGTATGTTGCTACTGTATAGCTAAAATATTAAAACGACAGGGACGCTTTCCCGGTTTCAATAGGTTAAGAAGACTCTGCCCTCATTTTTGTTCAGAAATGAAAAATATAAATAATAATACTCGAAAATAATAATAGTGGGAAAATCCAGGTTTTCAGCGAGGTGTCATTTCGTAACTTTAATGTACTCAGAATTTGCAGCTGAGCGGTGTCAGCCTTCCGCTAGCGTGTCAAAAAATTTACACATTCCGTTTTACATCACCGCTAGTATGACTGCCCCCCTGCCGAGAGCTCTCAACCTTCCCGTCCCGTTTCTAAAAGGTTGAGTGGTGAACTAGGAAGAGTGATATTGAAATCAAAAAACCTGCCTCTGAGTGCCGTATGGAAATGAGGTCTAGTCGTTGACAGGAATTCATAAGCAGGGTGAGGTGTCACAGCACTTGCTGCATTTGGGTAAATACTAGGGCTGAAAAAAATTGGGGGGAAATAATCTAAATCGCTATACTGTATGAACTAGTGCAATTTCCAAATCGCTGAGGCTGCAATTAATTGCGTAAAAGGGAGGAGGGTTCAAATGGACTACTAAACAAGGTATTCTAGTGGTTTAGGTATTGACTGGTACAACAAAAGTACAATTTATTTCACCATTAATGTATACTAAAAGGACCATACATTTCCGCCTGTTTAGGTCACTGTCTAGAAGTACACAGTATACAGCATCCTACAGAAAACTGTAAGTCATGTAAAGTATACAGGATGTATATTGTACAACCAGGACACATCAGCTTCCTGTTTTCTTGACCTTCCAAGATCCATTAATCCAAATCCATTTCCATATGGTATAGCAAATCAACTCGAAACTTGCTTGAGATACAGTAGGTAATCCAACATAGTGAATAGTGAAAGTTTTATTATTCTTGTATTTTAATGCAGTAGACGGCGTGGATTGATTTGTGTTTGACGGTATTTGTTATACTGTAAACAGTAAAGATAATTGAAGCTTGACTTGTAATATTAATATTGGTCTGAAGAAATCGCAATTCAACATTTTCCCCAAATTGTTCAGCTCTAGTAATTATGGTTTGCAGATTACACATGGTGTATTGGATGATTAGAAATCGTTTTTATTTTATTTTATATAGCGTCAAGGAGCCGTAAAGATTGGTGGTGTTCACTTTTATTTTTCAGCATTCAGGTGTAATAGACTGTGACTATTATTACTATTAAGCCTAAATGCCATCAACAAAAATCATAATCGCCTGAAACAAAATTGATGCCCTGCTATATATGTGGAATATAACTGTCAGACACTTTCAGGTTTTGACAGAGCTTGAAGAGAAGCCCATTATGGCCCATTGTAGAAATGAGTCTCTCAGTGAAGCCAAGCACATTTCAGCTCATTCAGCAAAGTCATTCAACAGTGAAACTGCGAGGCAGACTGAAGAGTTAAGAGTCTTTGGAGGAAAATGTCACCTGAAATATGTGAATGCAAAGATGGAGAGCGTATCTTTTCCATACTAAAGAAGGGGAGTGAGTGACAGAGATGTATAGAGGTTGTGTTTTGAATATTCCGTGTGCCATTTCCTTTGTTTGCATTGCAGTGCTCCAGGGATCCATGGGCCAGGACCGCTATAGGCAACCGGCTGTGTTTTTTCATATTGTTGTTTTTCAGAATATCTTTGTAAACAAGCTCAGCACAGCAAACACAATGTGCCAGACTGTACCAGGTGAGGTTTAGAGACTAGAGACCACCAGTGTTCGATTTGCTGGGGGGGTGTGGGGTATCCATGCATCTGCTTTTGATATCCCCCCTCTGGCTGGCCATTCATTTTTTATCAGTGGTGAGGATATTATGTTTATTATGTTTTATCTATCCCTGTTTCTGGTCAGACTGAATTAAATAAATGTATTTCCTTTTGGTGATGCGACGCGTTATGAGCTTGTACTATAGCTATGTGTCTATAATTGTCGTACAAAAAAGTACATACTGTAGGGCTTTTTTGTTTTACAAATGAAGCCCTGGAGAGACCACAGCAATAATGTGAGAGGTATTGCAGTGAGCACTTTGTTAGGTTAATGTTTCTCTTAGTTTGACATACTATTGATCTTGACTTCTCATGCACAATAACAAACCAGAGTGGATTTAAATAATCTGTTTAGTGTTCACATCTCTACTCTCTGCTGACTGGATTACAGACGATAGTGTCATCATCTATTAAAGGCCCAATCTGTAATTGTCCCCACCTGATAGATCTTTTCATCATCATATTTCATCATACTGTAGCTTCAGCATGTTGGACTATTAAAACACTACAAAATGTAGCAGCAAATATTAGTTTGCCCGGTTTGTCTGCGTTTGGATTTGTGGATTCGGCCTCTTAAACCTGTGTGTTGTGTAGGTCTGTCTGTCTGTAAAGAGACCTCAATTACATGGCAGCATCCTAAAGGGATTACATTTTGATAGAATTACAGTTAATCACTTGTATTATCTCATCAAGGCTGGGGCTGTCCTAATATAAACCATCGTAAACACTGGACTCTGGACCACTAAGCATCACCCGCAGATTACAAAGGAAGCCGTACAAATCTACTACACCAACCGCATGACATCCAGCATCTTTATTGACCCGACAAATTTTATTTACAATGACGATATAGTGCACTGCACATTATTGATCAGGGGGGAGCGGGGGGGCGAGAGAATGAACACAAAATGGCCGTCAAAATCACCCGAAGGTGACCAGGTAGAGGAATATGACCCAGAATGACAGTGACCTGTAATCATCTATATTAATCCTGGTTGAGGATGGCTGTTACCCGAGAAAACACATCTGTCCTCCGTGACTTATTGATTTCATAAGAGTTCCAGGAAAGCCAGCGGCTGAGCTTAGTTAGAGAAGCGAGGTGGTCCTATATAGGCTGTGACCAAGACAAGCCAATGTTAAAAAGGATGGGACCTGAGCAAAACCGTGAAACCTTTCAGCGATTCTCAATCCCCTAATGCTCCGAGGAAATCCAATTTCACATGGCCGTAATTGAAATTTATTTTGTCACCGGGCGCAATGGTGAATCAGAATCATTTACCGATCTCTGGCTCTCTCTGTCTCTCTGCCGCCGGGGGGTTATGCTGTACCTCATGCTCGTTCCACAGCGAGACTTTAACTTGTGTTAATAAATGAATAATTGAAGAAAAAAAAGAGGCATTTTTTACATCTTGCCATGAAATCGCTGTTGAATTATTCAAAATGCCATTGATACCTGAACCTATAGTAATCAGGTTGGTTGGGGCCCGCGCCGCTGTTGTGTGCCAGAATAATTTTGCCGCTTCAAGCAAACATTCAAACATGGTTCAAGAGGTCCCCAGTTATTATTCACTGCACAATAATCACTTGTGACATCTCATTTTGTGCTTTCAAAATGTTGAGATTTATGACTAATCAATTCTGCCACATGACCTATTGCACTTAATAAAAAGATTATACATTTCTTTTCAACAATGTTCCATTCTAACACAGCCATCACAGCCGTCCCCGATATATTACAGCCAAGCCTGTTTTATATTTCACCGTACGAAGCTCATCCTGCACCAAAAATAGGCAAACTACAAGCTCACAACGTGTCGCATCGCTACGCGATGTGAGCTTGTAGATCGGCTATTTTCATCCGCTGTACACCGGCGCGCAACAAAGTATAAATCAGGCTTCGGCTTTTCCACGGCTGCCGACTCTCCTGCTCTCTACGGGCTAGGAGTGGCGTGTCGAGAGCAGCCATAGGATCGCCCTTCATACCTCTCTGCCATGCTTGGAACACAGAGCATGAAGAGGTCCATTACCTTCTCCTCCCTGCACCCACCCCTTCCTCCCCACAACCACCACCCACCACCACCACCACCCCACCCCTGACACGGCTCAGATATATACTCAAAAATAACACTCCTCTTGTGTGGTTCAACCCCGGCTGCCAGCCTCACATGCCTGCAGAAAACCAGCGGAATCGTAGATTAATTCAAGTAAATGAATCATACTCGGAGAGAGCACAGCCATTAAACCAAAGTGATCAATCAAATTAGGGGTGAGATGCATTTCAGCGGGGGTCATTACATATCCGAATATGACCACTTCCGATCCTTAATTGGATGATTCGTTAGGATACACAGTGCGGAGGGCGAACTGCTTAGAATAATTTCTCTTTAACAGTTTTTTATTTCTCTGCTTGGAATAATTTGCACATTTCATGTGTGCATGTGTTTGTGTGAGTAATCCGGCTTATTAAAATAGTTGAGAGCCAATGAACCTCGTGGCAGCTTGTACACGTTTAGGATAAAAAAAATCGTATTCGTTTGCATCTCCGTCATTAATTAGAGACCATTTTATATGTTCGATGACAGCATTTTCTTCAAAATCTCCCCCTCTTCCTGAAACTAATTGAGAGCCTCATAGCTTGTGCATATCTAATGAGATTCGGGGCAGTGGGGGGAGGGCCTCCGGCTGACAGGTGGGCTCATAATGCCCGGTCCCTCCAGGGATAGAGAGAGACCACAGAAGTTGTTGCTATAATTGTTCAGGCAAGGAGTTGGCCCATCCCCGTCTGTCAGCGCCGGCCCTTCACAGACACTCAGACAGTGGGGGGGCCTAACCTCTTTTGTCTCTGTTGATAACCTGAGGGCGAGGTCATTGTTTCTTTGTGTTTCTCCCTGTGTGTGTTAGGTGTTAGGGTATTCCAGAGCTCCCTGTATGTGTTAGGTGTTAGGGTATTCCAGAGCTGCCGCGCACCGGGACCGTCTTTTCTGACAATGTGATGAATTTAGAGTGGATCGATTTCTGCGCTCTCTTACTGTCTGTGAGTGAATGGACAACGAGTGGTAACATATTGCCGCTGCCGGGGAAAAAACGTATCTCCAGATTTAATCTTTTTATGTTTTTTTTTTACCAAAAAGATATTTTCATAAAGGTCATCCTTTAACCACCTAAGCCTTATTTTATACTTTGTCGTACAACAGTGCTGCGCAAAAGCACTGAATATAGAATATAAATTCGCCCATAATAACATGCTGGAAACGGGGACGCCAGGTTGAAAGTGGTTAAGTCTGCGTGGGTTTTATAAATATTTAATCAATGAAAGGTATTAACACAAGCTTATTGTGTCTAAATAATAACTACAGTACATTGGAACACATGTTCTGTTTGGACATACAAGGTTACCACCCCGACAGTGACAGCAATATGCTTATTTGCTCATGTGTAGGTGTGTGTGTGTGTGTGTGTGTGTGTGTGTGTGTGTGTGTGTGTGTGTGTGTGTGTGTGTGTGTGCACTGCACATACTGTAGTGCAAGCTTTTGTTGTGAAGAACAATGGCTTACATGGGATTGATAGTGAGATGTGTGTGTGTGCGCGCGCGTTTGTGTGTGTGTGTGTGTGTGCTTGCAAATGTTTTTGTGCAAGTGTGTCCTGCACGTTTGCACACAAATTTGTCTTCGTGTATAGGTGTACTTTGTGTGCGTACAATCATGTGTGTATATCTGTGTGTATGTGTGTTTGTGTGTGTGTGTGTGTGTGTGTCCACATAATGTGAGCGTGCCCACGCTCATGCGTGTGCAGTACTGCGGCTGCCTGTAACATCTGGCGGTGGTGCGATTGGTGTGGTGAGCCCTCAGGCCTTTTCATGGGTGATAGATGACACCTATCACAACCTGTCAGCAGGGACCCAGCCAGCCAATCAGCATCCAGCGCTCCTTCATCTTCACCCCCCAACTTTTACTGTAGAGAGAGGGAGGGAGAGAGAGAGAGAGAGAGAGAGAGAGAGAGAGAGAGAGAGAGAGAGAGGTAGAGAGAGGTGTAGAGAGAGGTGTAGAGAGAGAGAGAGACTTTCATTCCCTTTCATGAATAAAAACATGAATGCCAGTTAGTTATCATCATCGCTTTATGGAAAATATGTTGATTTATGTCATATTTCTGAAGCCAAATATGATATGGGTAAATTATGTGCGTTTGGGAGCTTTATTATAAGTAGAGTTATTTTTTTTTCTCTTTACATTTAATGCATCGGGGAGCAACCAGTGACAATGTATCCGCTGTCTAGGATAGTGGTTATACCACCAATGCTTTCTGAAGCTCATATACGCTGCAAAACTCCTCAGTGTCAGTTTAACTCTGAGAGTGTATAAATGGACCATTACGGTTATGTTATTTGTTTTGCACTCTCTCAGTGTAATTCAACATTACTGTGTAGATGAATGAGAACACATCGTTATTGAGTCAGATCAGATGATCGGTTTTGTTGAGCTTGATATAGCAGATCTACAAGCTCACAGTGTGGCGTCATGCAACGTGTCGTGAGCTTGTAGATTGGCTATTTTCGGTGCGTGACACAGGCATGCAACTACAGTATAAATCCGGCTATCACCTGCCAAATACCTGCCAGCCAGAGCTCCACATTCTGTCCCCTTTTCAGAAGGAGACACTAGTAAGCGTACATCATCCACCTACTGTAAATGAGAGGGGGGGGGGGGGGGGGGGGTTCTGATGGTGTCACATGAAGGGGTCTTGGAGGAGGGTGGCTGATTGACAGGTGGTCCCTATGGAGACGACGTTGAAAAGTCTGATCTGTGTGTCGGAGAACACGAACACGAGGTTTTTGTGTGACTTCGATATATCTCTCAAAAGCAGTAGACAGGTTGACATGCACTTTGGTGGGTGGCTGGGTGCACACAATGCAGACACGTAATCGTTGCTGTCGGGCAGAAACCTCTTATTTCCTATAATTTGTATCCCTCGATTTTGTAACCCTTTTTTCACCCGGTGCCAATTTGCTACAGTGATCCTGGGCACTACACTCCCCCCACCAGCCTAGGGAGGCCAGAGCCGAGCTCATGCCTCCTTCAATGCATGGGAGCCAACTAGCCTTCTTATCACCTGACTGGGGGGAGTTTCCCTGGTAGGACGTAGCGTGTGGAAGGAACACGTTATTCCAACCAGTTCCCTTCCCCTCCATCAGGCGCCCCGGCTGACCAAGGGGAGGCAGTATAGTGACCAGGATCACTACATGTTTTTGTGAGGGTATTAACTACCCTAGGAGACACAGGGAGAACATGCAAACTCCACACAGAGTAGGCCCTTTCGCCAACCCCACCTAGGGTATGGGCGCTGGTGACGCGGAGGAGAAGACACACCCCCAGTGCCCACAGCGTCCCCGGCGGGAATCGAACCCAGGACAGCGTTACCGACTGCGCCACCGTGCCCATGAAACCTCTTATTTTGTTTTTTCGTAAATGAACGCCCTACTTTATCAGACTACAGTGTCACACAAAAGCATCAAAAGTAGCAGATCCACAAGCTCGAAACGCTTGTTGATCTGCTACTTTTGATGCTTTTGAATTTGAATCCTGAAAAAGTCACAGTTTTAGACGTATGAGGTTTCCACCCGACAGAGACGATATACATACTGTACAGCCACTGATCCCCAGACACTGAAAACTCACCCCATTTTAAATAGATTAACCAGGGAGCTCAGGATGGGCGCATGATGACAAAGCGGCGGCTCAGGGCCCAGCCAGGGTGGGCTTTGGCTTGTGCCTGATATCATAATTGATGGACGACCGCGGCGCAGGACACTGACAGCCTGGTTGCCTGGCCTTTACCCTCTGCCAGTTCAACCCTTACATGTGTGAAATAGCCAATTACTCGGACGCCTATCGAAGGTAATAGGCTGATGAGCCAAAATGGCTACTGTGGGACACCAGGGGAACCTTTTATAGATAGATAGATGGAGGAGAACCAAGACGAAGTTCCAGCTCCGAGCAGCATGCAGCTGCTGCTCTCGGGCCAGATGCTCTCATGGGCCAAGAGGCGAGGGAAGGGTCAGTCAGGTATTTTGTCCCCTCTCTAACCACCATGTCCCCCCGTCCTGTATTGACTTAAAGTTTATGATCCATGATACAATCATGCTATACGGGAGCTAATTTACAGAAATAAATCCCCCTTTTTAGAGGCTGTTAAATGGATAATGGAAACAGCAGCGGCTATAGATTCTCAGAGAAGCGTTAAACACAATTTTTTTGTGTGTGTGTGTGTGTGCCAGGGAATGGAGAAGTCGCGTGCCGACGCGGCGAGCTAACGCGAGCCAGCCATGGGATTATTGACAGAACAATCCATCTTTATAAGGGACAGTGAGAAATTCCAATCTATTTCCTGAAACCACATTATCAGAAGTAATATATGACTGCATCTAAATATATAGTGGGAGGTGTGTGTGTGTGTACTTGTATTAGTACATACACCAAATGTCCCCGCAAGTATAGTAGAATTTGAGAAAAAAAATATGTTGACAACAATTTTCCTGGTCCTCTCAAGAGAAATGGTTGTCTTATGGTGAAAAGAAGATAATAATAATAAAGGGAGAAATAGACAGGGTGTTATTCCGGAGGAGAGGCACGGTACAGTAAAGCATCCGGGACAGATTGGAGACTGAACACTCTCTCTTGGTAATTGGACAGGTTATTTTTACACAATGCTGACGCGTTGGGCCTGCTCGCTGACATGTGTAACCATATTTCTCTCAAATATTCTCTCTAATTCTCCTTGTCTATCCTCTTCCTCTCCCATCCATGTCTTTTTTTCCTCCTCACCGCTTTCCCTTTCTCCATCTCTCATCATCGTCCACTGTCACTATTTATCTCTCTCTCTGTCTATCTGTCTCCGTTTTGTTCTGTCTGTCTGTCTGTCTGTCTGTCTCTCTCTGTCTATCTGTCTCTGTTTCGTTCTCTCTGTTTTGTTCTCTCTCTCTCTGTCTCTCTTTCTCTGACTCCAGTGGTGTAAAGTAACTAAGTACATTTACTCAAGTACTGTAATTAAGTACACTTTTTTTCTTCACTTGAGTATTTCCCATTTTCAATCCACTACAGAAAATATTGTACTTTTTACTCCACTACAATTATTCGACCGCTTTAGTTACTTTGCAGATTTAGATTATTATCACAAATAAGAAGATTATAAAAAGATTATTTTATCAAAAAAATACATTAACCATATTTTAGCCATTTGAAAATAGCTCCCAATGCGTCGCACCGCGACGCATTGTGAGCTTGTAGATCTGCTATTTTCAAAAGATTTGTATACATTTTGAACTTGTAAAATAGGACATTCTGCACAATGAGTACTTTTACTTTTGGTACTTTAAGTATATTTTGATGCCAATACTTGTACTTTTACTCAGGTCAAATTTGATTACCAGACTTTTTCTTGTAACAGAGTATTTCTACATTGTGGTATTGATACTTAAGTAAAAAAAATGTGAGTACTTCTCAATTTAAACTTCAGCTCATCTGTTCTCTCCAGCGCTCTGACTGATGTGGAGAGGTTTCGTATTTGGGAAGGGGACATTGATTAGGCACAGTCTGCCCTTGATGTAACCACAGCCAATCACTCTGCTCTATAAGGCTTGGCTTTTTACCTGCGGTAAGCTGTCGGTGCTTCTGCTGGAGGAGAGAAATGAAAGTCAGCGAGGGGCTCGACTCGATCGTCACGTGGCACCGGTGACATTCCATGGATTTGCTTATTCGCACAGCGATTGATCAGCAGAAGAGCTTTATTGTGATGAATGTATTTTGCATGTCAGAATGTTCATCTAACTCTAAACCCATTCGGGTTTGTTTTTTTTCGTCTGAGCTAATTAGACCAATATAAATGAACACTGTTACATCCGATTGAACCGCATTAACCATGGCTTCCCTACTTTGGGCATGTCATTATAGGCAAAACTTTTTGTGCGTGTGCGTGCGCGTGTGCGTGTGTGTGTGGAGAGACAGGTTGGAGACCTGTGTGGAGACAGGTTTGTTAATGGTTCAGTGTTAACCACATTAACCCTGGGGCATGTCATCATTATAGGACAAAAATGAAATTGTCAAAACATTAAAAGAAAAATCGGTATTTCTCAAAATAGTGAAAATTGAAAATCTCGCGGTTGTGGATCAGCTTTTTTTTTACCGCTATTTGTCATACATCGATAGATATAGGACTTGTGAGTGATGAAACATAAAAGATCAGACGAGGATATATCTAACGAGGAACTCTTATGTGAAGACTGGCTGCCGTGACGGGATGACAGCAATTAAACACCATCGTCTATGATGGCTTGGACACGCACTACGAATTCCCCCAGAGCGGATCCCCAAACAGTGTTGCCAGATTCTGTGAGAGAAACAAGCAACCAGGTCTAGGAAAACCAGCCCAAAAGAAGCGACCATGGGCCACATCACATGAGTACTTTAACATGTACATCAGCTATTTGAAAATAGCAGATCTACAAGCTCACAACGCGTCGCGATGCGACGCGTTGTGAGCTTTGTAGATCGGCTATTTTCAAATAAAATCTTGGGGGGAAATTATGATAAGCAGATCTGGCAACACTGTCCCCAAAGTGGCCTTCGGATGGACACCACCGGGGAAAAGGAAACGAGGCTGGCCTAAGATAACCTGCCGCAGAACTGTAGAGGCTGAGCAGCTGGAGATGGGTCTCTCATCTAACTAACTGGCTGCCATAGACCGTGAACCTACAGTATAGGTGGAGAAACATTATCGATGACTTATGCCCCATAGGGCAGTGGTTCTCAACCTGCGGGTCGGGACCCCTAATTTTGAAATATTGAAAGAATTGAATGAAAAAAGACCATTACTGCATCAAAAGTAATCAACAAACTATCAAACATTGGCACATTTTTCAAATAATATAAGAAAGACGCCAAAAGTGTGAAAATAGCCGATCTACAAGCTCACTCAGCATTGCCAGGCATTGTGAGCTTATAGATCGGATATTTTAAAAATATTTATCTGTGGAACCGAGTCAAACTAAATGTAGCCTAATGCCTCAACTCCAAGTGCTTGTCAGGGTGGGGGGTCCCCAGTTCAAAAAAATATGATTATTTTGGGGGGTCCCCAGTTCAAATATGATTCTTTTGGGGAGTCGCAGCCCTGAATAGGTTGAGAACCACTGCCATAGGGGGGCGAAGAGCATAAGTAAGTAAAGTAAGAGGTTAAACTTCAAAGGATGCCATGCCTGCCCTTCGATTCCATCTGACTGGTGGGAGTGTCACGCCTGTCCACCCCCCCCTCTACTGAGGCCAGCCAATGGTGATGAATGTCAGGTAATATATCATGCTACTGGATGGGTGGTGGGCCTGCCTGTCAAAGACCCCATTCAACTATTGGCTGAGCCACAAGCTTTTTTTTTTAAAGAAATGACATCACTGATGATGCAGTGGTTTAAGAAAAGCAAATACATTAAGCTTGAAGCTGCAATCCGTCCTGCCCGGGGTTTAAACCCTGCATGCAAGACCACAACACAGAAAATTGTGAAAACGGATGATTTATACTGATTTTTCATTTTTTTTTATTTATTCTTTTTTTTCTCCAAATGCCGTGCCATGCTGCAAGCTTGTACATCTGCTATTTTTGAAAAATATTGAAAGTTTAAGAACTACTAATTTAGAAGGCATTTGTAGAATCGGCCTCAGGTCTTAAATTACTTTATTTTCTATAGATTACTCACCCCATGGAGACTTGAATTCATGGATATTTTTTTGTTTCTGTTACATTCCTAAGCCAATAATTTGATGACTGGCAGCGGTTCCGGTAGGAGACACAAAGAACCGCTGCCTAGCGGTCCGCTGGTCATCAAATTATTGTCTTAGGAATGCGACAAAAATATCCATGAATTTAAGTCTCCATGGGGTGACTAAAAGATAGATAATTTTTTTTGGGGGGGTGAACTATCCCTTTAATGGGTTGTACGTCATTAGTTGAATGGATGATCTCAGTGAAACCACCAGGGTGTGTGTTTTTGTTGGGTTGGTTTGTGGAACCTTCTGGCAGCAGATCTATCACATGATGCCATGATTGACGTGGGCAATGGAGCCTGGGATTGGAGATGACCAGGGAGAGGGGTGTGGGCTGTGAGCGGGCCAGAGTTGTGTTCCCTTCATTAGACAGGCCAGGGGAATGCCCTCCTGACCCCACGTTGACCCCCCCCCTCCAACACAATTACCAACCACTAGGCCTGGTGCAAGTTATTGATGCCCACCAACGACCTGAGCAGCTGCAAAGCATTACCTCCTCGCTCGCTAATGTGCGCCCCGGCGTGTCAAATTCAGTCAACTGTGGTCCACACGTCATTTTGGGTTAGAACACCGGGGTTTTATGAGATTACATTGTAATATATGGTTGTGTGTGGTAAAGAACCCCTAGCTGTGACCTCCCTGACAACAAAAGCACGGTGTGTCGTTAATACCTTCAGCTACAGTTAACCCATTTTGACTGATTCTAAAAACGCCTTCTAAATCCTGACGTAAGTTTTCTGAAAAACTAAAAATGTACTAAAAAAAATCGAAAAGATGTATGTTGCTATATACTGTACATAGCAACAACATGGGGTTGTTGCTATGTACTGGGGTTCCCGGATTGAAAGGTATAGTTACGTATAGGGGTTTCCGGTCTAAATGAGTTAAAGAGTCGCCAATGGGAAATGGAGTGCTACGGTCGGATCAGACAGGATGCGTTTTAGCGTCTGCAAGTGTCTTTTTTTGCAATGTTCTCAGTGTGAGTGAAGCTTTGTATGCGTTGCATGGCTGCCTTGGGTTTTGGAGGGATGCCTCAAGTTGAAAGAAATTCAACTCAAAGTAGTAAAAAAGAGGAAAAGGCACTGCAAACTGCTGTGTAGACAAAAGCAGTGCGGAACACTCTGCTTTTTAAAGCCTCCAAAATGCGTCCTGTCTGATCGGGGCCTTACAAAACCCAGAGAAAGAGGGAGTGAGAGAGAGAGAAAGAGATGCTGAAGAATATTGGAGTGCAGACACCTGTGATACAGTAATAGAGGGTTCTCTAAAACGGAAGACTTTGCCGGAGCCTGGAGGGGCGATCTCATTTCTGATATGGGTTTCCCCCACCACCACCACCGATCCCTCTCTCTGTCTCTCTCTCTTTCTCTCTCTCTCTCTCTCTCTCTCGCCTGCTGTAATAGTTTGTGCACCACTGTGTTTGTTGTGATATGATATATCCTGGGCGAGAGTTTGAACGGAGGGGCGGGGCAGGGCGGGGGGAATAAAAAGAAACAACCATGCTGCTTTTGGTTATCTTCTCATTTTCCCCTCAGCAAGTTGGCAATAAGCCCCGCGTTCAACCTATCGATTTTCACCACCTCCTCCCGTAAAATGAAACCTGAAATTGTTTTCCCCCAAACTTTGCAGCGTGTGATTCATATAATAGTTATCTGGGGGCCGCCGAAGGAAAGCTGAGGGTGTGTTTCCACCGCACGTAGTCAGATTTTTCTATACCGCCGCTGGCGCAGTGCCATCATACCTGCACAGATGGCATGTTGGCCACCGCTCCACATATCTTATGCCTCTTGATTCTAAATTGACCTCAGGAATCCCTATTTTCTAGCTCTCAGGGGTAATGGGCAGGGAGGCCTCGTTAACGAGCCTTTGTCCCTGCTCACTGACGGAGGACGTACGGCTCTGGGAAAGTGCTCCGTGTGATTAGTAAATTGTGGCTAATTACGTAGATGGAAAGGGGTCACCGGCAATGATAAAGTCAAGGGAGTCGCTGAATGATGGGGGTGTCAGCTGATGCTAATATGGAGAGAGAGAGCTCTCAGAATAGCACCCGGGTTTTTGGCATGGCCCGTGATAGAGAGTCATTAAGAGCTATTAAAAAATGTCCAGGCAAAGGCAAAACTGTAGTTAGCTGTCTGTCACTCCTTTCAGATTCACTCTTGTGTCAGCTGCAGTAAATGATAGGGGGGTGTCCTGATCCCATAACTCCTCGGCATCAAATACGATGAGTCAGTCAGGTGGCCCAGACAGTGCATCAAATCGCAGCTTTTCCACTGCGTGGTACCGGCTCAAATCAACTCGACTCTCCTCGCCATTTTTTGGTTTTCCATTAGGCAAAAGTAAAGAATAAAAACTGCTGACTATACTGACCTAGTCAGAGACGATCAACATTACATCATGACGGACTTACTACATGGCAGCCAGTGGCGTGCACAGACATTTTGAGGGGCAGGTGCTCAAGTAAATTCTTTTTTTTTTGTTGTTGACTTGGTCTGCTCTTTTTTCCCTCTATACCTATACCTCTTTGCCAAAAATAGCCGATCTATAAGCCCACAACGCCTCGCAGCTTGAGGCGTTGTGGGCTTGTAGATCTGCTATTTTTTGGCTAAAGTTCTCCTCAGAAAAGGGATGCTAGGTTTCGAGTGGTTATGGTAAAAAGAAAAATCATATCACATAAAGATTTGGCAGACCCCCTGTAGTAACTCTAGGGGTCCCGGACCCCCTGTTGAAGACCCCTGCTGTAAACTGAAAAAAAGGGCACTTCTGGTCAAGAGGGCAAAGGGCAGGTGCTCTAGCCCACCTAGAGTCTATCTGTGCACGTCCCTGATGGCAGCGTGTGAACTGCTTATAAACTTTTAAACAAGCGGTTGTAAATGTGAAATGAATCACTAGTGAGCAACTGCATGGCCTGTTTCTCACCTAAAATGTTAACTGTACAGGTGACTGTGCATGTTTCCAGACAGAGCAATAGCCTTAGCTATGCCTTTAACATTGCTTTGCACTCCTATATGCAGAGGGTCGGACATTTGCTATAATGACCAGCAGCTACATGGGGAAGTCCTATCTGCACTGGGAAAGAAAGTGAAAGAAAATGAGTAGATGCGAGTTGAGCCCGTACCATACAGCAACTTAATACCAATGTGAAAGCACCCTGGCGTTGGTAATTGTGTGTGTGTGTGTGCGTGTGAGAGAGAGTAAGAGAGGGATCTCGTGGAGTGGTGCACTACACAGCTCAAAAGGGTTTGTTCCTTTCGTGTTATCAGATCAGCACATCAACCCAATCCCTCCAATCAAACAGAGATTGGAAGGAGGTTATGCAGGAAGACCGGAGGCTGATGACAGCGGCGGCGGAGAGACTGAGAAGATGAATCACGAATATGATCAGAACTGAAGAGATTAGATCCATATCAGAGGAAACATGCAAGCGGATTTATCTCCGCTATCGCACTTCCACTCGTTATCTGACTTTGATTTATTGTCCCAGCAAGACACTGTCGGTGGGTCGGGGGGGGACTTGCCAGACAATGGACTGCAGTGCAAGCAGTGTTATATTTAACACAAGAGACCTTGTTCAAGACCAGCCCAAGGAGACTTCTGGCGTGTCAAGATAGTTGTTGCGTTCGCCCTCTGTTTGGGACCAGAGAGCCTGTATAGCAGGTGTGTGTGTGTGTGTGTGTGAGGCGCCCCCCCCCCCCCCGCCGTGTCAGCCATGACTGACCCCTCTGTACTAGGGCCGGGCAATTAGTCTACAAAATGGCCGACAGTAAATCTCCTGCGGGGAGGGCTTGGCAGGGCCACCTGGAGGTGAGCGCCGCAATGAGAAATTAAACACACAGTATTAGCTAGCAGCAGTTTTATGATGTCAGTAGGAGGAGGTGCGGGGTGAGGACGGGGGGGACGGGGGGCGGACGGGGGGGGGGGGGGGGGGGGGGGGCAAGGATGCGTCGCTTACGGTCTCTAGGGAGCTGCTGCTGTGATGCGAGGCTTTTGAGATTCGGCTTCCCTATATTACAGGTCCTAATTAGGATGCCATTCTGCTTGCCAAGCAGTATGTATTATCTTTTTTTCCACAGTGATTCTTTCGCCTGGCGTTATCAGTGGTGGGAAAAAGTACTCAAATTCTTTACTTAAGTAGAAGTACCAATACTGCAATATCGAAGTACTCTGTTACAAGTAAAAGTCCAGAATTCAAAATTTACTTGAGTAAAAGTACAAAAGTATTGGCATCATTCAAAATGTACTTAAAGTACCAAAAGTAAAAGTACTAAAATAGCAGATCTACAAGCTCACAACGTGTCGCATCGCGACGCGTTGTGAGCTTGTAGATCGGCTATTTTCAAATAGCCTATGTATAAAATAGGGCTAAAGTGGTTAATATCTGTTTTATAATGTAATCATTTATATCTTCAAAACTAAAGTTTTCAAATAATTGTAGTGGAGTAAAAGTACAATATTTGCCTCTGAGATGTAGTGGAGAAGAAGTAAAAGTACTGAAAACTGGAAATACCCCAGTAAAGTAAAAGTACCTCAAAATTGTACTTAAGTACAGTACTTGAGTAAATGTACTTAGTTACTTTACACCACTGGGCGTTATGCAGTTAGAGTTTATTTACTGGGTCTTTGTATTCATTGTTAGCTACAGTATGTGGTACTGCAGTGGTCATTTTGCCCAGTGTTCATTCTTCTTGCCCTCCAGGCTGATGCTGGTAATCATAAATGTAACGGGGTGCCAACAGCTTGCCGAGGCAAGTGAAGATGATCTTTGATAAGGTCTATAATAGAAAAGAACATTTTGACAACGTGGGCACGTCTAAACCAAAAGATTGCATACAGTAGATGTGTGTATTATTGTGATCTTTTGGGTCTATCTATGCCTTGTTGCTGTGGTGCGCAGCACATTATGTCTGATTTATACTCATTTGTGCGTGGGTGTCGCGCACCAAAAATAGCAGATCTACAAGCTCACAACGTGTCTGTTGCCCATTGTGAGCTTGTAGATGTGCTATTTTCGTTGCGCGACACCCGCACGCAACTGCGCGTAACTCAAGCTACACTGTTAGCACATAATGGGGTTCATTATAAGTGATGGGGCTTAAAATGATTTGGCATTGCTGAACAAAGGTCAGTAACCACTGAATAAGAGATATTGACAGATTAGCTGGGTAAAGGGAAATGCTGAATAGTGCATAAAACATTGTTGATAATAAATATGCATTTTATAGATTGTGTTTCTCTACCAATTTTGTAATGCAATGTCTGTTGACGTGTTTTATTGTTCATTCTGCGTCAAGAGCGAGGGGTTGCACAATTGCTTCAGTATTCTTCTCCCTCAGGACCATACACATAATGCTGTACATTTCAGTCATAACCATTTGGCTGGAAGTATTGTGTAATTCAAAAAAAGCAAACAAACAATAATCTGAAATTCAAATGAAGCATCAACGATATTTGTAGCACATCGATCACGGCTTGAACAATAACATGGTGGACCTGTACAACGGGGACATGCATCATCTAAATAACCTTTTCATTCAAAGCATTACAAGCAATTAAATCTCCAAAGGACCGCTTCCATTTGTCACTGTAATACGGTTAGAGTATGGTCCAGTCTCTCGCATCCTTTCGCTTCTGTGTGTGGAGAAAATATCTCCCCTTAAGAAGACAAACCCAGAACTGCGCCCACTCGGTTGAGAATAGTAGGTTTGTTTGTGAGTATCAGTATCAGTCGTCTGATAGCCCAGTGGGGGTGTTGAGCATTTCGGGGGGGGGGGGGGGGGGTCTAGAGAGGATGGCTCTCTGACTGATAGTGTTGCCTCTTCCCTCATAACCATCGGCTGATTTGTGAATATTGCTCCCCTTTGGTTTAATCTGCTGTGTGCTATGAGGTGGAAACTATTCCCAGAAGGTTGCTATTGCGGGTGGGGTGGCTGTGTGTGTGTGTGTGTGTGTGTGTGTGTGTGTGTGTGGAGTGTGTGTGTGTGTGTGGCGGGGGGGGGGGTTAATTTATCTTCCCGTGTATTAACATCGTCTTGGCAGAGGGAGCAGCATGCTCCTGCCCTCTCACTTCAGAGCAGAGTAAACGGGATAAACACTGACCTGTGCTGACCCAAAAAACCTTGAGGGTAGCCTCCATTAAAATAGGCTTGCTGGACCTGGGGAGCCCTGTTTGATATTTTCTCCCCACCGTGTCTACTCCTTCGACCTGAAGGACATCTATCTATCTGTGGATCCAGAGTTAGTTATCCCTGCGGTGCATGGCCGCGGGGCTACACTGATGGATCTTCGGTTGGGAACGGGGGATAGGGGCAGGTCATGCTTGCAGGCTCGACATCGCAATATCTGATTAACAATACATTGGGTTGACGCTCAGGGCATGTGACCAGACAAAAAGACATATTGGCATGGAGGCGAGTGGACCTGGGAGAGGGCCCTAGTTCAGGGTCATGGCAGAACGGCTATCCCACATGAGTGGTGTAGAGAGGTGGTGGTGTCCTCCAGCTATCCAAGGTCCATCAAGCAGACTGATAGAAGAATCAATGAAACACAAGGTCCAAGATATATAATCTCATTAGACGTCTGCAAAAAAAAATGGGGCGGGGGGGCTTCATTTTGATAACGGAGCGACGCTCTCTACAGTGTTGAAATTGGAGCTCCGGATTTGAAAGCTCCATGGCTTATACTATAGGGCGGTTTATGGTCTGTTGTGAAACTTATTGTGGTGACGCGCAAAATGATCACTCTTGATTTGAAAGGTCCCATTTCGGTTCTGTCAGCCCGAGCGCGGTTAACGGCTTTTTGCAGCCAATTATGGAAACCATTCACACGGGCGTGTTACCTGGCTGCACCCACCGGGCAGAAGGGGGCCCCATTTTAGAGATGAATCTCCACAGAAGAGCCCTTTGTCATATAAGCTCCGTCAAAACAGCAGCGGTTGCCATGGCAACGTGCACAAAAGGCCAGGAAAAAAAGGAGTGCTGGCGGAACCCCAACAACACTTCATCAACTGACATTCAATAATTTGGTGTTGATAATAACTGGAAAATCAATGTCCATCCCGTGGGATGTGTGGTGTGGTGGACGGACAGACGTTATGCTTAGCTATTTGTTTCCGTGCTCTGCGTCCCGGACTGCAAATCAACAAACGGGCTCCACAGGGGGCACTTGAAGCTCATCATGGACAACGGGGCATCCGTGTACACACGGCAAATGATAACCATTAACCCATTAAGACCTGATTCTACAAATGCCATCTAAATCAGCAGTAGATCACACATTTAAGAATTTTCAAAAATGTAAAAAGATAGCAGGTGTACAAGCTCGCAGCGCGGCACAAAGTGGCGCGCTGTGAGCTTGTATATCTGCTATTTTTGAATAGCCAACGCAAACATCTAAAATGACACAGATGCTTTCCCGGTTTTAGTGGCTGAACTGACATAGTCTCGTAAACATGGAACTAGTGTTCCCTGGACTACTGTAAGCATGCAAAATAACTTCTTGTGGCAGTAATGTGTCCGAAAGCAAACTTATAGTCCTATTATCAATTTCAACCTAGTCGTTCCTAATTTTGGGCATGTCGAAATGTTTCAAAAATAGTGAAAATTGCAGATCTACAAGCTCACAGCAGATTGCATTGGAACGCATTATGAGCTTTCACAGTAGGTCGGCTATTTTCACGCGAATCCATCATCCGAAGAAGTATAAAATAGGTGGTTAGACATTTCTCATTTGGCGTCCTTTGCTCAAGATCAGATATACACAGACTGAGCATTGCAGGCGTCAAGTGTTTGCTCTTTCACAGACAGAGGGTAAAGTGAAGATGTACCATAGTCTGGAAATGAAACATTGCAATGACTTGTGTGAAATTGTCTTTTTGCCGTCTCTTCTTTTTCAAGTGGACCAAATGGCTCTCTTCTCTAGCACTGAACAACACCATAATCAATGTGTTCAAAGCTCAAAAGGAATGGCGCGCCTACCGCTTACACGTGCGTGTGCATGTGCATGTGCATGTGCGTGTGCGTGTGCGTGTGCGTGTGCGTGTGCGTGTGCGTGTGTGTGTGTGTGTGTGTGTGTGTGACGGTACCAGGACCACCCCCTATTAGCATATGAATGGACCGGGTCAATCTAACCCTCCTCTTTACTGACCTCAATGGAAAAGTGCACTGCGCTTATGTTCCTCACAGTGTTCTGACCCACGGTTCTAATTCCTTGTGAGTATAATTCCTGTATTACTCTGCCAATAACCACACAGCCGACAGACACATTATCCAGGTGTGTTGCACTCTTGTTATGGAGCCCTCCAGTTGACAGCATCATTTAATTAAACGGGGTACTAATGAAGAGCCGAATTGATCTAAACACAGCAGCCCCTATATTGTGTTTCGGAAAGGCAGAGTTGTTTTTGTTTTTAGTCGACATTGAAACATTACATCAGATGCTATCTGATGCAGCTCCCCCTAAATTGAAGTGCCAACACACACACACACACACACACACACACACACACACACACACACACACACACACACACACACACACACACACACACACACACACACACCACCGGCACCCAGCGCAGCATGTTAAATCAAACCACGTATCCCCCACCATCCATCTCTTCCCTTTGGATGTGTCGTCTATACCCTTGTTTTCTTATCAGGAGTGCAGAAAATAAGATTCCTGTCCCCTGGGTATCATCATAATTCCAGAGCTAATCTGTGTGTGCTGAAAAACAAGCGAGCGATCTGTCTGCGGCGATGCTGTGCAGTGTTGCCAGATTTAGCAAGAGAAATAAGCAACCGGGTCTACGACAACGAACCCAAAAGAAGCGACTATCAGGCCACTACACATGAGCATTTTAAACCTATATGCATTGGCTATTTGAAAACAGCCTACAAGCTCACAAGCTTGTAGATCCGCTATTTACAAACAAAGGAAAATGTGGAATATTTTCTAAACATTTTAACCACACAAATCTTGTACGGGGGTCCCTGGCACAAAATGTTTTCAGATGTGGATACGTGGACAATTACATTTTTACAATTACAATCTCGGTGTCCTTGACATGAAAATGTTTGACAACCACTGGTTTTAAACAACATTAGGAGACAAGCCCAAATAAGCAACTACACTTTTGAAACTAGCCCAAAAATAAAACGCAACTCGGAACCACCAATATGTACTGTACAAGCGACTTTACAGAAAAACAAGCCCAAAGTCGCTTATAATAAGCGGACATGGCAACACTGATTCTGTCGTGATTCTCATTCTGGGGCGGTGCTGTTTAGGAGGAGCTTCTATAAGCTTATCCTCAGGCGCACTGATGACTTTCTCCTGCCCCACATGGCAATGAACGGAAGGAACTGGGGGGGGGGGGGAACTAAAACAAGGCACTGGAAATGAATGTATGTTTTTTGCACGCTAGACCAGCTCAACCGTTTGGAGGAGTACAATGAAGTAACCCATCACAACACACAAATTATAGGAAGAAAACACAAATTACTAAGCTGCTGAAAGTGTGACTAGACCGAGATTTGACTTTGGTTGGTTTTCAATCTCGTCCAAATTGTCTTGTTTTGGGGGCTCTTTGTACTTTGGAGGACTGAGGCGGAACGGGCCGGCTCACTGTTGACAGCCTCAGCAGCCTCAGTCTGATTGCCGCTATGTAACCGAAAATGCACTGCATTTTTAACCTTACAACCACAAAGTGAAAATATAAATGACAAACTAGGGGAGGTAAAATGTCTGTGTCAAAACTTGTATTGAATCCATTCCACGCGCCGCTCACTTTTACGAGCCAATTCTGCCTGTAGGAGCTCGCGAGGCACGGCACAGAGTTTCATATTTGTTTCTCTCTGAAGGTCAGCGTGGAAATGCCCTTGAGGTCGAAATCAATCTGTAGAGCCACCAACAGGGTAGATGTGCTGGATGGTATCTCTGTGACCCGCAGAATGGGGTGTGCTAGTGTTGCCAAATTGCATGGGCAACATGGTTTCATTTCATTTCACATTTTTGTAGATTACTGCATCTCCAAATGACCTAGTCAGAAGAACTGGGAAAATTGTGAATTTCCCATGCAGCTGTTACGGTGTGCAATCAACACCGTAGCCTATCTCTTAACATGACACTGGGACAACAGCACAGGGACACTGATGAAGGGGGTCATTGAAATGATGGCCCTTGTCCTTTCTAGGTGACCTTGCTTCAAAAGGCTGTATGCACAACATTGAGAGGTTCTGTTTTCTCAGCATGTGGATGAATAGACACGGTAGAATAGGGTGGTATGAAAGCCTAACCGCTTTGCCCTCTGCGCTGATTGTCTGTATCTGATTTCTCTCTCTCCAAGAGGAGCAAAACTCTCGCACAATCAGAGGTGTATTGACTGCGTATTGACGGCTACTCAGCCGGTAGTGGGCAAAGAGTGTCAAATCAATGACTCGCCTGTTGGACATGCTTCCATGATGGTTGTCAGCGTCTCGCTGACAGCCATCGTGGAAGCATGATTGCCACCTTGAGCTTCGAGGACTTTCGCCAAAGATGGATTCGCCACTTTTTCATTCGCTTTCATAAGCCGTAATGAAAATGTGCCCCTAGTGGAGACATTTAAGACCCGACCATTCCCTTTTATGGGCGGATCTCCAAAACATAATTAGAAAACATAATTAGTCTTCAAACAGTCATTAGGCTTAGTATGCGGAGTATGCTGATATTATTAAATAATATCAAGATCTGCACGCAGACACCAATTACTGGGGTCTTTGTTCTGCATGGTGGAAGGTATTTCATTTGTTTTTGAGAAAAGGAATGAAGCGGGAATGTTGGCATTCCAGTTCACTTGGTATTTGTTCATTAACATCAGATGTGATTCCAGAGGCAGGGGTTTCAAACCACTGCTCCATCTATAGGGGGTTAGTTTAAAGCACTATACTCCACCTACGGGGAATTTAAATTTTAAAGCATTACTCCACCTAAAGGGACATTAAAGTTTAAACCACTACTCCACCTGCAGGGGTTTAAACCACTACTCCACCAGCAGGGGGTAGTTAAAAGGACTACTCCACATAACAGCGGGTAATTTAAAGCACTACTCCACCTAAAGGGAATTGAAAGTTTAAAGCACTACTCCAAATGGACCCTTAGGGGTCCGTTTGGTTCCATTTGTACATTCTCAGAGTTAAATTAACACTGAGGATTTTTACAGTGTAGATTGGGGTCGCAGAGATAAAAATAATTGTATCAAATCAAATGGGGGTCTGTGGCCTAATGCATATCAAGCTGGGGGTCCTTGAATCTCTCATTCAAACCACTACACCATCTGCAGGCACTAAAGCACTGCGTCCTATTAGACATTACATGCATGCCAGGTTGTGGTAGAGCACATGAGCACATTCCGGCGCACAGAAAGAGCATGGTGTGTAAACAAACCTGCCCTCTGCAGCCCAGATTACATCTCCTTTACCCTGGCAAAGGCTCAGAAAGACTCCAATCCCAAGAATAGCACACCTCTAATTTGCTGTGCTAACCTGAAGGTGAAGGCAGGTGGACAAAAGGCGACTGGCAGAATTTGTCCGAAACCGAATTTGGGGCGACGGTAATATCCGCACGGCGCACGTCCTCCTCCACCTCGGACGTAACTCGCCTATCACTCTTTCCTTGCCGTCGGTGTTATCTCATCGTTGGGATATGGCTTTGTAATCCTTTTTTTTTATAACACATGCCCAGCTCAGGGGCTTGCAGCTGCGGGGGCTTTAGTGGTCCGGGTTCTGTTTTTTGAGGGATAACATGATAGAAAGGCCCACCCCCCCCAGTGAACGGGGGTCTTGTATCCTCAGCCACAAACATCATCAAACACCTGCTGGAGCAACAGCAGCGGGCAGACCTGTGGAACCCTTAATGTGTCCCGTTAGGCCTGGAAGCAATATGACACATGCAATCCCCCACAACCGGAGTCATTTCTCCCCGAGTGCTACGCACATTTGAAGTCATCACCATGTATCACGGGGGTCTCGGGGAGACCTTTAACGTCATCCGCACAGTAAAACCTGCAGTGTGTGGGTTTAACTCTGACCCGTAAAGGTCCATTTGGGTCACTTTATACACTCTCACAGAGAGTGTGAAAATTGACACTGAGGATTTTAGTGTGCACCTAGAGCTAAATATGGGGGGAGCAGGAAGGGGAGGCAGGCATCGGGGCAACCCTCCCAGACCTTCAGGGAGTCTGGTGCGAGTTGGGGTTATGGCAGCATTAAACACTTTCAAGGCAGCATTAAACACTTTCAACCTGGCGTCCCTATTTTGGGTATGTCTTTATAAGCAAATATTTACTTTTGTGTCACATTTTTTAAACAGTTTTTTTTCAAAAATAGCTGCTCTACAAGCTCACAACACGTTGTGTTTGCGAGTGTCTATTGATGTACAGACAGTACCAGGGCGGTGCAGGCGGTGCAAGGCACTCTCCATCCCAGGGGGTAAGAAAGAGGCCAGGCGTAGCGGTCTAGCCAACTAGGCTCAATGTAGCCTGACAGTGTGTCGTGGGTTCGAGTCCCGATCCCAACGGCCTTTGCTGCATGTCACTCCCCATTTCTCTCCCCATTTCCTGTCAGCCTACATTCCTATCCATAAAGGCATAAAAGCCCCCCCCCCCCCCCCCCCAAAAAAAAAGAAAGAGGCCAAAGCAGGTGAATATGGTTGGGGGGCCCACCTGCTCAGCGTGTTTAACAACTTAAGCCCCTATATGGTTAGTCGTACGAGAACATTTTAAATGTTTAATTTGGGATGCCAGAAAAAAAAAACGGATGCCAGGGTTAATGTGGTAAACAGAATATACTATCCCCTCTGATGAACTTATCTCCCTTATCCAATGGTGTGCCTGAGGCCGCCGGGGGCCCCTGGTGTGGCCCCTGGCATGACTATTGTCATGGCAGACTCCTGAACAGTGTTTGTGCCAAGTTTGGTGCAGATTGGTGCAACAGTGTGCCTGGCCACAAAGTGTCACAGTGGAGGATTGTACACATATACAAATGTGTTAAAATGTGTTTTTGGTTAATAGCTGAATACTAATAATTGAAGGAGAAGTCTGTGATGCAGATTGCTGCTGTGAGCAGACTCAATTCAACTCAACTCATCTTCATTTTATTTTGCCAACAGCTTGGCTTTCAGCTATCGAGTGTATTAATTTCTTTCTTTCTTTTTTCTTTTTTTTTCATGTAGGCTGAACAGTGTAAATGACTGGTAATTGACTGCCGTTGCACTCTTATTTGGTGGCAGTTGAGTTTAAACTGTTTTAATCCGAGCAGCAGCAGCGGTGTTCTATGGGCTGGAGTGTGTAATTTTTTTTATTAATTACCATTCAGGAAATAATCCATGATAATTGAAAGGAAGTGACTGGCCAAGCTGCTGTGTCCCTTGACAGTCAACAGTTTGCCTCAGTTATTATTGTTGTACCCTGATTAAAAGAATAAAGGTAGACAATAGAACAGCTTTACATTGCATTGTTTATAAAACAAAATGTTTTAATGGCTTAGCTGCCCAAAAAAGACAGCTCTTTTTGTTTTACAAAAGTCCCTGTCCCTTGACCAGAGGGTGCGACAAATACAGAGTCCATGTGTGTGACTACTGCACTACCACCTTCCACTTAGGACCAACCCCAAACCCATGAAACACCATACATTACTTAGAACCTAATCTCTCAAGAACAGATTCTGCACTGCGTTCTGTCTTGAATCTGTCTTGAAGGTTCGTCAGAACGTGTACACACTGTGAGGGCGTGGCCTTCCCGACTCGAAACTTAAACCGAAACTAATTTAACAATAGCGTCCGCGGAGCAGACAACCACGGAAAGATATTCACATTTGAACGTACTCTTTCATCATAGAAACAAGTGGGCTTATAACCAAAACCATCCATGTTCTCTGGGAGAAGTGGTGTTAGTGTTCCGTGTAGAAATGTTATCTAGTCGGAATGAAAACGCAAGCTCACCACCGGAAGTGGAGCGGTGAAGGCAGACTTAAAACCCCTTTCCTTGCGCACAGGTCCTTCTTTAGCATTGGCCCAGGGTCACACTGAGGAGGACGAACAGCAGAGGTCGCTGTTTTTCCTTTTCAGTGTGTGTCTGGGTTCCGAGATTGCTTACACAGTACTCAGTGGTTCTTCTCAAACTTTTTCAAGTCAAGGACCCCCAAATTGATATTTGGCCGAAGACCTGCATCAAAAAAGGTTTTGTGCCAGGGTCGTTCAGCGAAACTAGCGGAGTGACCAGACCACAATGCACCGTGTGAGCTTGTAAATCTGCTAAAATCGGCTAGTTAAAGGACGACTTCACCACTTTTCAACATATCTTCATATAATAGGTCCTCACTAATGCTCATGTTAAAATGATACCATTTTTTTCTACTTGGTCTGTGTCTCATAGGAGGGCTGTGGACAGTCCAGAAACCCGTCTACCAGTGACATCATCGTTAGGCAGGATTTTTTTTTCCAAAAATATTACAATTTTTTTATTCAGATTTTTATTAAGGCGAGAACAATGGGATCTATTATTGCATTGCAACTTTCCAGGAATACAAAGCCTGCAGTTTCTATTAGCTTGGATTCCCCATCGATGATGTCACTGGTAGACGGGTTTCTGAACTGTCTACAGCCCTCCTCTGAGACACAGACTGATTAGAAAAAAATTGTACCATTTTATCATGAGTATTAGTGAGGACCTATTATATGAAGATATGTTGAAAAGTGGTGAAGTCGTCCTTTAAGCCACACAACACCGTCTTACGACAAAGTATAATTCAGGCTTAATGCTGCGTTCAAGTGCTGCTAATCACAAATACCATCTGAATGAGCCTCCTTGTGCTAATGTTAATGCTAATGATCTTATATCAAGAGAATTTCCCCTGCCCATATATGGGCATGGGACAAGGACTGACAGATATCAGAAATATATGGGCATATCGGTCGAATTGGTGGTGCAACTCTAGATGTGAGGGAAGTCCGAACCTCTAGTAGAAATAAATGTTCAGTATAGAACAGCCATTCATAGCAACGCGTGTCAAACCCAGAAGAGGAAATAACCTGTCTTCCTGCCAGGCTGCCACAACAGCGAAGGCAGCGGTCACTCTCGAGTCCTCACCACAGACAATGCATTCATTTTTATTAAAATATTATTTTCCCAACATAATTCATATGCTGTAAATCGAACACAATCATGGCAAGTTTGTTTTTATAGCGCAACAACAAGGTAATTCAAAGTGCATTACAGTACATAAAACATCAAAGTCCTTTACATCAAACAAATGCATGCATGTGCCGAAAAATTTAAAAATAAATAAAATAAACACCCTCCTGTGCTCCTCCCACACCACCCAGATACCTTGAGAACCATGAAAAGAGAGAGACTTGTGAATACGATGAACATGACTTGAATGCACCATTAAGCCTGATTTATACGTATTTGCACACCGGTGTCATGTACAGAAAATAGCAGATCTCCAAGCTCACAATGTTTTGACACATTATAAACTTGGTAGCTTGTAGATTGGCTAATTTCTGTGCATGTTACAACCGTGTGCACAACCGAGTATAAAGGCATTACTCCAATTTTCTCCACTCTCACGCTGTGCTCGTTTTTAGCATGGGCCCTATTTTCATAGTTGTTTCCATCATGCTGATGAGTTCAGAATAACCCGAATCACTACTCTGGGAACTTTTTAAATGCAAGTGCTCTCAACACAATAACACTTAAAGGCATAGTACATAACTTTGCCCTGTGTTTACATAACAAAACAATAAATACATTTTTTCCCATCATTCTCTATACCAGAAGTCATGAGCCACTGGAGTAGTGTGGTGGTGTTTACCTGCGGAAACACGTTGCCCTATCACTGTATTTTGGTTTGTTTTGTCAGTCTACCAAAGCAAACTAAACGGTGAAAACACCAAACTGCAGCGAGGGGGCACCGTGTTTCCGCAGGTAAACACCACCACACTACTCCAGTGACTGATAACTGCTGGTATAGAAGTAAATGATAGATAAAACAAGAACCAGGAGATAACACGATCCAAAGTTTTACTGCTCCATTCACTTCCTAAAATAATAGAAAAGAAGAGAAGAATCCCTGTTTTCCTGTGTTTTTTTAAGTATTTTTGAGCGAAACATGCTATTTTCAACTGGGTATAACAAGCGAACCAGCAACCATCCAGGGGATCGATCATACTAGAGATAAATATTCTGTGACTACTTGAAAAGGTAAGAAAATCGCAAAATCCTGGCAGTGGTACCACACAGCCAGAAATAAGTCTGGCAGTGAATGAATTAAGCCTGAATTATACTTTGTTTTATGATGTGTGTTACACAGTGAAAAAGACGGGATATTTTCGCTGCACAACACTGGTGTACGACAGACTACAGTATAAATTAAGCATATAGACATATTTTTGAGAATTCTTGCTAATGCTTCAAATAGACCATATCATCACTCTCAGGTGGAAATCTTTTATCTCCATATTACGTATTTATTTTATGTTTTTCATAATGAATGCTATTGGTCACCCTTGATGTTGGTAGGTTTAACCAATGAATGAGTATTCACAACATCTCATAACTACATTGGATCCACTGTGTTACACAGTGTTTTTGTTTCATTTCCTGAAAGTAACAATATTGGACAAGGTTTCTGTCCGACAGCAACGATATGCAATTCCTATTATCCATGACCTGACATTTGACTGGCATTTGATTATTGGCCAATCAGCTCTGTTTATTCAGCGGAACCACTGAAATAATCATTTCCTTAGCAGTGCAAAAAGGTAACATATGAACTATTATTGAAGAAAGTGTGCATGATAATTGCTCACGTTCAGCTAAATGCTGTTTAAGTCCTTTAGTATTGTTGTGAGAAAGAGAAGTGAACTTTATTAGGTACGAAAAAATACATTAAAAATACACACACAATATCAGAGAAAGCAGTTTGTTTCATCTTTACGCAGACAGAGGGGAATCCAGGTTAATTGTGCTGCATAGAAGACATGTGAGAAGTGTGCGTATGTCACTTGTTTCCTTTGTGTAGAGAAAAACACCTTGGAGCTGGTATGATGTTTCATTAAAGAGGTTCATTAGTATTTTGGTGGCACACAATGTTTATGTGGCCGTCTGGTCACAACAACTGACAAATAGCCCCAATCAAAGAGGTTTGCCTGCCTTGCTTGTATTTTTTGCAATATCTTTCCAGACTAAAATAATTGACTACAGTAACATGCAAGGAACAGAATTTTATGGTCAGAAATAAAGTTTAGGTGAGTTCCAAGTTATAGATCATCTGAGATTTATACAGTTTAATTTTCTTTTCGTTTTATTTAATAGGGAAGAATTTAATTATTAAGCAAGCCACAAGAGGTGGTGCTTTATCGTGGTTATTGGACGGCTGTGCTGCGGCATAGGCACGGTGCGAAGCAGAATGCCTTCACCCTACGCAGCCGTGCCAATCAAGCATGACCTCGAGTGTTTTATTGCTTTTATACAACAACACTGCGCTGTTGTTAAATCTTTATTTTGCACATTTGGGTTAGCGGTGTTCAATTTAGCTAAATTGCATTTGCTTTCATCCAAAGTAGCTCCCCATTGTTTCCCATTGCTACAGGCAACTTAACGCCAGCTGGACTGGTCCACAACATATCACGGAGTGATACATTTGCCAGTGATTTACCCTTTGGTTGGGGCTTGGCACGGCTCCAAATTCCAAATGCTTCTCGGCCAATCGCAATGCCAGGTTGAAACTGGCTGTTGTATAAATCATCACAATGGCACGGCTCCAACTGCTCCTTGGCCAATCAAAGTGCACGATTGGAACTAGCTGTTGTATAAATCATCACAATGTCACTTCTGAAGGTAGATGGTATTACTAGAGCTTAACATCTTATGCTAAGCAGAGGGTCAGTTGACTCGCTAATCCATAATTAATCTCTGTAATTTCCGTGGGCAACGATACAGTCACATTTTTGCGTGGGCAGAAAATGGCCCCGAATCGTCTGTTCAGACTGATTCAGATGGCTATTACGTCGATTGCCTGAAAAGCAGCAATGCATGGAATCGTGCATAACAGCCTATGTGTGCTATTTATATCCACGGACACATTCCCACATGAATTAATGATTCAGGCCCTTTTGAATTATTTATTGTCATTGAGAAACATGTTTTGGTTGGCTTCCCACGGTCTGGTCACGCTGGCCTTTGAAGCACCCACCTGTGTGTGTGTGTGCGCGTGTGCACGTGCGTGCGCACGTGCGGTATTGCACGTATTGGACCGACTACCATCAGGGCTGTCATCTGAGGAGCAGGCGGCAGAGATGATTCATTCATAAAGGGGGCACATTTAATTATACCCCAATCAGGTCATGTCAATGCCCAGGGGGAGAGAGACCTAGATATGGTGGCAGCCGTAGATCAGATCAGATCTGAGCCACATGTCACATCACAAACCACTGCTCTCCATTCACGTCAATGGCATTTCGCTCTACAAAGAGAATTCGCTCTACTCACCTGACTCGCATCAATACATCCCTAATAACCGATTAAAACCGGGGAAGCATCTGTGTAATTTTAGATTTTAGCTATATATATTGTCTCTGTCGGGTGGAAACCCCATATGTCCAAAACTGTTACTTTTCAGGATTCACATTCAAAAGTAGCAGATCTGCAAGCTCAAAACGCGTCACTTCGCGCCACGTTTTGAGCTTGCGGATCTGCAACTTCTGATGCTTTCGTGTGACGCTGTAGTATGATCAAGTAGGACGTTAATTTACGAAAAAACACAAAAAGTTAAAATATAGAGATAAGAGGTTTCTGACCGACTGTTAGGATTTAGAAGACATTTTGTAGAATCGCCCTCGGGTCTTAATGGGATATACCTGTTTACGAAGGAAACAGACATATACTTGGTATTCCTCGCAGGCATCGCCAAAGAGACTAAGCATGTGTGATCTCTGCTACTTATTAAGTCCACTGCCATTATCACATGCTCTCATGTTAGTTGTCAAGGTTACTGAAAGCTTAGGCAAGTGTTAACAAACCGATGTCTCTTCAGGCCACCAGTATGGACCTGTATTTTAACCATTTAAACCCCATATGGGTAACCCGAGTCCCTCAGGGCTCAATACTAGTGACTTTTCTGCTTTCCGTTATAGTGGGGAAAGCTTTCGCTGAAAATAGGCGATCGACAAGCTCACAACGCGACGCAACGGTTCACGTTGTGAGCTTGTCGATCGGCTATTTTCAGCTAAAGCTTTCCCCACAATACCGATGCTGGGATTGAAGTGGTTAACCACTTGAACCCTGCTCTGGGCATGTCATAGTAGGCGAACATTCTGCGAAAATAGGCGAACGTTCGGTGAAAATAGCCAAATATCTACAAGCTCGGAATGCATTGTGATGCGACGCGTTGTGAGCTTGTAGATTGCCTATTTTCGGCAAAAAGATTTTGTGTGGAGGTAAGAAAGGAGGGGACCAAGGATAGACCAATGGGGGACCCCGGTCAATAGTGTTTTAAGTAAGGCTATATATTATACTTTGTTGTACAGCCACATCGCTCACCGAAAATAACAATGATTTTCAACTGAAAAAACATTTTAAAATGTTTTTGAGCGGCGTGGTTGTACGACAAAGTTTGAATTTGCCTTTGGCGTCTCTGTCATGCACATTAGTCTGAGATTGTCCTAGCGTTGTGGTCCCAACACAGGTAATGTCTGCCGAGGCAGCCCCGCGTTCTACCTCACTACCTCATACATGCTAAGTGTTGCGTTTAAAGGGACTATTAATGTGAAAAGTTCAAGGTTGTCAGTCTTCTTAAAAGCACACGCAGACTTCATAGTTGAAGAACCGACACCATCTCACCCCCTTGCATGCCAACTATGATTTCTCATCAAAGTGATCTTGACGAAAGCATAGCGTTCAAAAGTTGCTGACATGCATCATACCATGGAATGGAAAAAAGCAAAGCAAAAAATTAATCACCTGAAAATAGATTTGTATATTTAAAGGTAATTGTACAACTGCAATTCAGTCATTCATTCCTGCACAACACATGCAAGCCCCTTGACTTCAGATGTGGTGGAATATTGATTCAATTGAAGTTTTGCATGTGGATGAGTGACGGTCGATGGTATTTATCCTGAGACATGAAATCGATGGAAATGCAGAGCTTGTGGGCACTCATGCTGGGTTCATATTCCACACTGGCAGTGATTACTGTACGTGCTGTTGTTTTAACGTTATGCTGTTTGTAGGTATTGTATGTGTGTGTACATGCTCAATACATAGTGCATACCGTAGGGGTGTGTGCGTGTGTGTGTGTGTGTGTGTGTGTGTGTGTGTGTGTGTGTGTGTGTGTGTACGTGCATGTGTATCTCTGTGTGTGCGCATGTACAGTATGTGTGTGCGTGTGCGCGCGCGCGTGTGTGTGTACAGTATGTGTGTATATTGTATGTGTGAGTTTCCGTGCGTGCGACATCTGTGCGCGTGTGTGATAGTTTACAACCTGGCCATACATTATACCTGAATTACACACTCCGCTGGAGGTCATCCCTCCTAGTGTAAAGGTGAGCTCAAATATCAGTTTGTCAGAAATGCAATTGAAGAAATCTCAAAATAGATCCATTGTATGAGAACTAATGGCTTGTCCATGTCCCTGTGTGTGAGGGCCATTAACTGAGAGTGTGAGCGCGATCAGGGGCTCCTTTCCACCCGGCCGGGCAAACGGTGGTCCCAGTGATGAACGACCAGTGGACAGTAGCAAAGGACAATGGGGCCAAAAGGTCAAAGGACACACGCCAGTGGTCCAGAATTTATACACAGTAAAATCCTGAGTGTTCATTTATCTCTGAGAGTGTACAAACCAAATGCAACCAAATGAACCCATAGGGTCCATTTGGTTCCACCTGCGACATTTCTCTGTAATGCAATTGCACATAATCGTATAACGGCTTAATTATTCATATTTTTTTGTGATCCCCAGTTTAGTTTAATTAATTCATGTTTTATTGTTTGTATTGGCATGGTCTTAAAGCTGCAATCCGGAACTTCTTTGAATGAATAAAACATTATGTTAACCAATCTGTATAGTATATATGTTGACAGTATAACTAGCACATCTTCAGTGGTTGGAGGTGGTCCTCCCTACTCTCCCATCGAGAGATTTAGACCATGGTGTGGTGTAGGTCGGACAGACACCTACCGTACAGGTTGACAAGTAGTACTGCCTGAAGCGTATAAGCACTATCTCCCCATGCCAAGTGGGGTTTGGCTTTTGGTTGAACGGTAGAAATTTGGTCTCTCGTGCAGGAGACTTGGGTTCGAATTCCAGGTAGGACATGAAGGTTGCAGATTTAAAGGAGAACTTCACCCATTTTTAACCTTGTATTCATATAATGGGTCCTCACTAATGCTCATTATAAGATGGCGCCATTTCTGTCTACTCACTCTGTCTCATTGGTAGGCTGTGGAAAATTCTGAAACCTGCCTACCAATGAAATCATCGATGAGAAGAAACTACAGTCTTTCTCTTCATGGAAACTTAGCGTGCTGAAACAGAAGCCATTGTTCTTGGATTTTATTTTAATAAAAACATGTGTTACCAAACCAGCCTAGTGTCTACCCCGATGTCACTGGTAGACACTAGACAGGTTTCTGAACTGTCCACAGCCCTGATCAGAGACAAGACAGAGTAAGTAGACAGAAAATGTTCCATCTTATAATGAGCATTAGTGAGGAGTCGGTTCCAATTCTTTTGCTCATTAAATTTGTATTGATTTCTTCACATGGAATCAAATATATTTTCAAGCAGTACAAAATCAACATAATTGAACTGCAGTATGCCCCACCCTTTTCCCTTTACCCACCTTTCATCATCCCATCCCTTCCCAACCCTTCATCCTTCCACCATCCTACTAATTAAGCAACCCAACACATCCATTGCATCATTAAGTCAGAAGATCTTTCAGATCTGATATTAAGTTTGTCCATAGTGAAATCATGCCCTGTTGAGCATGGCTAATTCTTGCTGAAGACAGTTCCAGATAGGCAATGTCCTAAAAGCTCCGTAGCCAGTGTGTTTTTAATATGTCATTGGGTTTCCAGCATTGGACTATTATTATCTTTTTGGCTGCTGTAAGTCCTGCCAGCCGAACTTTGCGTGACTTTTCAGTAAGGGACAATTTCGACTAGAGTCATCATATAAAAGATGTACAAACAGGTCCATTGGCAGTTCTACTTCCATTAGGTCTGTTAAAGTCCATACCAATTCTATTAACATACGGTTGAAAATGGCTGACGTGGTCCTTTAATACTGGTCTTCTACAGAAAAAACCCTTTGATGGCCACAGGGTGATGACTTATAAATACAGAACAGTCCCACCGTGTCAGAAAATAAACGTTTTTTCTTACTAAATGTTGGTATAATGTGCCAGTGTGCCCTCGGGTCACGTCGGAAATGCAGTCGCAGGGTAAATTCACCACGTCACAATATGGAACCCATGGCACTAAAGCAGTGTTAATGCACTCTCCAAGGAACATCGTTCACTTTACATGTCCCATTGAGTGGTGCTGCTTGACCGCAGGCAGAGGCTACCGTATCGGTCTCGCTTCACAGATGATGAGAAAGGCCATTAGGGTGACCAATGTGCATGTTAACCTTTAGGGGTCAGTAGCCGCGCCGTTGCACGGTGGCAGCCAACCAAGACCAGCTCCCTGAGCCAAGCAGAGGGTTCACAACAAGCACTAGCTGTGCATCCGAAGTCGTGTTTTTTTCATACAGCGACGGGTCAAAGCTGCAATCTGGAATTCCTTTTTTTTTACCACTTGGAACCCTAGCTTCCTTTCCTTATTCTGGGCATGCCATAGCACGCGAAAAATTCTGCAACGAATAGCCTATCTATACAGACAGGTGCTGCATGTTGTCTTTAACCCATTGGTTCTCAAAGTGGGGTCCGGGGACCCCCAGGGGTAATTGAGGGGGTTCCAGGGGGTCCCCAGCTAAATGATGGACAGGAACCAAATGGACCCTTATGGGTCTGTAACTCTGAGAGTGTACAAATGGAACCAAATGGACCCTAACGGGTCCATTTGGTTCCATTTGTACACTCTCAGAGTTAAATTAACATTGGTTTTACAATGTGAATTGGGGTCCCAGAGGTATAAATGCCATTAAATGGGGGTCCGTAGCCTAATGCATGTCAAACTGGGGGTCCTTGAAATGAAAGTGGTTGAGAATCACTGCTAGAGAGCCGTAAAACATTCTCTTATTGGGGTCCCTGCACTTATCTTTTCAAATGGGGGTCCGCGGGGTAATAAGTGTCAATTATAGGGTTCTTGACATGAAAAAGTTTGAGAACCACTGCTTTAACCCTTGATGGTCCCTGTTGATTTGAACCGTACTGAGCAGCACCCACAAAACGTATCCTCCCAACGTTTTCTAACCACATGTATTTTTGATGCACAGCTCAATGTCTATGAGCAATGATGCTTCTGACTCATATTGTCCTTTGTAATATAACCTCACTCGCGCGCACATGCTTGATAGCACACACACGCGCGAGCACACGCACGCACACGCACGCTCTCCTGTGTACTCCAAATGCAATATCCTTTTCTCCCAACAAGACCCTTTGATGTCAAATTGACACTTTAGTGAACGTCTTGTCATGGATGTAATGTCACATTGCCAGGCAACTGCAGATGCTTCGACATGAGGAGGAGGAGGAGGAGGGTGGCAGTGTGGTGAGGAAGGCTCGGTCAGTGGGGTTCTACTACGATGGGCAATCGGGTGGATGGTATTAGTGATCATCATGGCGGCGCGTGATGGAGCATGGAGAGGTATAGCTGTTTGGCTCGGCCCCAGGCAGGCAGCGGAGTAAAATTAAAGCCCGGGAAATCGGATTACGGATTCCCCCGAGGGAGGAGGTGGAATGCCTGGCAGCCAGCTGATGAGTCCTCATCTACTCTTAGCTGTATTCTGCTTGTCAAGCCCCCACTGCTGGCTGGGAGGCCAATTTGTTAACAATTACTCCTCGTTAGTGCGGCTTCCTGTTTGTGAAGGAGGGGGGGGGGGAGTGGTGTGGTGGTGGGGGTGTGGTTTCTGGCTGGGGGTCTATTGTCTTGTCATTAACACAGTCTGAGAGAATTAAGCCTTGATGCTGGTCGATCCGTTTTCTACAAAGTCTCTGGATGTGTTGATTGCCAGTTTGTTGCATAGACCCTGACGACTATAGTTTCAAATTACAGTAAATGGTTTGTTGTTGTTATCTTCAATCAGCCGTTTCACATCCCAGTCTTTCTGCGTCAGTTCACATTAAACTCACTTTTAGAACCCGAACAAAACCAACACAACTCTGATCCAGTCAATGTCATGCAGTGTGTACACTGATTTGGACGCGGCTTGGCTTGATCAAACACGCTGCAGTCTTCTGATGAGGAGCAGAGATCAGCTGTAATGTTGACTCTTGCCTTATCTCTGCGTGGTGTCTGTGGAATTTGAAACTGTGCCGCACTGTCATTATGTGCCGCTCTCTGCTTACCATGCCGATCATTTCTCGGTGACCTTTGCAATGTTCTTTATCATTTTTTAATTGTCTATTGTAGATAAAATGTTGCGTGTAAACACATCCGAAGCAAACAAACCGCAGGCAAATTGGCCTCTGATGCAGGTAGGATGCTGGTGAGGTCTAACAGCCTCCTCAGCTCTCGGGGAACGCGGCCGTGGGTCGCTGTGCTGTGGGCTCTGTCTCTTTGGGTGCTCCTCGGAGGTGCCGCTCACACAAAGGAGCGCATTGTGTTTCTGTGCCGCCAGCCTTAATAAGCCAGCTCTCTTGGTTTCTCACTCGCTCACTCTATCTCTCTTTCTCTCCTCCCTCCTCACTATAGTCCCCGCCCCCTGGCCCCACCTCCCTCATGAATAATCCCACCTGTCTTCCTTGTTATTCATGAGCTGTTGTCAGCGTAGTCATGTGCGGCGGCCAGACTGGGAGAGAGAGAGAGAGAGAGAGGGAGAAAGGGGGGAGTGTCTCAGTGAGCGGGAGTCACAACTCCGGCATGTGCCTGCGTGTGTGTATGGTGCTGTGAGATACAGAGTGAGAGAGGGAAAGAGAGAGAGGGGAGCAACTGGATGCACCGGCTGATGCTGAAACAGCTACTCTCATCACCACTGCCTCCCGTTGAAGCTGCTCCCGCAAGGCTCACATCAGAAGGTTCATCTGTCAGACAGACCCGGTTGGAGCCTGGCGTGCGTCTCTGGCTGGGAGAGTGCGTATACGAGTGCGTGTGTGTGTGTGGCTGTGCTCTCTCTCGGGTTATGAAGGCTGTGTGAGTGTGAGTGCGTGTGGGAGAGGAGAGATGCCCGCCACGGACTGATGAGAAGAACCAGTGCTCCTCTGGTCTGGTCTGGAGGGTGACCCCCTACCCCCCCTGTGTCCGTGCCACCGCTCGGGGAGAATTGGAACGGCTGTGGTTGTGTTTCCACGACGACTATAATGGGCTGCAATCTGTGCACTTTACAGAAGAGAGAGGAACACTACAAGCTGCTCTATGAGATCGCACAGGTGAGCAGAAAGCACCTCTGGCATGCAATCAGCTATTGTGTCTGGGATGTGCTGTGTGTAATTCATTATGCTGTGCATGTGCACAGAGCAGTTTAGTTTGCGGCTGCTGCTGCTGCTGCTGCTGCTGCTGCTGCTGCTGATACCTATTGCACTGTTGTGGGGGGGAATTCTCTCAGCCAATTGTCTTCTTTAGAGATATAACAGACATACATGTGAATGAAAGATTGATGCACAAACATGAGGTGAGGCAGCGTTAGCGGAGAGCGAGTCTATCCCCACTCACCAGCAGATGTGTTGGGAGTAATGAGCAGCTGCCGTAGAGAGATGCCAGCGTGCTAGATCATTCATCCTGCCAGAGGAACGATGCTGAGGGGGGCAGGCAGGCGGTTGGAGATGAGAGTTCTGAAGCGTTTCTTACCTGAAGACAATTACACACAGTCCTAGGCACAACTGCCGTTTCCAGGCAGGTTGGTTTCCGCAGGACCCTGAATCCTCCCCATATTCACAATGCAGGCAGATGTTCAGATTGTGTGTTTTTGTCAAGGTGTCAGTTCTTCAGAGTTTTAACCACTTAAACCCCATGCTGTATACTTTGTTGACGAGGCCCCCCAGGGGTGTGTACTTGGCCTCCTACTTTTTTCCTTCTACACCAAATCCATTCACCGGCAATAGCTGATCTGCAAGACACGTTGTGAGCTTGTAGATGTAGATTGGCTGTTTTTGCTCTTAACGCTTACAATCCATATGTTTTCTGTCCGTTTCAACGGTAATTTCAACGATTTTTAAACTACAATAAAGATGCTATGACAATGGCACTAAAGTTAGTTGAAGCAGACGCGCACAGGATTGGACACTAGATGCACTGTCTGCTTCAAATCTATTTATTGACATTGTCAACCAAAAGATGCTCTGGTGTTGTTCACCAGAGTCAGTGGAAAAGACCACCTCCAACCACCGCAAAATACAAAATAACATTGCATTCATTAAAATAAGTCCCACATTGTATCTTTAAGCCATTTAGACCGGGAACGCATCTGTGTCTTTTTATATTTTAGCTATAGCCATTATTTCATACTTTGGCTATTCAAAAATAGCAGATATACAAGCTCATAGCTCAAGCTATGAGCTTGTATATCTGCTATTTTTGACAAATCATGAACATTAACATTTTGTGCAAATCTTTGAATATATATATTTTTTAAAGCAAACAAACACTTGTAACTCAAATCTTTGCTTCTGGGGGTCCCTTGAACAAAAATAATTTGAGATGGGGGTCCGCGACCAAATACATATAATGTTGGGGGTCCTTGACATGAAAAACTTGAGAACCACTGATTATAGCAACATACAGTTTTCAGAAAACTGAAAACCTGAATTGCCATTGACAGGTGTATCACCTCTCAATGTGTGAAACAGTGAGTGAAGAGCAGTTACTTGTGTGGATTTCCACCTTATACTCACTAGAGCCATAGACGTGCCATTATGTAGGTGCCATTCTGAGTTATCTACCAGAGAAACGCTATCTGGACAAAAAAAGAAAATTGAAATCCGCAAAAAAAATGCTGAGGGCATTATCTTGTAGAACTTCAAGATGAGGACCAAACCAGCGTTCATCCTAGTCTCCCCGCGGTCTCCCCACCAGCACTCGCCTTATGACAGGATAATAACCGTGGAGCTCACAGTCTTTCTCCTGGAGCTGGATCCAGCTCAATCACCCCCCACACCCACCCAGCCACCCACCCACCCACCCTTCTTCCTCTTGCCTTCACGCCACCGTGATCACAGCCTCATTAGCCGTTTTATACAACCATCCTGTGCATTAATTAGACGTGAAATGTCTCTCTTATACCCTTGTGGAGAGACGAGGCGATGAGAGGGGGGGGGGGGGGTGGAGGTAAGCTGGTAGCCGGGGTTAACCGCTGCCTGTGGCTTTCAGCTCGCATGTGATTGGCCAAGTCCAAGTGATGGCCGTTGTCGCCGGAGTTGGGGGAAACTGCTGGAGTGATCACAGCAGACAGACAGGCTGAAATAAAAATGTGATGGTGTAATGGGGACATGCAGTAAACGGGGACAGGACTCACTAATAACGTGTTGGGTGTATAAGAGCGCGCAGCTAGCACATGTTGAGGTATCTGTCTCCCAAGCCCACTCTTCCTCAGAAGATAAAAATAGCAATGGTGTTGGCATTCATCTCTGTGCTTTGAGTTCCTCTCCATTCTTCGTTGAGAAGAAAGAAACGGTGTTGGACTATTTCTGTCTAGGTTTAGCAAAAAGGGTGTCTTGAAGTGGGCCATTCCCCAGGCCCTCTCTCACTGCACTGCACCGGTAGAGAGGGGCTCTCCTGTGTGTGCTGTATAATCTGTCCACCCGCTGGTGCAACTGAGCAATAGCTCCCGTTAATCCCTGCATGCACGTTCGAAGCAGACCTGAACCACCAGACGTCTGCTTTCTGAGACAGAGAGAAAACACAGAATGGGATGATGATGAGAGAGTCAAGTCAGTGTATTTATAGAGAAGGGGACCAGGGGGTGATAAGGGGTGAATAAACAGGGGGATCTTTGTAAAATTTTGGCAGATCTGGAGTAAAACTTTTTAAACAAAAACACTTAAAAGATTGTAGGGAACCTGGCATCTCGAGCCGGTTTCGCCCACACACACACACGAAAATAAAACAACAAAACAATCTGACAATGCAGACCTTTTTTTCTGTGTGACAGCACCGAAAAGGAAAATCAGCGATACATGGTGTAAAGTAAAAAAACAGCGTGTCCTGTGCTGTCACCGTGGGTACAAAGTGTCATTGTGTTGTTTTGTTTTGTTCTTTTTGTTTGTGCATTCAAACAGTGGAGAGCGGTGCTCACTGTGCTCGACCCACAACTAACCTGACTCTTCATCTCTCTCTCTCTCTCTCTCTCTCTCTCTCTTTTTCTCCTGCGAATTCTGTGCCCCCCTCCGCCCTCTATCTCTCTCTGTCTCTACAGCTCACTGTGCTTATTCTGTCGTTCTTTCCATTGATCAGCTCAACCCCCCCCCCCCCCTTCCTATCTATTCATATCTATCTCTCTCTTTTTCTCTCTCTCCCACTCTACCTCTTTCTGTCACCGTCACCCGTTCAGGAGCACACATTCCTTCCCTTGCACAGGTGTGTGTGTGTGTGTGTGTGTGTGTGTGTGTGTGTGTGTGTGTGTGTGTGTGTGTGTGTGTGTGTGTGTGTGTGTGTGTGTGTGTGTGTGTGTGTGTGTGTGTGTGTGTGTGTGTGTGTGTGTGTGTGTGCGTGCGTGCGTGCGTGCGTGCGTGCGTGCGTGCGTGCGTGTGCGTGTGTGTGCGTGTGCGTGAGTGCCTCGCATCCCGCTGCACAGCGCTCCACTTTACAGGAGACTACTGTTGTTTCTTGTGATTATGCAGAGCTGTGCATGGTATGCAAATGAGGAAGCAGCGTGGTCTGCTCTGTCACAGCATGAGAGCCCGGCCTCGCGGCGGTTTGATTCCAGGAGCCAGGGGGGGGGGGGTGGTTTGCTGGCCATAGGTACTGTACAGTACCTACCTTGCCTTTCCCCTGCGCGCCCAGAAACATTCTTTGACACTTTGGCTGTCTGCCTGACCCCACTCTCGCTGTGGGAGATTTATGACTCTCTCTCTCTCTCTCTGTTCTAACGGCTGCGGGTGCTTCTGCATGGAAATTTGCTCACCTTTCCCTGCTGACCCACGAAGCTATCTCACAAGGCTGACATATTTTATTTATTGTATCATATCAGCTCTCTGGGCTGGTCAAGAGGAATATGTTTTTTTTTTGTTCTCTTGGCTCTTTCTCTTAACTCTTTTTCTTCTCTCTCTCTCTCTCAATTTCTCTCTCTCCTCCCCCGCATCTCTGTCCACTCATCCTATACCCTTCCTTTGATTACGTGGATGTGATCTATCCTTTCTTCCTGCTGTGCTCTCCGCTGGGTCTTCCACTCCAGTTAACCTATCCAGTGATTGTCCTCTGTCTGTGTGTGGAGGAGATTCAGGGAGAGTTTCCGGGAGTATATAGGGATGAAACCTGGTTAACCTCATCGACATGTTCAGCAGCTCTGCACGCTGCTGTCAGCCATGCTGTTCTTACTGTATAGCTTGATCTAGGTTTCTCTCACTCTCCTGCACCCGCTCCAAGACTCTGCTAAGACCATTTTGGTTGATGGTAACACAGATGATTCATCCGTTGATAGGATGCAGCTTTTAACCCATTGAGACCTGAGGCCGATTTTACATGTCTCCTAAATCTCAACAGTTTTCTGAAAAACGTATGTTTCTATATCAGTGGTGCTCAATCTTTTTCATGTCAAGGACCCCCAAAATTATATGTATTTGGCCGCGGACCCCCATCAAAATATTTTGTTCCAGGGACCCCCAGAAGCAAAGATTTGATAATGTTCGCTTTAAAAATATATATATTCAAATATTTACACACATTTTCACGCTTTTTCAAAAATAGCAGATCTACAAGCTCGTAGCGCGGCACTCGGTGCCGCGCTATGAGCTTGTAGATCTGCTATTTTTGAATAGCCCAAAGTGTAAAATAATGCTGTTTAGCTCAAATCTAAAAATGAGACAGTTCCAGCTCAATGGGTTAAATTCCCATTGGGGAGTGTGCACGTGTGTGAGTGTGTGTGCGTGCGCGTGCGGGTACCCCCCACCCCCCATGAGTGTCACACGTTGTATGTTTACTGCTCAAACCCATTGATGTGTGGACATTTTGGGAGACCAATTAGTGGAACCGCAGATGTTGACGAGCGGAGTAATGTGGCTGCAGTGAGACGTCTGCAGTCGTCCGTTTCAAAATGATTTATTTTTGCAAATAGGCAAATGATGTGTTTTTTAAAAACACATCATTTGCCTATTATGCCCAATAATGTTTGCGGTAAACACAAACGGGACGTACGGCACGTGGAAGCCTCTTTTCTCAGCTTGGCCTCCAACCGCGGTCAGCTAATGTTAATGCTGCTAGATAATGGCTTTCATCTCTGAGAGAGTGCTGAGTGCAGATCCCCTGTAATTGTCTAAGGGCCATTGCCCTCTCTTTCTGTTTTCCCAGGAAGTTTAGAAGAAAAAACAGCGAGAACAAGTTTCATAAGTTTCACAAGACGGGGTCGGAGTCACGCTCTGCTGTGTCTGAGAAATAAATGGAAAGCAGCCTCTTCCTACAGTAAACCAATGAGGCACGGCAACCCCTGATAAGAAGCGGATGTATGTGAATGAGAATGAGGCTCCCTCCCAGTGCACTCTTCAACCCCAGCCTTTCATCAGGAAACACTGTGTTAGTGATAAAAATGCTAACTATGAAACCAGATAACATTATTCATGAGTTTTTCTGAGCGCCGTGGCAGTCGTCAGGGAGGCAGGGCAGAACCGGTAATGGCATCTTAGAGTTTTTTAGCTGATCGCGTTGAGCTGTTGTCACGGGAGTTTATGGAGAGGATGGGATGGGCGGCTCTGAAATGAGTCAGAGCCGCCATCCATTTCTTTGCGGAGTGAAGGGCTGATGATGATTCCCAGGAGTAGCGCGGTGTATATGCGCGGAGGGAGAGAGAAATAGCTCACGCTGCTGTGCCGCCACCAGATGTGAAAACCTGTGGACCACAGAGAGGGTCTGAAGGAGAGATGGCACAGATGGCCCGCTGGCTGCTGAGACACCTCGGCCCGTGTTTGTAATGGACATTCACTAGACAGCAGGGTGGCTTTTAGAGGAGCTTAGATTGCAGCAGGACGGGGTACTAAGTTCCGCCAGGCTGCAAGGGAACTAGGAATTTGGAATGGTGTGTGTGTGTGTGTGTGTGTGTGTGTGTGTGTGTGTGTGTGTGTGTGTGTGTGTGT
>NC_139943.1:12796680-13054180 GCF_963454915.1 Gymnoscopelus microlampas | reverse complement strand
GTTACAGGTGTTGATAGGCTTTTTTTACTGCTGGGACAGTCTGTACTCTGTACACTGTGTGTGATCAATTTTACAATTGTAATTTAGGCTTTTAGCAGACTCTCTTATTCAGAGGACTTGCAAAATCAGAGTAAATGGCATGAACCCTAGTTATTAGTAGTCAACAAACCACAGGGTAGTCACAGAAGTACAGTGCAAAGAGAACACTATACTGGGGTGCTATAAACACAAAGTAACCTAGCATACCAGGTAAACATCAAAGCTAGCATATATCTATACAACTTGCCATTACATTCTTAGCATTTGTGGTCAAGAACAACACATCTAACAAAACATGTGAACACGTAACCAAGGATATTTGATCTAGGATCTAGCATTTGATTGTTGGCACATTAAATGCCAACAAATGACATGCCTGTATTGACCACTTAAACCCGATATACGTCTTTGACCGGGGACCCACAGGGGTTTATCCTTGCCCTCCCCGATTCTACAAACTCAGAACATGACACGTTGTGAACTTGTCCCTCAACATTCGGTTATTTTCGCCGAATGTTTGCCTAGTTTTGCTGAATGTTCGCCTATCATGATGACATGCCCAGCCAGAATTGGGACACAAGGGTTAACATGTGGTTAACAATACTTTGTAGGACAAAGAGAGGATGACAAGAACATAACTTTGACTTATCAGCCTTCAAAGTCCATCTGCTCATGAAGTCATTCAGCGTGTGTCACTGAGGCTAATCTGGCTCGGGCTGACGAGGATGACATGAGTGTGGCGTCATCCACCAGTGTGAGTAACACGGGAGGGGAGGGGGGGGGGGGTCCTTTGTCTGAACGCGTGTTTTAGCTTCACGTGCCCTCGGAGATCAAAGGCCGTCAGCTCCAATCAGCCCAGGAGAGCCGTTGAGAAAATGAAAAAACATGCCCGAGTGTCTCAATGTCAATCCCCAGTGAACCGAAGCGTCTGTCCTAATGAAGTATATACCTGGTATAAGGTGACTCATTTATTGTGTGCGTGTCAGGAGGAGGGCTGAGAAAGAGCCCGGCAGTGTGGGGCAAGGGAAAGTAAAATAGTAAGTAAGTAAGTAAATTTTATTTGTAGAGCGCCTTTCACAGACATCAGAGTCACAAAGTGCTTCACAACATATAAAAGCATAACATATCAGTAATAACATAAACAGATAAATTAAAACAATCAGTATTTTACCAGTCAGCTGGTAAAAATCAAAAAATCAATACAGGATTATGTTACAGCACAAGCTCACAAAGATTGGTAGACATAAAAGGCTATATAAAGGCCTGTTTGAATAGGTGAGTCTTTAAAAGTTTTTTAAAAAGGTCCTCAGAGGCCACAGTTTTTAGGTGGAAGGGTAGGTCATTCCATAGCCTAGGTGCAAAACTAGCAAAGGCTCGATCGCCTTTAGTTTTTAGTTTTGTGGGAGGAACAACCAGCAGGGCTTGAGATGAGGATCTCAGAGACCTTCTGGGCACATAAGGTTGGAGCAGGTCACATAAATATGGAGGTGCCTGGCCATGGAGGGTTCTGTGTGTGATTACAAGAATCTTAAAATGTATTCTAAAATGAACTGGGAGCCAGTGCAAAGAGGCCAGGACAGGTGTGATATGACAGGATCTCCTGGACCTGGTCAGTAACCTAGCAGCAGCATTCTGGACTAGTTGCAGGCGGTCTAATGATGATTTTGAGAGATAGGTGAAAAGGGAATTACAGTAATCTAAACGTGATGATATGAATGCATGGATGATCATTTCCAACTCCGGGTATGAAACAACTGGTCTTAGTTTGGCGATATTGCGAAGGTGATAGAAGCAGGCACGGGAGACGGAATTTACATGCTTATCTAAAAGCATGGCCTGATCTAAAATGACGCCAAGATTCCTAGGATTAGGGCATATATTTGTTTTTAGCGACCCAAGGCGGTCGGCAACATCAGCAGCAACCCTATCTGGGGCAACGATTAAAACTTGGGTTTTTTCTTCGTTTAATTGTAGGAAGTTGCTGGCCATCCAGTTCTTGATAGCAGATATACAGTCATGTAATTTGGTGATCATATCCATTTTATCCGGTTTGAATGAACAGTATAGTTGAATATCATCGGCATAACAGTGATAGGAGATACCGATGAAGCTGTTTATGATGGGTCCTAGGGGAAGTAGGTAAAGGGAAAACAGGATTGGACCTAGCACAGAACCCTGTGGAACGCCACATGTGAGTGTAGTGGATTTGGATGAGAAAGGACCAACGGCCACTGAGAAGCTCCTGTGTGATAAATATGACTGGAACCAATCTAGGGCGCTCCCAGAGACACCCACCCACTTCCTGAGCCTGTCGACCAGGATACGGTGGTCTACGGTGTCGAAGGCTGCACTAAGGTCTAGTAGAACCAGGATGGAGCTACTAGAATACTGCCTGTCCCTCGTCCCCATGTGTTTGTATTGTCTCTGCCAGCAAATATAAATCATAGTGTTTAGGAGACATATTTTTCCTCTGATATCCTAGTGATTAATAGACGCCACTTGAAGAACTCAGTGCAGACATAATGCAAAAAGCAGCAGTTCTGCTTTTACACAGATTCATTTATGTATTTATGTGTGCGTGCGTGTGCACATGGTGAATTATGTGCAGGCCTGTGTGTGTGTGTGTGTGTGTGTGTGTGTGTGTGTGTGTGTGTGTGTGTGTGTGTGTGTGTGTGTGTGTGTGTGTGTGTGTGTGTGTGTGTGTGTGTGTGTGTGTGTGTGTGTGTGTGTGTTGAGCGTGTGCGTGCGTGCGTGGCTGCGTGCGTATGTTTTGAGTGACGCCAGACCCGACAGCTTGGACTATCCACTTGAACTAAAACAAAGGGAATGTGGGGGCCTGCACTGTAATGCCTCTCAGCTGATTAGCTGAATTTAAGCAGACAGAAGGACCCTCATTAATTCTTTCCCATTCACAAGGAGGCGCCTTCACTTAAGTAAGGACTCTATGTTACTGAACAGAGGAACGTCTAGCTCTTCCTCAGACTATTAGGAAGAGCTAAATGTTGGTGGTAAATTATCCATGGGAGCATGATGCAGTGTGCAGACTAAAATGTTCTGATTCAACCACGTGGACTCTAGGTCATTGGTTCTCAAAGTGGGGTCCTTGGGGGGGTTCCAGGGGGTCCCCAGCAAAAGTAGTTTTTTTTTATTATTTTTTTTATCCCCCAGTTTTCTAAGTGATCCTGGGCGCTACACTCCCCTCACCAGCCTAGGGAGGCCAGGGCCGAGCTCATGCCTCCTTCAATGCATGAGAGCCAATTGACCTCTGGTTGGAGGTATTCTGAAGGCTACAGTTGTTGTCTGCTTTAGGCTACAATTGTCTGCTTTATTGCTGTATGTTTATCTGAAACTCCTGGGCTCTTTACCCCAGTCTGTCCCTGCCTCTGGATTCTGTGACAGTAGACAGTATGCGGATTGGCTGAGCTCTCTAGTTGACTTTGAAGAGTTTAAACACTTGATCTGTGTGTAGCCACATTGCCTCTATAGCCTAAAGGCTCCATGTGCCAGAAACCATTTTGTTGAGCAGGCCCTGAGGAAAATAAATAACCAACGGCAATGGAAAGCCATCTGACCTTTTGTATGGTTTAGAAAGATACACCATGCTGTCGCACATCTTGCTTGATAATGACAAGCGCTTCTTTTGGTCCAACTCCAAAGGGAATCAATGACAGGTCTGTATTTGTTTGGGTGCTGGTTGGTGCTTGGTGTTAGTGTAGTGTAGTGTGTGTGAGAGAGAGAGAGTGTGAGAGAGAGTGAAAGAGAAAGAGGGAGAGATAGGGTCCCTTTTCCTCTCTGGTGAAATAAAAGAGGACCTAGTGGAATACACAATGACAAATCATCCTCTTATCTGTACAATAAGCCAGGGGTCCAGTTTCCCCCCTCGTGCAACAGCCTTTAGATATCGTCCCCAGCATCACCACTGACATTTGGAAAAATAGGACAGTGTCAGAGTTGGGGCCGGCTGTTTGATCTTCAGTCGATAAGGAGGTGATGAAGCCTTATGTTCTTCTGGAAGATATGCTCCCTATAGCCGTCTTCTCTCTCTCTCTATCTCTTTGCATGTTTTCTTCTTCCCCTTTCGCTCTCTTTTCCTTTCCCCCAGTCCCTTTTGTCCTTTACATCCTCACCTCACCGCTCGAGCACATCTGTGCATAATAGTATGACAGGTGTCTGCAAGTGTGTGTATGTGTGTGTGCCTGTGCGCGTATAGAATGTGCATGTGTGCCTGTGCATAGCCATTGTGTGAGGATGGATTACTGATGTTGGAGAAGGCCAGCGGATCCCCCCCCCCCCCCCAACCCCCCTCCGGAAAAGGCAGCCATGCCGGGTGTCACTCCACAGGTCAGCAGGGACCCCCTGTGGCTCCTGTGATAAGCCCTGCCTGACAGCAGTGTGATAGGAAGGGTGACACACACTCACACCTCCCCAGCTCTCGCTGCTCGCGCGGCCAGGCCCCGGGGAACAAGGTGATAAGACCCTCCATGAATACACGGACCCTGCAGTGGCATTAGCATTCTCGCAGGCGCAGCAAAAGTGTCTAGACATGAGAGGCTACTCATATCAGTTATTGTGCCTTTTGACTTCAAGGACCACATGACAACGGACCTGGCCATGGGACATATTTCACAGGTTTCTGTATTTTGTTTCCATACATGCTGTGGCTCAGATATGGTTCTCAGAACCTAATTTCCGCCCTGCTCAGCAGGAGCCAGAGGTAGTGATAACCTGATTTCTGGGAACGCATGGGAGGGGAGCAGCGCTTCAATGGGTGCTGTCAAGCTGAGGTGACAACACTATTATTATTATTATTAGTTGAACTCGAGCCCGTGAGCTGTGATGTGATTCCAATATTGCTTGAGGGTTTCTGTGATTGGGTAATGGCACTGATGATGTGCATTTCCCCGCGCTTGGGGGTTGAGAATATGTTGGGGATTCAGTGTAAACTGACCATTATTCATATGGCGGCCATTTTCCTTACTTCGTACTAGAACGGGAAGCGATATTGTTTTTCCCTGATGGTTGCTCCCGGCTGGGGCTGCTCGTGAACCTCAAGCCCACACTGTCGGCGCGGCGGAGCGCTTGCCTTGTTGAGGTCACAAAAACAAGCGCTCCTCTCCTCCAACCATCCTAGGAAAAACAATATAGCGAACAGGAAGCCTGAGTATGATGTAAGAGCAAAATGGCCACCATGTGAATATGGTCAATGGAAGCAGCTTGGCTTTATTTGTGTGTCAGTGTGCCAGTATGACAATAACACTGACACACTGACACACTTCCACGCAGCCTGTTTTTAATGAGCTGCATTTTAAATGAGACCCACCACAATGGTGTTTTAAAAACTGTGGCCCTACCTCAAACAAAATCAATTCCTCATCAATGCAGGGTTAGCGCACACTCGACACCTCAGTGTAAATGTAATTTATTCGTATTGCAAAATCTATTTAAGAGTCCAATAGCATTACAACCACAACCCGAAGCGAGAGGCTGTGTCGGCTGATTGAATTGCAAATCTTCTACGGCATATCGCTGAGGTTACCTCCTGAGATGATATACGCAAGAGTACGCTAAATGTTAATCAGTAATGTAAATCATGTATCACGTTTGATGTAGCAGAAAGCGCAATGCCTAATGTGTGCTCCGTATGACAGTGTCCCGCGCCGCAAATGGCTGATTCACAAGCTCACAGCGAGTCGCGGCTGCGGCACGCTGTGAGCTTGTAAATCGGCTATTTCGGGCACGAAACCATGTCGTACGACGAAGTATAAATCAGACTTAACACAGAAAATGGCAGCCTTTCAGCCTATCCTACAGAGACATAAAACCTGTCCTGTGAGAGCAGCAGCTATGTGAGGTTCACAGTGGGAAGGAGTTGAGGGGTTGTAATGGCGATCGTGTTCTCCTCTCCCCCGTGGCACTGTGCTGCAGTGTGCCGCGCGGCACTTCCTCCTACGCAACCCAGATCCTCTCACAGTCAGGACGCCTCCTCTTTCTCACAGTCTCAGCACTAGTTGGAAGACTAGGGAGTCTGTGGAGGATCGTCCACCTGCTTCCCTTTGACTCTGTTCTCCTCCAGCAATGCACAGTAGAACTAGAACACTCGGAGAGATCAACTTCGTTAATTCTTGTTACTGAAGCTTTTTATTTAACCTGCCGTTCTTTATTTTTATTATATTTCCCAAAATGTTAAACTTGAAAAAAATACCACTTTCAAAAGTTGTGAAAATGTGCTTGTGTCTGTCTGTCTGTCTGTCTGTCTGTCTGTCTGTCTGTCTGTCTGTCTGTCTGTCTATATATTATATATTAGTTTAGGGCAAGGGTTTAAGTAATGAATCAATGCAATATTCCCCAAAAGTTTCCAAACCCAATGTGTGTGTGTGCGTGCGTTATTCAGAAAGAAAGCCAAAGAGGAGAGTTGGAGCCTAAGTAAAGGAAGGGTGCACGGTGTCAGGGGAACGCTGAGCTGGAGTCCATTAGTGTCACCGGCATGTCTCCCCGTTCGTCACCGACACTCTGAGTGTCATTGTCGTTGTCAGTTCCTCGCCGTCGCCCGTGAGCGCCTGTCACAGTCGAACAGGGAGTGATTACCGTCGTAAGTTACCAAGGCCATCTGAGGGCTCCCAAAAATGACACTCAGTGACCAGTCAGCTCGGATAAAGTCTCCCGTCCAGCTTGGGTGGTCGAGCGACGGAGGATTCCGAAAGTTCTGAAGCCCAGGAACAAACTGCAAGCAATTTCCCCTTTTTTTAAAAAGAAAAAAAAAACACCTTGCAATTGAGATCATTTCCTCTCAGCTGATTTACTGTAGACATGGTTGTATTCAAGTCTGACAACCATTCTGAAGATAATTGTAAAATTACACCCATCTCCGTTGTCTCGTCGGGTCCCCTGCAGTGGTTCCACCGTGGAGTTGATTTGGAAACGGTGTTTTCCTCTGAGGTTTGCCTTGATAATGGCAGCACCTGAGGGAGGCACAGGAAAAGGTAATCAATATGAGAATGTCTGTTTTTAGACCCTGTGTGTTTCAGACTGCGTTTGTGAATCAATAGTGGAAACTGTTTTTAGAAGGGGGGGCGGGGGGGGAGGGGTGGGACCGCATTGGGCTACTAACTCTACTTGAGGACTGCTATTCATCAGAATGCTGTAACAGGTGCAACGAGCGAGCAAAGAACTCCCCCTGGAGACCAGAAAGGTGTGTTTGTGTGTGCTGTTCATAATAATATCATGCTTTCTTCCCCTTCCATCCTAGATTCGCCTACACTAGGGAGAGAGCTATATTTGAGGAAACAAGGTGCCCAGAAATATCCCAGTTGGTTAGGGGAAAATCTATCACGTTTGCTGTTCTTTGTTCAGGGATGAATTTGCCAGTTGCAGGAAATGAAGGAGTTCCATTTTCCCTCTTTGTTCTGACGACTCCGACTGAAATATATAGGTCAGACTATAGCAGGAAAAGATGACGTAAAGCCTAGAAAAGGGAGAGAGAGAGGGAGTCCTCGTTTATGAAATGTTCTTTCTCTTTGTTTTATTTTAACCACTTAAACACTATTATACTTCAGCTGACCAGGTACCCCCAGGGTAACAGTCTTCCACGCCGACATCTCGCCACTCCGACTAGTGGCTTCCGCGTGCGGTTAGGGTTAGGGTGAGGGTTAGGTATAGGGTTCGTTAACGTCGGAAAGGCGACATGTCGGAAAGCCGACATGTCGGAAAGCCGCCATGTAACCACCCCCAGAGGTCTATTCTTCTTGGCCCTGTTCTTTTTTCCCCGCTACACCAAATCTCTTCAGCGAAATTAGCAGAGATCTTGTACTGTAGATGTTGTAGGTTTGCTATTTTTTACTGAATGTTTGCCTATTTCTGCCAAATGTTGCTATGTATGTACTATGTATGCCCAGAATTGGGACGCTAGGGTCCATGTGGTTAAGTCAGTTCAAGTAGTAATTTATGATTTTACCTTGATGTTAAAATGAAACTGGTTTACAGTAGGCTACTTTGTTTTGGGCAAAAGCCAGGAATTAATGATATCTCAACTGTATTATGGATATGTGAGATACTTCCTGTGTGTTGTTGGATAAAGTCAAAGGACATTTTTATACTGAACCCGCAGGTCTCTTGCTTGGAAAATGATTACAAACAAGATGATGATTTGCACTGGAGCCCGGCCAATTTGTTTTTGAAAACCTCACTAGTTGCTTTAGGCTAATTCTTGGTGAAGCAAAAACCAATCAATCTGTGAGATTACACGAGGTAACACATGAATCGTCCCCAGCATGAAGAACCCTCGAGGTGCTAATTTAGAAGGTGGGTGGGAATAGACGGGACACCCCGACATTATCTCTAAAGCGACAAATCCTGGGTTTAGCATCTGTTAGCAAGATTTCTAAAGCAGTGCATCTATTAATGAGTGCAATGGGACCTGCTGGGCGAACAGGTGGGTTCATTTGAAAGTCAATTACAGTCAGCATGTGTTTAAGTCTCTTTTAACCAATAAGTCTTTAAATTCAATTGCAACACTATAGGTACCTACTGTGTTCTATTAGTGGGTAAAATGTATGGTTACTGTATGTGTACATTATGTCTGTGTATATACAGTACAGGTACAGTAGTGTAAAGTAAAGTGTTGGAAGGGGGCATTGAGAAATTAAAGGGATAAACGTCCTTGTAGGTGTCCTTGTGGACACCTAGGACGTTTATCTTTTTTGTGTGCATGAATGAATGAATGAATGAATGAATGAATGAATGAATGAATTTTTATTTCCGTGTCTTGTCAAAAAGACCCATCCCTTACGGGATTATTAGACACCAAAACATAAATAAACAATATCAAATTCTCTTCATAGAAGACTGCGCAAAAGAAAACGTTTGGCAAACACCCAAAACAAAACAAAAAAATAAATAAATAAATAAAATAAATTACACTTCACATGTATGTTCTTTTTGCCCGTCTGTCCCAGGCCCCTTCCAAATACTCTGCAAGTGCAAATACCCTGTGCTCAAAAATCCATGTAAGTCTCTGTGCGTCATCCAACCAAATCAAGTCCGGGTTTCTACACCTCTTAAATAATTTTTGACGCAAGTCATGATACAAAGGGCAATAAAAAACAAAATGGAACTCACTCTCAATATCCGCAATGTCACAGTAAATACAAACCCTCTCCTCTTCCACTACTCCTCTATACCTACCAGTCTCAAGGTGTATGTGCATGTCTTTTTTATTAGTTAACAAAGTAGATCTACAAGCTCACAACATATCACATATGTGAAAATATGTTGACATATTTCACCAAAATGACAGGCCAGGGATGCCAGATTGAAAGTGGTTTACACGTAACCTCTTTGGTATTTAACGTGAAACTTAAGAATGGGTTCTGTGTGTTGTTTTATGTAAGGCGGGTGCAGACTCTCGACACACTGGATGCATACTGTAGTTCTTCACAGTAGGATGTTAGTTATTCAGCCCCATCATACAATGAAAATAGCAGATCTACAAGTGTGTAGACCATTTGTCTTTCGTCGCATGACACCATGACGCCTAGGCTACTTTTGAGAATCTTCACCTATAATGAATGACATTTCCGAAACTTAGGGATTCTGAGTTTAACCACAGCCTAGCAAGTGATAATAGGCGACCGGTTGAACATTGGGCAGAAAAATGGATGATGAACACGCGATCATTCTACTAAAATAGCTGATCTGTGAAGCTTATACGGTAGCTACTTTTGCTAGCAGGGCTCCAGTCTGGCATTGACTTAGTTAACAGCATTGTGCGCCTCCTTTTGTTGACGTACGGCATGTGCAAAGACAATGGGGGAATGCCAGATGCAGGGAGAGACTTTAAACAGGTTGCCATACTGCAGTTTGGGACCAATTAGCATTTGTCATGGCTAAGTTCCAGTCGCCAGCCTGTAGATGTTTTCAACACAGATTTATTTTCCACTTGCAATACGGTTAATATTTGTATTAGGGCGCACTAATTGTCTCCATCGCCTGATTGTCCCCACCCCACCCCCCCTCGCCGGTTTCTTCCAATCCACAGAACTGTTAGCAGAAAGAATCACAGTGCAACAGACGCTTTGCTCCCGCGCAGTCGCACTCATCTAATTATAAAGCACTAGGTAAATGTAGAGCAGATGCCCTTCTCGTGCACCCACACCCAACCCCACCCTGCCCCCCCCCTCTGCCATCCAATTGTGCACAGCGAAATCTTTATTGTGTGGGAGCCATTTGGTCTCACTCTAGTGTTACATTGTCTCCACATGGAGCGGTGCTGCTTGCCAAGCTACTGCCGTGGTATGAAATGAACCTAATTGGTCAAACACCCCCCCAAACACACACACACACACACACACACACACACACACACACACACACACACACACACACACACACCCACCCCCACACACACCCACCCCCCCACACACACACACACACACACACACACACACACACACACACACACACACACACACACACACACACACACACACACACACACACACACAGCATGGCAGTCCGCCTGGTAGGAACAAAAGAAGACCTCCGCTTAAGCCTCATGCTGTCTGCTGTACCTGTCTATGCAGCAAAATCCTCTGTTTTAATTGAACTCGGAGAGCGCAAAACGGACCCATGCCATTTCCACACTCTCTGGGTTAAATCAACACTGCGGATTTGGCTGTGTACTGTATGGTGTATGACAGTGGTTCCCAACTTTTTTTTGGGATCAGGGCCCACTTGAAGATCTCAAAAGCGTTTGCGGCCCCACCCATCTGACCACTTAACACGGTTACCCTTTCGGTTGTCAGGGTTAGGGTTAGGGTTAGACAATATTGATGAAAGGGTTAGACAATAGCTTTGCATTGATGAAATCAGGTTGGATGAACAAATAGTTCTATTTCCATTCGTTTTCAGTGTCACCTTTCCTCTTGAGACTTTAGGATGAAAAAAACAAATCAAAACTGTGTTTCACATGCCTTAAATTATGCATTTTGTCTAAGAGACCTTGAACCATGAAAGAGCTCTCGCTGGAAAAGGAGTGTGACTGTCTGTCTCCAGATAAAATGTTCTTTTGAAACTTTTTGATGAACTAAATATCCTCGTATCCAAGTGCCACATTCAAGGATGAGGTGACAAGCCCTGCACAAAATCATTACACAAGCATTTCTGTATGCACCAGTAACATTTGACTCCATATGCATTTCTATTAGTTGTTATAACACACACATCTTTATGTATTATCTTTTATAACAATAGTTGGTTGTATATATTAGGTGGTTTATTGCATGTTCCAGGTCCAAAATTTGCCATTGACTGTATTCTGGCCCACCATCTAATGGTTTAGAAAGAAATTGGCCTGAGGCCAAACTTACTTGCCTGTCTTAGAGTTTTGACAATTATTTGCAGGCCCACTTGCAATATGCTCACAGCCCACCAGTGGGCCCCGGCCCACAGGTTGGGAATCGCTGGTGTATGACTTCAGAGCCTCTTCTCTCCTTTGTGTGTGTGTGTGGGGTGGGGGGGGGGGGCTGTGAGGCGGAGGGGGTGGAGCTTGAACCTGGAGTGAGGGATGAGGGATGGTACGGTAGGTATGAAAGCGTTAGAGGAAGCCCGGACTGCCTATTAACGACTGCAGAGTTCATTTCCATGCCGCTTGGCAGGGATGGCACACAATTAAGCATCTGTTGGTAGTGGAGGGATATGACAGAGAAGGTAGAGAGAGAGAGAGGGAGAGAGAGGTAGGAGAGAGGAATTAGATGGAGACGCAAGCGGAGAAAGAGAGAGTGAGAGGTGGAGACGAGAAAAACGTGACACTTGGAAAGAAGGTTGAAAGACAAACAAAGGTAGGAAAAGATGGAAATGCAAAGCAGAGAAAGAGAGAGAGGGGAGAAAGAGGTGGTGACTAGAAAGAGTGACTCTGAGAAAGAGGGTAGAGAGAGGAAAAAGTTGCAAATGCAAGCAGAGAAATTAGGGCGGGGGACCTGGTTAATCCCACGGGGGAAATTCAGTTTTCAGCTTCACCCAGCTGATGGATGCTCAGATGGTTCTGGAGGATCCGGCTTCGAATGCTATCAATGCACTGAATGGGACATTATCACGTTTTATCAGACCATTGAATGGGTGAAGTAGGCGACATACTGACCTACCCGCGATTTATCAGACCATTCATTGGGCGTAATCAGGATATACTGACCTACCCGGAGGCAGAGCAGTCCACCCCAACATGATTCACGATTCTGTGCCAGTACATAACTCGAGTTATGTACTCCACCGCCGCAACGTTCTGCACGGCAACTCGCTCGCTTTAGCTCGCTCGGTGGTGCCTCACGTGGCTCCAGTTCGCTTGAGACTGCGCACCCCCGACATGGTCTGAAACCGAAACCGAAACTTAACTTTATATAAGTCATCTCCAACGGTAGGTCAGTATGTCCTGATAACACCCAATGAATGGTCTGATAAATCACGGGTAGGTCAGTATGGCGCCTATTTCGCCCATTCAATGCATTGATAGCATCCAAATCAGGTGTCTGGAGAGCACTCGGGGAGGGGGGGTGAGGGGGGGAAGAACCTCGACATCAAATCTGGCACCTTCTCTTTCCCAGACGGCCTCTCTACCCATTCAGCTATGGCCGCCCCAGAAAGAGAGGGAAGGGGTTGGGGGGGGGCATGCAAGTAAAGAGATTAAATGCGGGTGAGGGAGAGAGGGAGAGGTGGTGACAAGAAAACAGTGACACTGAGAAAAAAAGGTAGCGAGAGAAAGAGAGGTAGAAGAGATGGAAAAGATGGAGATGCAATCTGAGAGAGCTTCTCTCACACAGACACACACACACACACACACACACACACACACACACACACACTCACACACATGCCCGTACACTGTTGTGTATTTTCCACTTCACACTTCAACACCATCACCTCCTGTGTCCAGACTGTCCTCCTGCCTTCATTACCTCCATGCCGTGCACTCTGCCGTGCACTCTTTGGGCCGGAGAGACCGAGCAGCTGTCATTCTCCTCTGGCTCGAAGCTTTCTCTTCCTCTTGTCCTTGTTTCTGTCCCCGGGCCAGGCTGGGGGGACAGACAGGTCTGGTTCTGTATGTGGACGATGGTGCAGGTGTGGGCTCTGGAAATGCAGAGCACACCTGCGCCTTGGTTTATCCCATTGAGGCCTGAGGCGATTCTTTAAAAAAATCTAAATCCTAACAGTTTTTGGGGAAAAAAACAAAAAAATGTTTTTTCAAGATTTTTCAAAAATAGCAGATCTACAAGCTCATAGCGCGGCACTCGGTGCCGCGCTATGAGCTTGTATATCTGCTATTTTTGAATAGCCAAATGAATCTTAAAATGACACAGATGCGTCCCCGGTCTTATTGTGTTATATAGCGGATTAAAAATGTAATGTCATTGGCCTAACGATCCAAGACAATGGATTTAGGGGCTTTGCACAGTGGCATTTGAACACATGCAGCACACATGCACGCACAGACACACACACACACACACACACACACACACACACACACACACACACACACACACACACACACACACACAGACACGGAGGAAGCATCCATTACACAGTCTGACCATAAATCTGCCTGGGAATTATCCAGTGAGCGGAGGGTGATTGCAGCGGCCGTCCTCTCGCTGCTCTCAGGAATGAGAATAGATGGGCAGGACTTGCCGTGAACAATCCTTCATTACGCCCATTAGCCAGAGGAACCGAAGCCCTCTCTCCATCTTTGAGAGATGCCATGCCATGCACGGCCCAATGAAGCCTGAGAAATGCCATGCCATACCCAGCCCAATGGGCACACAGATGGCCCACTTCTTCTGGCCACCAGTGCAAAGCGCAGAACCCCCCCCCCCCCCCCCCCCCCCCACCCCCCCCCCCCGAAAAACAAGCCATGCACATAGGTACAGTACATCATCGGTGTAGCCCGTTCTGTCCCCAATCCTTCACCACCCACGCTAACACATCCACCCACTGTATCCATTAAGGCTGAGTTAGTTGCATGTATAACTTAGTATACTAAGTCAATGGTTCTCAACCTTTTCAGGCCGCGACCCCCAAAAAATATATTTGAACTGGGGACCCCCCCAGCCTGACAAGCACTTGGAATTTTAGGAGTTGCAGTTGAGGCATTACATTTAGTTTGACTCGATTCCACAGATAATTATGGTGAAAATAGCCGATCTACAAGCTCACAACGCCTCGAGGAGTAGATTGGCTATTGTTTGGCCAATGTTTGACCAGTTTTTATAGTATAGTTTGTTGATTACTTTTGATGCAGTAATGGCCCTTTTTAATTAATTTGTTTTCATTTTATGAAAATAAATCAGGCATTTAGGATCCCCCTGACTGTGTCGGCCTTGGGATGTCGTCAAAGTTCGTCAGTGTTTTGTCTGCTGAAGCAACTTTGGAGCATCATTCATCAGCGAGCCCTGCTGTCCCTCGTGTAAATCATGGAGGGTGCACTGCTCAAATAACGGCACCAGGTGTTTTAAATCAGGATGGGTTTGTTTACTTGTTTATGCATAATCTATTAAAATTAGCAGGTGTACTGTTTTTCATTAATAATGTATTCTCGCTGTCTAAGAGTATGGTAATGTAACAGCTCATTTACCATATAAACATGTCTGGCAGCTGTTTCATTACCATTAACGTTGTGGACCCTGTGACACTTTATTATCTTATTTTCTTTACTACATTTGGAGGAATTAAGAAAGCTAACAGACCCTTCTCGTTTGCAGACATTTTGAACCCGACAGAAGGTATAGTAAGTAACATTAATTGGTGGTGTGTTTCAGGTGTTACTGTGTGCCAGCATGGACGGCTCCTGCCTGTGCAGTTCACTTCATGCTGGCGCACAATAACACCTAAATGAAACACCCCCCGCAATTAACATTATTACCTTAAGCTGTGTTTATACCTCTCAAAATGGCATACTGTGAAAAGGGTCCATTGGTAGCTTCTTTAGTCTCTTTTTAGTGCTCTGATATTAGTATGAAATACTGGAGGCATTAACAAATAGGGGTGGATGTAGTTGGTGGAATTCAGTACCTACAGGCTCTAATAATGTCATTTTGTAATTACTTAACAACACTTTCATTAATTCTGGTGTCCCTATTTTTGGGCTTGTCATATTAATAAAAGAAAATAGATAATAGTGAAAATAGCAGCTCTACAAGCTCCCAACGTGTCTGTGTCACATCGCAGCACGGTGTGAGCTTGTGGCTTGGCTATTTAAAGAATCAAGAATCAAGGTTTTGTTTGTCACTCATACATGTTGTACAAGCAGCGACATGTTGGTGTGGCATGTATGGTTCAGAAGACGGGGATACAACAGCAATATACTATATAACAAGATAATTAGAAGAAAAAGCATACTGGACTGTAGTAGTAGGCTTGGGCACTACTTGCTATTTTGACTGGTTGTATTTTGTCTCCCTGCTCTTCTATTGAGACATTTAGATCAAAGGTGTCAAAGGTCATGTCTCACCTAGACACATATTTATTTTTCCTTTTTAGTTGTGTTTCCCATGTCTGTGTTCAGGGCTCTGACAGGCACTGGCAAAAAAATCACTTCCTATAAGCCTTGAGCCCCGGGCTATGAGACATCTCAAGCACTTCCCAATCCGCAGCATCATGAGCAGTCTCTTTACTGGGGTGCTGTTTATCCTTCATGATCCTCTTAGCCCTCCCCAAGCACCTACTGTTGTATGCGTCCTGCGGAGACGGGAGGGTGTGCTCAGCAAACCGCACCACCTTCCCCTGAACTCGCAGATCCTTGCAGTAGCTATCTCCATGATAGGCCCTGTCAGGATCCTCTGGGTAGTAGCGGAGTAGAAGGTTGTTTTCCCGATCCGCCATATGACAAAGTACTGTATAAAGAGATCAAAATGATTAATTCCTAATTCTTTTAAAGAAGCCAGTTTATGTTTTTATGTTTTTTTTTTGCATGTTCATGGAGTTTGCATCTTCTCCCCGTGTCCCCTAGAGTAGGGACCCTCACAAAAAACATGTAGTAATCCTCGTCTCTATACTGCCACCCCTTGTCAGCCGGGGCGCCTGATGTAGGGGAAAGGAACTGGTTGGAATAACGTGTTCCTTCCACGTGCTACGTCTAACCGGGGAAACTCCCCCCTGTCAGGTGATAAGAAGCGGCCTGCTCACTCATGCATTGAAGGAAGCATGAGCTCAGTTCGGGGCTCTCCCCAGGCTGGCAGAGGGAGAGTAGCGCCCAGGATTACATCTTAGGCATTGGCACTGGGTGAAAAAATGGGTTACAAAAATGGTGGGATAAAAATTATGTGAAGTCCTTATGCCTCTTATGGCTTTCTTATCTTTCGCACGTGTTTTGACTCCTTTTTTGCTCCCCTCCAGTCTGCTCCACACACACACACGCGCACACACACACACACACACACACACACACACACACACACACACACACACACACACGGGTACAGTAAATCATGTCTAACGGACGGTATCTCCTGAACGGCGTCTCTCCGTTGTCTCAACTGGATAATCAGCCGACACCGCGTGGTGTGCGGTGAATTACAGCCACTTTCCTCTCACTTCCTTTTGTTTATTGACTGAGGGACCTGACAAGGTGCGTGTGAACCGAGAGAAAGGAGACAGACGGTGGCTTTCGTTCACCTCTCCGTCGTGGCATTTCCACAGTGCTGTGTGAATAACAAGGCAGGGGGAAGCCTTGAAGTAGATTGATTACACTTGTGATCACTCTTCCCAGATAATGTCCTCCCTTTTAATCATACATTGTGCCGCTGCACTCTTTACATGGTTAAGATGATCGCCCGCAACTTCATCACTGTCTCATTGTTAAAGCTGTACTAATTGAACAGCTATTCGACTGGGAGTTTTTATTTATTTATTTGTAATCTTTCTTGTTTACTGTTGTTGTGTTTCCCTCTGGTTGAGTGGTGGCACAGTATGGCAGCCTGCTGCTTCTTTAACCCAGTCGAGTTAGATGTTCTTCGCCTTACTTCAGAACAATGCAATAATATGACAGCACAACGCAGCACCAGTGTTAAGGGCTGTCCACACACATAACTCAAAACGTGCACTCTTCACTGAGACCATACTTGCCCAGTGAGGGCTGTGTCAGTCATGGGGTGCAGCCGTCAAGACATGAAGAAGCTGCGGGGAAAATAGAGTTTGTACGACAGATGATGCAACCTATGGGCAGAAGTGAAAGCGGTTTTGGAGGTGTGCTCTTCAGAGGCCCCTCAACATGTGAGTCCAATTTGTGTTGATGTTGGGTCATCATAATATGATTTTTGTAAGAAATAGGCCCCAACCACGGATCTTAGAAAGAAAAGACAATTACAGGCAAATGATATCTATTATCAAAACCCTGTTTTAACGGTCAGTGTCACATGACTCACAAGACTATTTGTGCCTGATTTGGTTGGAGAAAAAAAAGACAACGTTTCAGCAACAGTGACATTGGTTGCTTTTGTGGCACCCCTTATGGGTGGAAGATAAATTGTCTCTGCTTTGTTCAGAGCTCTCTTTGCTCTCAAATTTGGGGTAGATCGGTTGCTGTGTGCATGATTGAAGTGTCAGGGGGAAAAGGGTGTGTTTGCCTGTGAGTTGCTTCATGATCCAAGGAATCCATGGTGGGGGGGGGGGGTCGATTATACGACCTACGGTTCAAGAGTTATAGGCCAAAAGTTATAGTGTGTCACCATGAGGTCAATTTGAAAAATTTGGAGGTACGGATGGAGGTACTTCCTTGGCCTAGTGGGAGGGTGAGTGCAAAGTTTCAATGCCGATCGGTCCATGGGTTTCAGAAATTAGCTGTACACAGACACACACAGACACACAGACAGACACACGGCCACCCCGGCCCGGAGGGCCACAGATCTGACACACTTGACAGCAGCCACTTGCCTGTCAGCTGATCCCCAACGCCCGCTCTGTCTCTCTGCCGTTTACAATCCCTGAATTAAGATCTTCAGGATGAGTTTGGCAGTGCAGAGGATGTCTGCATGGGGCCTTTCAGCCCCGGTAGCCCCAGGCTATCATCAGTAATCCTAGCCTATTGTTCACTTTGATGTTGGCTGCACTGACCACCAGGGTTTTAAATAACGGTGGGGAAGCTCTCCAGAAAGCCTAATTTGAGCAATTCTGAGGGAGCTCTGTTTGTATTGTATTGATTGGTGCCACTGGTTTTATTCTGAATACTGTATATTTAGGTTACTTAAATACATAATAGGCTAATTGTAAAGCACTCATCAATGTGAGAGTTTAATCATGCATAGCAATTGTTTATCATTTGTGTCTAATAAACGTAATGTCGCTGCTGTGGCCATCCATGCACGCACACTGAACACTCAAACACGCACATACACACATTGTCATTTGAGTGAATGTATTCTGGTGTTTGAGGTGTTGGGCATGTTCATAACTCATGGCATACAACCTGAGTCTGGACTGTTTAACAAAGGAATGCAAACCGTAACCTGTCCTCTGTGTGCTGACATTTGTTTCCCTAGCCGAGAAAAACATTGCAACGGTGGATAATATTTCACATATTTTTTTCACCGTGTAACACCGACACTGCTGACTGCCAGTTGCTGTCAGTTTGAGAGGCCTACGGTATCTTTGCCTGTCCTCCTTGTTGTCCTTTGAAGTGGTTGACATTTTGATGGTAAACTAATTGCCCTATTTGGCTCTTATAGAAAGGGTTGCAAACAGCAGCCAAGGGCATATGGCAGTGATTACTTGCAGTATATGCAAAAGTAAATACCTTGGGTGATAGTGTGTGTGTGTGTGTGTGTGTGTGTGTGTGTGTGTGTGTGTGTGTGTGTGTGTGTGTGTGTAATTGTCTTTAGCAGTTTGACTAAGGTTTGAAGCACCTATAGCTTACTGGGATCAACTCATTTTGCAGTTTTATGATACGGTCTATAGCAGATATAACTTAGCTTCACCAGGTGGGCGGAAACCAAGCGTGCCTGTGCTCCTCCAAAACGATTCCCCTCATAATTCCCCTTCTTTACTTACTCGGAATACTTCGTTTGATATATCCATGTTTTATTCCAACTCGTGGCACGACTGGTGAGACTATAGACTGCTTGATTCTGTGTGGGGAACACATGAAATAGGTCTGATTTGCGGTGCAGTCACACATGCAATGGCAGGGGAGTGGCCAATGCAGGCTGAGGATTCAAATGTGTCAAAGTTGAACTCCACCTGATGCGACACACAACTCCACCCATTATTATTTTTATTTTTTTCATGCCTTTATGGATAGGACAGTAGGCGGACAGGAAATGGGGAGATAGATGGGGAGTGATATGCAGAAAAGGCTGTCGGGATCGGGACTCGAACCCGCGACGCGCTGTCAGTCTACATTGAGCCAGGTGCCTGAACCGCTACGCCAGCGGTCCAGGCCAACTCTACCCATTCTCTCAAATAGAATGGAAGGCCACGGAACGTGACTTATCCAGTCACTCATGTGTGACTGTACCGTTGTACCTGAGCTGCATGCCGAAAAATAGCTGATCTCCAAGCTGATCGTGTTGAGAGCTTGTAGATCAACATTTCTTGTCGCATTGCGACACACTGTAAATCTTGTAGCTTGTAGATCGGCTATTTCCGTAGCATTGCGACGCGTTGTACATCTTGTATCTTGTGGGTATTTTTGGCTGGCGACTCACTCCGTCACGCGACGGACTATAAATTAAGCATTAGCCTGGCTTCTTCTGGTATTTAATGCCCCTTGACTCCCAACTCAGCAGACTCCCAATCACCATTAACAGGCAGATCAATGGGCAGCTGCAGGGGTCCTGAATGACCTGTCAGACTCTCCTGGTTTATTATGTCAGATCTCAAAGCTCCTTGCCGCAACCTACTGACCCCCAGCTCTCTTTCCTTCTCCCCTGTGATGAGTGGAGCGCCTGAAACCGTGTCACATTGTGGTGTCACGTGCAAAGAGGAAGGCAAGGAACGGGGAGTAGGGGGGGGGGGGGGGGGGGGCAGAGAGGTCGCCAAACGCCAAAATGTTTGTTGTGATCAGATGAGTGTGTCATTATGTAAATAGCACTTATCCGCTGTTAACCCATTAAGCCCTGAGGCCGATTCTAAAAAAAAAAATCTAAATCCTAATTGTTTTCTGATAAACTTAAGTTGCTATAGTGGTGCTCAAACCTTTTCATGTAAAGGACCCTACAAATTATATGTATTTGGCCGCGGACCCACTTCTCAAAATATTTTGTTCCAGGGACCCCCAGAAGCAAATATTTGAATTACAAGTGTTTACAAATGCTTTGAAAATGTATGTATTCAAAGATTTGCACACATTTTCACAATTTAAAAAAAAAATCACACCCTGTGTGAAGAGAGTGGTGCCTTTGATGAGCCCCGTATTGATGTTGTCATCAATGTTTGTTTATTGGACATACACCCGGACACACAGACAAAGTCAGATATAGGAGTGGTTGGCACCACTCAAAAATAGCAGATCTACAAGCTCAAATGCTAAAATGACACAGATGCGTTCTCGGCCTTAATGGGTTAATTGCCTCCGCTGCCAGGAAGTGCAGATGAATGTGAACAAAGCTACTTCCAACTATGAAAGTCTCCCCAGGCCACTGTGTGTGTGTGTGTGTGTGTGTGTGTGTGTGTGTGTGTGTGTGTGTGTGTGTGTGTGTGTGTGTGTGTGTGTGTGTGTGTGTGTGTGTGTGTGTGTGTGTGTGTGTGTGTGTGTGTGTGTGTGTGTGTGTGTGTGTGTGCGTGCACAAGACATGGACTGGCATTGGCTGGCGCAGCAGGCACTGTCTGCACACCTACGCTTTACCCAACAATGTGTTCTAAAACGAAGCAGCCTCCTGTTTTGTCAGCGAGAAAGAGACATTCAAAAGATTTGGGTTTTACTTGTCACTCACTTACATGTACAAGCAACGAAATGTTGGAGTGGCACATTCCGCAAGACTGTGCAAAAAAACAACACAATAAAATACCATAACCATAAGACTGGATGTAATAAAAAGAAAAAGCAAAACAAAAGAATAAAGATGACAAGTAAAGTTGGCAGGCAATGGTATATAGGTAAAAAACACTTCAGCAGATTAAAAAAGGTGGGCGGGGGGGGTTCTATTGCAGTACAGCTTGCAAACGCTCACATGCGGCTCCCATTTTTCATGTCACGCTCTGACACTGGTATTGTACACAAGAGGACAATAGAAATGAAACATAGAGTCCGCGAGTCCGAAACGTGAGGGAAGGACTCGCTCGCTGGCTGGCTGTGCAGCCCACGTTGTGCCTTGTGCCAGAAGGCAGGTGCATTTTTCTTTTTCCACCCACTGTGAGTAGCCCACTCGCAGCTCACATAAAGAGGTGTTCCGTGACAGAAGAACCCACTTGATTTCACTCAGTCAGCATATGTGTGGCACCATTACACCTTACAGCATCTTTTCACGCCAAGCTAGGGCCATTTTGCTGATATGCACAGCACACATCATCACTGTCGGGTGGAAACCTTGTGTGACCTAAAGGCATTGGTTCTCAAAGTGGGGTCCGGGGACCCCCAGGGGTCCGTGGGGGGGGGGGGGGGGTTCCAGGGGGTCCACACAGCAAAATGTGTCAATATAGCATGATCACAATAATCTTAACCACTTCAACCTTTTATACTTTGGGGTATTCAAAAATAGCAGATATATCTTGTAGATCTGCTATTTTTTCTAATCGTGAAAATTTGTGCAAACCTTTTGAATATATATCTTTTTAAAGAAAACATTTGTAACTCAAATCTTTGCTTCTGGGGGGTCCCTGGAAAAAATATTTGAGTTGGTGGTCCGCGTACAAATACATATCATTTTGGGGGTCCTTGACATGAAAAGGTTTGAGAACCACTGACCTGGACATTGATCCAATGTAGTTATTATTTACTCACAAGCCTCTTGTTGATACTTTTTATTGGTTAAATATTTAGTGTCTGCGGGTTAAAACTCACATAGAGACTTAGCCACGTTCAACATGGCATCTCTATTTTGATGTCATTGAAGTGACGATTTTTCTAAATCTTTCAAAAATAGCAAAAATAGCATTTTGAGGTGTTTGCTTGTAGATGGGCTATTTTTCCCTACTTTTGTGCGACACAGTCATAGGACAAACTATAAAATAAAAATAGGGTATTTATTTAGAAATAATTTATATGGAGATACAAGGTTTCTGCCCGACAACGACAATATGCATGCAGCATCCATCTACCCCCCACCACCCAACGCCAATTATCAGTTATCACCAAGGAGGGAGGCTGTTCCGCCATTAGTTATTCATTCACCCGTGCGCCACGTTCGCTCTAATTTGATTTTCTCCCTACGTTTTTGCATTAAAACTCACTCCAAGACGCCAAGCTCTTATAAGTTAAGCACAGAGATTAACTGTGCTTCCCTAAATCTCTTCAACAAATATACTCTACATGTACCATTAACCTTGGACAAGCTGATTAACTCTTGCAACTTTTCCCCCCCATACCGATTGCCCAAATCATGTTTGGAATCCACAGTAGAATTCCATAACTCATAACTGAAATGGGATATAGCGCAATTACCCCACGTCTGAGTGTAATCTGTTAGCGGTGAAGATGAAACGCTGATCTAATTTATTCTGAAACGATCATTGCCAGAGAATAGATGATTGTGTACCACTGGCACATCTGAAGCATTAAAACCCTGCACAATAGTCAATGGAGTCTGATGAAATGTGTGTGTGTACCCAAGAGTCTTTCCTGTGCATTATGGCAAACTCTGCGTTGTGAGGGTGTGCAATTGTGTTCTCTCACCTGTGTTGTCTTTCTGTCTGGCTATCTGGCTACTTGCCAGACACTGTCCTTCTGCCTGTCTGTCTGCCCATCTGTCTGTCTAGTTTTGTATTTTTTTTGTGTCTGTATTTACACGTGTATGTGTGTGTGTGTGTGTGTGTGTGTGTGTGTGTGTGTGTGTGTGTGTGTGTGTGTGTGTGTGTGTGTGTGTGTGTGTGTGTGTGTGTGTGTGTGTGTGTGTGTGTGTGTGTGTGTGTGTGTGTGTGTGTGGGGGGGGTGTGCGTATGTGTGTTTGTTTGTATAACTATATGAGGACCAAATGTCCCCACAAGTATTATAGAATTTGAGAAATAGACGTTTTTTCAATTTGTTTCATGGTTAAAAAAGGATTTTAGAGATAGGCTTACAATTAGAAGAAAGGTTTAGGAGTTAGAGTTAGAATTACGCTTGATTAGAGTCTTGCGCATGGTGTGGTACACCAGAAAATGTTGTGAGCTTGTAGATCTGCTACTAGACTTTTCGGCTTACGGTTAAAGGTGTAAAAAATACTTTAATAAAATCACTGTCCTAAAATGTCGATGTCCTCACAAGTTTAATAATATAAACCTGTGTGTGTGTATGCGCGTGCATGTGTGTATGTGCGTGTGTTTTGGTCATCTTGGCAGACTGTGAGAGAGGCTCCTTCAGGCATAAGGCAGCAGCAGCATTTCATTAGCCCAACAACAGTGTGCCCCCAGAGCAGCTGACGATGCTAAGAGTGGGCCCTCAGCCATCCTCCATAATCCCACCAACACACACCACAGTGGTGGTCAAAGTACACAACCCCCTCCCCAGCACTTGAGATACTCCTGGTCAGTGGTGGAAAAAGTGCTCACATTTTGTACCAAATAAAAGTATCTATACTGCAATGTAGAAATAGTAAAAGTCCGGTAATTCAAATTTACCTGAGTGAAAGTGCAAAAGTATTGGCCACAAAATATACTTAAAGTACCAAAAGTAAAAGTATCTATTATGCAGAATGTCCCGTTTCACAAGGTATAATGTGTATTTTTTTTTTATTACAAAACGCGTCGAGCTTGTAGATCTGCTATTTTCAAAAGATTTTTGATGATCATCGGTGATACCTGTATAATAACTATAAAGTGGGTAAAAGCAAACAATTGAGCAGCTAGAGCAGTCAGGTAAGGACACCACTTTACTGTAATGCAGCCTTTAAAAACCAGGAAGCGACAACACTTATGCCATATCACAATATTACCATATCCATAACCCCAGACTCTATCTAGTCCCATGATATCTATACTAATATCGCTATATTACCCAGCCCTAGCTCACATTCACTCTCACATTCAGTCACACACCAATGGCGGTGACAGCCATGCAAGGTGCACGTTCTGCTCTTCGGAAGCAGTGTCTTGCTTAAGGACACTTGAGGATTGAACCGTCTCTCATTCCTCCTGAGCCGCCGCTCGCTGCCCGAGAGTTACAGAATAATAAAGAGAGTATGTATGTAAACGACGGGCCGATGAATCGCTGCGCAAATTGAAAATGAAAAATCCACGCTGGGCGAGTTACGCAACGAAGGGAGCACTCCACCGAAGACTAGGCGCGCAGAAAAGAAAATTGGCAGAATTCATCAAATGTTCTAGGGGCATAAAAACCACTGACAGAAGTGAGTAGGTCCTTTAATGTGAAAAATAGCCCAGGGGGCCTTGTGGAGTGTGTTTTATGTGGTTGGAGGGGTTAAAGGAGTTGGTTCATGTAGAGATGTTGGGGTGGGGGAATGTCAGATTTCCCCAGAGAATTGCTCTCTCTCTCTCTCTCTCTCTCTCTCTCTCTCTCTCTCTCTCTCTCTCTCTCTCTCTCTCTCTCTCTCTCTCTCTCTCTCTCTCTCTCTCTCTCTCTCTCTCTCTCTCTCTCTCTCTTTCCCTCTCTTTCACTCTCTCACTCTCTCTTAGTTGCGTGTCACTGGAGCAGTACTTGAAGTCGCTCAAACAGTGACTCCGCCTGTCCGGGTGTGATTTATGCAGTCATAAGGGCCGTACTGTAGCGGACCGCTGCCTGTATTTTATTCTGACACTTATTATTGAAATGAGACGTTTGGGGGGTGCAGAGAAGAATGCAACCACTCTCTTTTTTTTCCCCCCTCCTTCTCGCCAAGAGGACGAGGTGGCGGGTCGCATTCAACGTCGCAATCTCAGCCCTCCAGCATGCAGGACTTATACTTCAGGGAAGGAATTAATTAGGAGGATTTAATGCAGCTTTCCCCTCACTGATAATTCCCCACTTCCACTTCCTGTGTATATTGTTTTTTACTTATGGAAAAGATGCAAATTGATTTCCGCACATTCAAAGGCGGGAAGTTGACAATTGCGTTGTTATTTGGGATTAGAGCAGTTAGCATGCGGCTGCTCTAAGCCACAGCAGTAACAGACTGCTGCTGTGCAGGAGGTGTAGTGTCCTCTGCTTGCCTGTGTGATATGAGCAGCACTCCTGATGTTCCATTGTGCTCCTTCTCTCTCTCTCTTGTTGTCTCCAAAAAGAGCACAGACAATGCCAGAGCCGCCCACGTATAAGAGAGTTTATTTATCCAAACAGTGGCTTCTCACTCCTCTCATCCCGAGTGCATTGGCGGTCATGGTGTCTTGGACATAATGACCTTCTATCGGCGCTCTGTTGGTGGTGCGTAGTGCAGCAGGAGAAGCGTGCAGGTCTCTGCTTTAGAGAGCCGTACCTCCTTTTGTCTGTCTGTATATCTGCCTCCTTCCGGCCTGTGTGTGTCCACTCTGTTGTCTACACCTCCTTGTTCCACCTGAGGGCCCGGTGCGCAACACTGGGCCGGACAGGGCCAACGGGAGGGCGGGAGGCAATAGAAACCAGGTCTCAGAAGGAGGGAACAGGTGTGTGATCAGGCACTGTGTGCTTTTGACACCAGATGACTTACAGCAGTGGTTTTGAAACTTTTTTTGTGCACAAGGGCAGGCACTTCAATGGGCATGTCAAAATCTCAAGCCACACCTGTGTATTCACAGCGAAAATAGCTGATCTTCAAGCTCACAACCAACTGTTGAGTTATTTGAGATATTTCCCAAAATGTGTCTGTGGGGAGACTACTGTATAATGACATGCCTAAAATAAGGACATCAGGTTGAAAGTGGTTAAAATGTATATAGTTTCTACAAATAACGTTTTGTATAGTACAGTATATTGCAATAATAATGTGGTGTTGTCACCAAATCCCAAGGCACACCGGGACTTGTCTCACGGCACACCAGTGTGCCTTGGCAACCCGTTTGGGAGCCACTGACCCACAGAACAGTATACAAATTGGCCGCCCTCCGTCCGTGTGCATGTTCTCAACACCCAAAAGGCTGTATGGTGACAGGCAGCACACAGGAGGCTGTATATATGTTAAGGAGATCACAAGTTCAAGTGCTCATGGTTTGCCCAGAACTCAAGGTTAGAATGTACCCACAATACTCCATTAATGTAGAGCTTTGTGATGCTCTTTTCCACTGCAGTTGAAAGTGTTCTTTTTTTTTACCCCCTGTTGTCAGAGTCATTTGGAGAGGATATCATTATCATTCCGTTCGGCACGCTTCCAGGTCAACCAGCACAGAAGCTACTTACCTCAGCATAACCTCTCCTAAGCCACTCTAAAACATCTCATTAAGACACAGCATGGGCTGCATTGCAAGGCATAGAGTTGTATGGTGTTAATTTAAAAGCTAATGGTTTTAGTAGCGCTATTGCCTCCGAGCCGTTTCCCCCCACCTTTTTTCGCAGTTGAAGCACATCAATCACTTCTATCAGTATAAGTCCCGGGCCAAAGCTGCTGGCAGCGTTAGATGTCTCCCTGCCACTGAAACAGACCCTGCATGGTGCGAAAGCACCGTCAGATGGAACGTGTGTGTGACATGTTAGCAGATAAACTGGCTCTACTTCACCACTACTGTCACTACATTCTGCCCCTCAGTCCGCGGAGAGAATATCGATGCGAGCTGGTGGTCGATAAGACAAAGGCACTTGCAGAGGAGGACGCCAGAAGAGTTGGTCTATAGATACTGTACTGTACACCAGTGGTTCTCAATCTTTTTTTGTGCCGCGGACTGAAATCATTCAAAAATGTCCAAATATTTTAGATATTTTTCAAGTATTTAAAAAAATAGCATATCTACAAGCTCGCAGCGCAACACGAAGTGACATGCTGTGAGCTTGTAGATCTGCTATTGTTTTTATAGCGAACGTATAAATGGATTAAGTGATTAAGATGATTCTAATGCTATGTTAACTACTTTTGCTCGGGACCCCCTGGAACCCCCCCAAGGACCCCATGGGGGTCCCCGGACCCCACTTTGAGAACCAATGCTGTACACTTCCTCTTGCTTGCTCGTCATTTTCACCTTGAAGACACAAAGAACACAAAGGAAATAGGAGACTGTACGTTGCCATAGATGACTCTAGTCTTACTATTGTGAGAACGCAGGTATTTTCTGGTATTGTTTGTTGATATTTTCTTTACTCAACTCTCATAATGGCTTATGGGTGTGTTTGGAGGAACCCATGTTGTACACTTCCTCTCGCTTCCTTGTAATTTTCACCTTGAAGACACAAAGAACACAAAGGAAATAGGAGACTGTACATTGCCATAGATGACTCTAGTCTTATTATTGTGAAAACACAGGTATTTTCTTGTATGCTTGTCGATATTTTCTTAACTTAACTCTCATAATGGCTAATGGGTGTGTTTGTGAAAGTTGCAATTTTATGTTCTGGGGTGCATCATAAAAGTACACAATTTTCGAATGTTATTTGTCAACATGGCACTCGGTCACACAGAAACAGAAAAGGAAAAAAAAAAAGGTTTCATCCTTTTCCGTTTCACTCCACTAAGCCGGTCTATTGCATTTGTTGTGCGAAAGGCTGTTGGTCGTCCCGGGGGGTTTCGAACAAAAACGCATTTCTCTGCCGGCTACAGCTGCTGTGTATCCATGTGCAAACGGGCGCCAGATGTACCTCTGGCCAAGCACTCACATACTCCATCCCAGTGCTCCCTTCCAGCCAACTTAACCCATCAAGACCGGGAACGCATCTGTGTCATTTTAAGATGTCTTTGGCTATTCAAGATACCAGATATACAAGCTCATAGCGCCATAAGCTTGTAGATCTGCATTTTTTTTAAATCTATCATTTATAACTCAAATCTTTGCTTCTGGAGGTCCCTTGAACAAAACATTTTCAGATGGGGGCCTGCGGCCAAATACATCATTTTGGGGGTCCTTGAAGTTGGAGCACCACTGATATAGCAGTATATATTTGGCCGTAGACCCCCATTTCAAAATATTTTGTTTCAGGGACCTCCAGAAGCAAAGATTTGAGTTATAAATGTTCGCTTTAAAAGAATATATATAGTCAACACACATTTTTCTATAAATAGCAGATCTACAAGCTTGTAGCGCGGCACTCGTGGCACGCTATGAGCTTGTATATCTGCTATTTTTGAATAGCCAAAGAAATCTAAAAATGACACACAGATGCATTCTGGATTGAATGGGTTAACTGATATCTTACACAGGCTGCTTTCAGAACAAACAAAGCCGGACAAAGGAAATATACCACACGATAAAGAATCTCAATCGTGTGATTCCTACCCAATCAGATAATTCATGTTTTGTTTCTTTGGCAACATGAAGGTGCTTTTGCACACAAAGCACGCACAGACTCACAGCAATGTTGTTAGTTGATAAAACAGTCTGGCTGCTACATAGCTTTTTTGCGAACAGCTTTTGTTTACCAGGGTTTGTGTTTATGAATGAATATGTATTTGCATGTTTTATATGCACACTTGAAGTGGAAAATTGGTTTGAGTGTAATTACGCTGAAATCTGTGTGACGTGATCAGAAGAGGCTGCATGAATATATCAAGCATAAAGCACACAGAAAATGCATTTTCACTCCTCGCTGTTTCTTACTTGTCGATCTGCAAATGTAATCACATTCTGCAGGTGCACTCATTGTGAAGGTTAATTAGTGCAGTTGAAAATATTTGTAGATATGTTTTGTCAAGGAAAACTTGGCAAAGTAGTAGATAGTTAAATATAGTGATGCTGATTAAGTTAGTTGCCTAGCTGCCTATAGCAGGGTTTCCCAAACTTTTCCATGTCATCTAGCCAGAGCTATTATGACACTACTGTATATAGACTTACTTTGTAAATGAAGAATATTCATATAATATCAATATTCAATCATTTATTGCCAAAACCAACTTACTTTGTTGACAGAGTGGCTGCTTGGTTTGATCCCGGGCTCCCCCAGAGTTAGTGTCGAAGTATCCTTGAGCAAGACGCTGAACTCCTAATTGCTCCCGATGAGCAGGTTGGTGCCTTGCATGGTTTCCTCCGCCATCGGTGTGTGTGAATGTGGGTGAATGTAATGCACAATCATTGCAAAGCGGCGAAAGCGCCTTAGATAAAGGTGCTATATAAATGCACCATTTACTGTATAGTTCCAGTCATTTAATCCTCCTAATGGGAGTTGATGAAGCGCGCGCGATACATGAACCACGTGGTCGAGATGAGATTGGTTGAGATCAAAGAGTGTTCTAAGTTACTCTTTCAGCGGGTCTGAGTTAGCTTTAAACACAGATTCAGAACCTTCAAGTGCTTATCAATCATTCACCTATAAAGTCAGAACTGAAATTGGCATATAAATATGGAGAAGATCAAGGCCTAATGTCTTTCAGTGTTGGGTCACCAACCATCAGCAGGTGTCTGGTCTCACTCAGCCACGGTGCCTTGTGCCGTTATTAAAGTCATGACCAGACATATCATGGAATAAGCCGAAGGCAGATCTTAAGTACTGTACTGTACTGTACTGTACTGTACTGTACTGTACTGTACTGCAGTGGTCTTCAACCCTTTTAATATCACGGTCCATTATGTATTCGGCATTTGAGCCACGGACCACCATTTTATGAGATTTAACCTCTAAGACCCCAAACTTTAGAATATTTTGTTGTTGTTGGATGAGATTTTGTCCACAATTCCATGCTGTATTGATGTGGTACCATAGGAGAGATGACACTACAGGCAAACGTTGATCAAAGTAACTATTCTTCTACATTCTCTAATTGTGTAGACTTCTAGTTAATTAAGTAATGCAGATGTTTAACAATAATTTTACTCTTGAGAGTGTAAAATGAAACAATCCATTTGGTTTCATTTTACACTCTCAAGAGGTAAAGATCTATAAGGGTCCATTTGGTTAATACCAACTCTTCCATCATTTAGCTGGGGACCACCTGGAACCTCCTCAAGGACCCCTGGTGGTCCCCGGACCATTGGTTGAGAACCACTGCTGTACTGTACTGTACTGTACCTCGTCTGGATGCATGCATCTCCAGAAATCCATCTGGAATCAAGAGCATGGATCTCCATGTACATATAAAATCTAGTGTTGTTATTATTATTGTCAACCACTTAAACCGTATGTACTTTGTTGACAGAGGTCCCCCAGGGTCTGTACTTGGCCCCCTCCTTTTCCCTCCTCTATCCCAAATCTCTTACCGCGAAAATAGCCAAAGAGATATTTTACGCGTCGTGATGATCACCTGTTGTCACTGAATGTTTGTCTATTTTCGCTGTACGTTTGCCTATTATGACATGGCCTGAAAGGGGAAACTACGGTATGTGTAGGTAGGGTTGTATGTGTTTAATTTCACTCTGGAGAAATTCAGTTAAATTAACTCTGTGTTTTTACTGTTTTAAACAAACCAAGGCACAGAGTTTTATCTGGCTACTCCCATCAGCCCAGAGACAGAGAGGGACACACCCACCCAGGATGTTTAAAATCCTGTCCCACATGCAAGAGTTTAGGCTATTTAATATGTTGATTGGGGATTAATTGCTCCATCTGGCTGAAAATGAAAACGAAAATGAAAGAGAAAAAGAATCCTTGTTTCATTATGGCTACGGGTGTTTGTATAGCGAGACGATGGGGGGGGGGGATGGGGGGAGGAGGAGGAGGAGCGTGGACAGGACGAGGCTGCACCAGAGGGAGAGCTGAGAAAAAAATTGATCATTTTTCTCTGGGACTGTCATACACAATAGGCAGCCTCATTTGTCTGCTCAAACTCCTTTGTTTCCAGCCAGGCTCCTATGGTCTAGGATTAGGCTACTCAGCGACAGTGGTGTGTAAAGTAACTAAGTACATTTACTCAAGTGCTGTACTTAAGTAACATTTTGAGGGATTTTTACTTTGATGGAGTATTGTATTTCCAACTTTCCGTACTTTTACTTCCATTCCATCTCAGAGGCAAATATAGTACTTTTACTCCACTGCAATTATTTGAAAAGTTAAGTTACTAGTTACTTTGTAGATTTTGATCATTATTACAAAACATACATTAATCACTTCAGCCCTATACATTTCGGCCATTTGGAAAATAGCCGATCTACAAGCTCACAATGCGTTGCGATGCAACGCATTGTGAGCTTGTAGATCTGCCATTTTCAAAATATTTGATACATTTGAAAACTTGTGAAATGGGACACTCTGCACAATGACTACTTTTACTTTTGGTGACGATACTTTTGTACTTTTACTCAAGTACTAATTTTTTATTACCAGACTTTTACTTGTAACAGAGTATTTCTACCTCGCAGTATTGATACTTTTACTTAAGCAAAACAATTGAGTATTTTTTTCCACCACTTTCAGGCTCCCTGGTCCAGGATTAGGCTACTCAGCGAGAGAGATGGAGAGATGGAGAATGGGGGGAGGAAGGGGAGGGGGGAGGGGGGGGGGTGAACAAGGGGAGAGGAGAGAACTGAACCTCGACCAAAACAGCTATGAGCTAATTATTACAACAGCCCCATGTTATTTTAACACAGTTCTATAGCATAATGCCCGTGCTGCAATATTTAAAGACTTGCTGACTGGCCACAAAGAGAGTGGAACAGAAAAGAAAGCAGGTCTGTGGAGGTATTAAAAGGGAGGAATGGGGGGGAGGGTGGGCACAACTGCACAGTTTTCACGTTTTTTCTTCCAAATTGCCGCTGCAGTTCCACAGGAGTGCTGTTGACCCAGTTTATCTCTCTCTCAGGTGATTAATGCTACAAACAAAGGTCACACCGGGAGACAGGGGGAGAAGGCCAGTGCCCAACAGGCGTTCAGGGAGTTATACAATACACTGCTCTTTACTACTGAGAATGTGTTCTAGTGTTTGTAGGGCAACACCCAGTCTCGCTCTCCAGGAAAAGACACGTACAAGCCATGGGACCACCAACCAGCAAGCTATGAATACAACGTTATTTCTAACCAATATGTATGGTCGAGTATTTTAATTCAATATAACTAGCACTGGCTGGACGTACTGTAGTCTCTGCTACTACTCAAACTTTTAACACTGGTGACGGCTAGGACACTTTCTGGTTGACAATGGCCGCGCTTCCCAAAGAGATCCTACGTGCGGTCCTTGCGAAGGCTCCGCTAAGAAGGCTGCCTGAAGTTACGGGCATTACCCGAACACGCACGTAAGCGCCTCTCTCCACACAGGCTACGCTCCACTGTTCCACTCAACTACCTTATATGTACATGCTCGCAAGTGAAGTGGGATTGTACTCAGCCCATCGATACAATAAGGCTGAAAATGAATAAGCTTTAAGCGCTGTTGGTAACTGTGACTGCACAATACCCTTGTTTATTTTGTTTTATTCTATGACTTCCTTTTTCTATATCAATTTAGGCTATAATATGAAGATAGACAGTGGTGTACTGTGGATGTTTTAACTAATGGATGAAGCGCAACGTCAGGTGCATGTGCACACGCTCGCACATACACGTGCACGTGAGCGATCGCCATTTGAAATAACCTATTTAATTTGTAGGCCAATTTATTAACCCACAATCGAATGTTATTTAATTTACTTGCATAATGGGGACACTTTAGTGTTTTCATATACATTTTCCTTGCAGACGTCACCTCACCTCTGTATGAATTTAATTCATGAATCCATTATCCAAACGTTGTATTTGGACTGCTTCAGGACATCTGACAGTAGGCTATGCCACCTACAGTATTAGCAGGTCACACAATGGACCATTGATATGAATCCACACTTCTCTGTCTGACTGTCTGTCTGTCTGTATATATATACTGTATATATAAACATGGCGAGCACAACAGCTGCTGTCACTGTGTGTGGGGTCTTTCTTCATAATGTTTAAATATAAAAACTCAGAAGGCTTTCGGGAAACGGGTTTGCTGCTATGCAGTGCCTTAGGAGGCTCTTAAGCACGTGCGTAAAGCCACGCACGACCTGAAATCGCTTTGGAAAACCCGGCCAATGCCGGTAAAGTTATTGAAACAGACTTTACACTGGATTGAACACAAGATACACGGCCATCTTGAGTGCAGTTCGGAAATTTATCTCACGTCGTCAGAATGAGACAATGGGCATAAAACCTACGAATTGCATCTTTAATAAATAAATGTATATTTACTGTACATAATAAGCATGTCTCAGTACAGTGGTAAAAGGTAACTTTGTAATGCTGATACAGTACACAGCATTGTCAGTGAGTGAACTAGTCTATTTGTTATAGTAAAGCCACGCAGTTAAACACAGCTACTGGTCATTTGGACATGTGCACCTCAAATGGGGTTATTCACATGTTGGTAAACCGTGGCCAAATCATCTTTGTTTGTGCCTCAGGAATACTGGGAGGTTTTAAAGGTCTCGATAGGAGTTCCGGTTAACGAGGCATCTTTACTGAGCATTAGAAGAATCCCACGCTCATTTCATTTCAGGTACATTAACTTTGTCTGCTGCAAATTTGGTCACTTTGTCAAGACCCAGTCTGCAGAATTTAATCCTCTGCCAGTATATTTTGCATTGCAATGCAGGAATTCAAAATATAGGTTGAGCGACTACTGCTTTGAGTTTTCCTTCCTGTCGTTCATTTTATTCTTCAGAGCCGTCGCTTTTTGGATGCTAAATGCAGATTTCTACCCTCTTCTTTTCTGTCCTTTTCAAGTAATCATTTTAACTCAATTCAACAAGCGTGCCCTGCAAGCAAAACGCTTCAATCCAAATGCCAGACTTGAATAAAACTGCTTGAATAATTGTGCTGCGTCTACCCCTTTTTTCTGCCACTATCTAAATTATAATCTGTAGTCTCTGTATCTATACCAAATCACATTCTCTGAGGTATAGCACAGCAATGGTTTCTTTTCGAGAGCAATTACTGGGGCTAAATGAAGCGGTGATTTTCTTCATACATGGGCCAGCTGCAGTGCAAATGGTTTTCACTCTGCCAGAAAATCTAGTTGATTCTGTGGAGCCAAGCCTGAGGATGCACTTATGAGTGAATGAGAGCCACTGGGGCAGTGATAGAGAACCAAGGGCTTTTCATCCAGCCATACTTATCGTGTCACTTCAGACTGTCTTTTCGTGAATGCTTTTTACAAAGATGCAGTGTTTGGTTATCTTCTGTGCCAAAAAAAGTGCTTGAGCATCATTTATAAAATTACGAGGATCTGCTGTAGCGTCTCGAACTACGCTGCAGTGTATCGCCGTATACTGTACTGCATTGTCAAGGACCAGAGGAGTGGACAACTTTGAAATACCCAGAATGTTGCTCTCTTGTTTGAACGACAATTGACTTGAGAAAGCAGTTTCACACATTTTTTCCTTCTACTCCAAATGTCTTTGCCGAACGTTCAGCCATTATGACCCAGAATAGGGACGCTAGGGTGCAAGTAGTTAAACACATTGGCCCTCCCGAGCTTTGACATTGTGGCTTACCAATTTACTGTTGGCAGAGTGTATGTATGTCACATACTGTAACACCATGCTCTGCAGTTGCACACAAAACACGTGTCTAATGGCTTTCCCCTCCTTCTTCCTCCTCCTCCTCAGGTGAATGGTAAAGAGCTGTCCAAGTCCAGCCATGAGGAAACAGCGGAAGGCTTCCGCAGCCTCACCAAAGACCCCATCATGGTGCAGGTTATCAGGCGGACGCCCGGAGGCCGTCCCCATGGCTCCCCTCAGGAAATCCACGTTATGGATGTGTGCACGCAGACCGACATCACTTTCGAACACATCATGGCACTGGCCAAGCTGCGACCCACGACCCCTCCAGTGCCTGATGTCTGTCCCTTCCTGCTCTCTGACAGGTAGGCTCCTACAGTACATACCTGCTGTGAACCCCCGGTTGTAGGCTCCTATCTGTAAACCCTGATAGGTACTGTAGGCTCCTTTCCTGCAAACCCCTATACTGTAGGTAGGCTTGTGCTTACCTGTAAACCCTGACAGGTAGGCTCGTACTTACTGTACTTGCGTACAATCCCTGTAGCCTGTGGGAGTGTTAAGCCCATTGACTATTAGAGCATTGCTTCTCAAAGTGGGGTCCGGGGACCCCCAGGGGTACATGAGGGGATACCAGGGGGTCCCCAGCTAAATGATTTATAGGAACCAAATGGACCCTTATGGGTCTGTAACTCTGAGAGTGTACAAATGTACACTCTCAGAGTTAAATTAACATTGATTTTACAATATGAATTGGGGTCCCAGAGATAGAAATGCCATTAAATGGGGGTCCGTAGCCTAATGCATGTCAAACTGGGGGGGTCCTTAAATTACAATGATTGAGAATCACTGCTAGAGCTGTGAAAATCTTCTCTTATGGGGGTCCCTGGCTTATCTTTGCAAATGGGGGTCCGCGGGCTTATAAGTGCCAATTTGGGGGTCCTTGACATGAAAAAGTTTGAGAACCACTGTATTAGAGAACCGAAGTCTGACATCACTGCCGGTAGAGGCTGCTATCCCCCCCTGGGTCACAGACACAGAGTTATTTTTTCCATTGAAAATACCATAGGGTCTCAATAGCATCGTGGCATATACTGTAGTATGAACTGTGTTCCAAAAAAACGGACATCAACACGATAGGCAATACACATGCATTACCCAAATACAGTACAAACGTATTTGCCTTGAAAATACTGACGAGTCTATCTGACGAGTTGCAATTGTCATTGCAACATGTCTTTACAACTTTCCCCTTGTTCAGATTTAAAAATAAATCCGCTCACTGGCACTGTTGACTATTGACTGGTGCCAGTGGGAAAAGCTTCTCTGATTAACTTTAAACCAGCCTTCAATAAAATCATTTGCTCCTGCCGAACATGACTTGTGTGGTACAATCAATACATTCTACAATTGAAATCACGCCACCACCACAATTGAAAGGCAGGAATGTGCAACAATACCTCAAAGACATACTGTGTCCTGAAAACAAGACGATGAAAGACGATTTTAGATGAAAGCGTCTAAAAAGCTCTGAAAGCATCTAAAAAGCTCTGAGACAAGCCGGCAAGTTTATTTTTTTATAGCACCTTCCAACAGCACTGCAATTCAACGTGGTTTACACAAAACATTAAGAGCATTCAGACAAGAAACACGTCGTAAAATGTAATTTGAATTTGATTTTAAATAGTTAAAGAATAAAATAAGAATAAGCTGAAATAGAGACAGATGCAATTACGAGAATAGAGGTAGAGAGCAGCTCAAACAATTAATCAAAAACCTCAATTAAAAGGCAGCAGCAAACGGAACAAGGGGTTCTTCTTGGAAAACAACAAAGAAATCTGGGGTTTATTACTTCCCTTTGGTCGGAGTTTTGTTCATACTCTATTAATCTCACAGGAGCAGCAAACAAGCGAACGAAGACGAAGTTTAGCATATCTAGGTTTCTCCTCGAGGGACATTGAAACATTAACTATGCAGTGGGCTTTTATTACAGCGTGTGGAAGATAACGGACAGACTTATGATTAATTCCAATAACATCAAAGCATACCTAATTACACACACACACCGACAGCAGTGGGTGTTAGGCCAAAGAAACCAATATTTAAAGAGGTAGAGCCCGCAAACACCGTCTTCAAGGCAAAGGGTCACTTTATTGAGTTTCGATCCCCACAGGATCTTCATCAGGTCGGTATATTTCATTCCAATAACATCTCATGGATGATGAATTGATGGGTTTTAAATTTGATCAAGTATACATTGTCGTTTACAGTCCACCAGAGACCTCATATACAGCCATCGAGGGATCCGATTTCAATCTAGTGTTTTATCTGCATTATTGAAAACAAATATGGTCATTGGTCCGCTGATAACCAACCATGATAAGGTGTAACCACACATTTATTAAACGCTGTTTTTTATAGTCCCAGGTATTTCATGCATGACCCCACCTAACCCTCTGTCTGTCTTTCAGTAGCTGTATAGATTCCCCACAGGGCCTGCTTGTAATAATTGCAGCTGCTTGGTATATCCATTTTGTTTCATGGAAGGTTTACAAGGTGATTAAAGTGAATGGGCTAATAAAAAACTAGGCAACACAGTGCAATGCTAAGCTCACTGGCTACTTGCAGCCCCCGGGCTCAGCCCAAATGTAATCAATGTGACCCATAAAACCCCCATTTTCCTCTCTTCATCGGAGATCAGGTGCACAAGCCAATATATTGCTAGATTTTTATAGATATAACAAATGTTTGCCGCTCTTATTTTTCAGGGTGGATTGTAAACCTTTGTAATTGTATTCTACGCACACACGCCGCCAGAGACGTTTCAAATGTATAATATTGTACAGTAGAATCAGAGTGTAAAGCATTCTGACATTTACTAGTCTGGTCCTTTTGCCCGGGAGATCATTTTTGAGACAGGTCCTGTTGGTTTTACAGTGGTGGGTAGTCTGCGTTTTTCAGACAAGAGTTGGTTGTATGATAGCGCCTTGATTAGTATCTTGTATGGCTCTCAAGCCGCTCATCTTGTCGCAGCGGTCCCCATTCAATGTTGTTTTGTTCTGTGAGTGAGTGCAACATAATAGAGTTACACCATACAACGTGTGGGGGGTTGTCAGTCAAGAGCACGAAGCAAATTAAATGACTGTGTTTGTGATTAACAAATGGCTGTACTTTTATCGCATGCATTCTACTGGCAGTGAAAGCCCTTGACAAATCCTTTCTTCCAGGCTCAGGCAGTGACGAACATCCTGTCACTTCAAGGTATTCAATGAATATTATGTGAAAGAGAATGAGCGAGAACTCTAGCTTTGCCATAGCAAAAGAGAGCTCTTTTCTCGATGTCTCCACTTTCCCCCCTCCCACTTGATAATGGTTTCTATTTTTATTACCCCTAATTCTTTGTATCCTCCCATCTTCCCATCTCTTTATTTCTCTCTATCTCTCTCTCTCTCTCACTCTGCTTTTCCTTCTCCGCTGACAGCTGTCACTCTCTGCAGGACCAGGAGTTCTATGAAGGGACTGACTACCTTTCGCCTCTGCCAGTCGATGGAGAGAGGACAGAGGAGTTTGAATATGAGGTAAGAATCAATTTCACCCATATAGTCAGTTTTTAGCCTTACTTCATATAAAAATAAAAATAAATAGCTTATCTACAACGTGTCACGATGCAACGTGTTGTGAGCTTGTAGATCTAATTTACAAGGTTGCATGTATTTAATTCAGTCTGACCAGAAGCTGCGATAAAACATATCCCTACCAGTAGTGATACAAATGAATTACCAGAGGGGGGATTTCAAAAACAGAAGCATGGATTTGCTCCCCCCCCCCCCCCAGCAAATGGAACCCTGCCTGTAATCATCAAAAGTGACTATGGTGCAGCTACAATACAAGTATATGCTTACATGTATACTATATACATTGGGGCACGCACACACGCACGCACACGCTCACACCATGCAAGCACACACGGACACATATGCACACGTGCATACACACACACACAAACACCCACAAACACAGGAACGCTACCCCACCCTACCCCAACAACATATGCTTATAAAACACTCTGTTTACCAATCAGTCCAAGAGCCCGGCACTAATTGACTCCGCACATATTCCCCAAGGGCACAGCAGTGACAGATGAACAGTCACATGATAGATATCTTGGAATATCAACAGGACCTTTGACACTCCCCCTGGTGATGACGACACTTCTGCATTTGTTTATTCTGTTCTACAAAGTGAAAAAGAAAAAGAGAGCCTTTGCTCAGAATTCCTATGAGGAATTGTCTTTAGTGTCTGGTGATGTGCAACATTACATTGCCGAGCGTACTTGTAGACAATATGTACAGTAGACTGTACATACTTCCAGACAGTATAAACAGTACTTTCAGACAGTGTACCGATATCCTAAAGCTCAACCTAACTTAAGATCTTCCCCTCGGTCCAGGGACGTACACACGTAGATAGATTTGATGTAATCACTCAACAACAACATCAACACGGACACCGATACTGTCTTTTGGTAATTTATTAAATAAAACACACACACATTCTCACATAAACACACATGGTCATCTAACTAAACTATCACTGGTACAGTATTTCTACCTTCAGCCAGCCCAGAGAATCTACGCACATTAGAACAATGGGTGCTAACGGTAGCATGAGGTGGTGTTGTAGTAGTAGTTGCAGGTTATTTAACTGAAAACACAAAACCACACGAAAAGAAAATACCATTAATAATATACGAAACATGCATAAATAAACTAACAACATATATGAGTATAATAAAAGAGTTTTACACAGAATGATCACTTTTCGTGCACAATTGTCTTACCAGCTCTCTATTTACGTGCGAACGCTCTCTCACGCTGCGATGGAATGAAAACTTTCTGGTCAAAACAACTCTTCTGCGCACGCGCAAGAACACATGTGGACCTCTCGTACATAAACACACATACGTTGCAATTAAATAAGGATGTTTCCCGTATCCTAAACTCACCGGAATAAATCCTATAAAAAAGTATCCCCGAAATTATACATGCCCCCAGGATCCAACCCCCCAAAGAACATGAGTAAAGACAGTAAACACGACAAACAACACATTTACAACAACAATCCTGACGTCATAGCAGCGGAGAAGAAAAAGACCCCTTCTCTCCTCTAGAGGTCACTCGCTACCAGCTTGAATGTTTGTAAACATGTTTGTAGAAATGTATAATATGGTCGGAAAGACCCTATAAACCACACAGACAGTATGAACTTCGGCAGACTATACAAAGATGACAGACAAGCTCACCGCTTAAAATTGAGCATGTATTGTAAAATGCATGTTAATAGCACTGTAATGTAGGAGAGGTAGTGAATAATGTGAATGCAGGGCTGGGCTGCAGTGATAAATGATATACAGTTAACACAATGTAAACACAAATAACAAAAGTGTACTGAAGCTGACTTAGAAAGTCAAATTCTTTTCAGTTTGCCAAAATTTCTGACCAGTCACATGCAGTGTTCACATTGCGGTGATTTCAAGCTACTGTAGTTAGAAAAGAGTGGAGGTGCAAGAAGTTCCCAAAAACCTCACTTTGTGCAAGTTCTCCGCAAATCCGCATTTTGCGTATGCTTCCACTCAAAGGTTCTTGTCGGCAAGTGACGCCATCATGCCATGGATTATAATTTAAGCCCATAGTTCAACAAGAATAAATCATGAAATTATACAGCCGTAGTAATATTACGGTGAAAATATTACAGCATTACATGGGATTCATGTGCTGCTACCTACGTACACTATAGTAGAGGTGTTTTCATAGGATGGAGCACAGGGCATAAAGCTGGTTGAATTTCATTGACAAAACCCCATTACAGAGGAACGGTGTGTGTGGCAGGTGTTGTATGGAAAAGAGGAAAGTTGTTGTATGGCATTGGTTCTCAAAGTGGGGTCCGGGGACCCCCAGGGGTCCTTAAGGGGGTTCCAGGGAGTTCCAGCTAAATGAGTTAATATAGCATCAAAATAAGTGTAACCACTTTAATCCTATACATCGGGTATTCGAAAATAGCCAATCTACAATGTCTCAATGCATTGCAATGCAACATATGAGCTTGAAGATCTTAAAATGTGAACAATTTGGAATATATCTGATTTCCGGTGTGGTAGGTATAGTATGGAACAGAGTGAAAGGTGTGTGTGATACTGTAGGTATAGTATGGAACAGAGGAGAAGGTGTGTGTGATACTGTAGGTATTGTATGGAACAGAGTGAAAGGTGTGTGTGATACTGTAGGTATTGTATGGAACAGAGGAGAAGGTGTGTGTGGTACTGTAGGTATTGTATGGAACAGAGTGAAAGGTGTGTGTGATACTGTAGGTATAGTATGGAACACAGTGAAAGGTGTGCGTGGTACTGTAGGTATTGTATGGAACACAGTGAAAGGTGTGTGTGATACTGTAGGTATTGTATGGAACAGAGTGAAAGGTGTGTGTGGTACTGTAGGTATTGTATGGAACAGAGTGAAAGGTGTGTGTGATACTGTAGGTATTGTATGGAACAGAGGAGAAGGTGTGTGTGATACTGTAGGTATAGTATGGAACAGAGGAGAAGGTGTTGGTGTGGAACTAAGTGAAAGACGTGTTGAGACTGACAGCAGCATATCTCCCTGATTCCATCTTCACTGGAGCTGAAGTAACGGAGGTGCAGGAACTGGCGCTGAGATTAGTTTGATAGATGAATTTAAAAAGCTTGTCAGTCTCCTTTACGCACACACACACACACACACACACACACACACACACACACACACACACACACACACACACACACACACACACACACACACACACAGAAACGAGACGTCCTTTACACACAAAGACACACACACACAGACGGAGTCATCCACAACACAATCAACCAAAGCGTGACACTCTCCCTCACATGCACATGCATGCAAGTGCATGCACGGGTGCAGTCGCACACGCACACACACATGCACACACGCACACACACATGCACACATGCACAAACATGCACATACATACAGACACACACACATGCGCATATATTGTACACTTGCACACCTACTGTATAAGCACTGCATGTATATACTGTACATGCGCAGTATGTGCACACGCGCGCGCGCACACACACACACACACACACACACACACACACACACACACACACACACACACACACACACACACACACACACACACACACACACACACACACACACACACACACACACACAGACAGTATACAAACATACATACGTTTGCACACATTCACACACCATACATATGCTTGCACATACAGTACTGTATGTGTGCGCACGCACGCACGCACGCACGCACGCACGCACGCACGCACGCACGCACGCACGCACGCACGCACGCACGCACGCACGCACGCACGCACACACACACACACACACACCCACCCACCCACCCACCCACCCACCCACCCACCCACCCACCCACCCACACACACACACACACACACACACACACACACACACACACACACACACACACACACACACACACACACACACACACACACACACAGATGTACATTACCAGTAGCTCTGACAGGAGGTGATAAACAGACTCTCAGTGGCATAGCGGGGCCGTCTCGACCCAGAGACTCCTATCCCCCTAATGTTCTTCATTTCCAAGTCATTGCGGAGCAGACCTACTGCGTTGCAGGACCACCTGCCTGATCTGATCAGTGATGGAAAAATACTCACATGTTTTACTTAAGTAAAAGTGTCAATACTGCAATGTAGATACATGTTTTACTTAAGTAAAAGTGTCAATACTGCAATGTAGATACATGTTTTACTTAAGTAAAAGTGTCAATATTGCAATGTAGATATACTCTGTTACAAGTAGAAGTCCTTTACTCAAAATGTACTTGTGTAAAAGTACAAAGGTATTGGTATCAAAATATACTTAATGTACCAAAAGTAAAAGCACTCATTGTGCCGAATGTCCCATTTCACAGGTTCAAAATGTATACAAATCTTTTGAAAATAGCAGCTCACAATGCGTCGCAATGCATTGTGAGCTTGTAGATATTTTCGAATGGATGGAACCTACATTTCTAAGGGGCGAGTTAAAAAAATGCCTCGGGTGATAAACCCGCCCCATATTTGCACACTGGGCCCTGATTGGTGCCCCACAACTTGGGGGGCCGAGAAATCCAATCACAAAATATTATGTTTTGTAATAACAAAATAACTAGCAAATAGTACGTTTTCATACAATTGTAGTGGAGAGTAAAAGTACAATATTTGCCTCTGAGATGTAGTGGAGTAGAAGTAAAAGTATAGAAAATTAGTAATACTCCAGTAAAGTAAAAGTACCTCAAAATTGTACTTAAGTACATGTACTTGGTTACTTTCCACCACTGGATCTGATGTATGATGTTTGCCCCCCCTCCCACCACCCCCACCCACATGTGTTTCATTCGGATGTGTCTGAATGCCTCCACCAGACTGAGCTCTCAGAGCTGTTTCTACACCTCCTAAAGAGATGTGTGCATCCAATTGTGTCGCCGAGGCCCCAGCGTCAACATGTAATATATTAAGCCCTAGCTCTTTATGCCTGATTTCTATTAACAAATCCTATTATGTTGTGTGTGTGCTTTGCGAGCCTTGTACCACTTTTTATTTCATGCTTGGGGAAGTAGATTCCACACTAATGCAACCCCACTTACCGAATGTCAATAAGAACGTCCTCCAAGGAAGACGTAGGCGAGCGCTCAATGCCGCCGCACTCTGAGCCGAAGGAACCAGGCTCTAACTCACTGCACAGAGAGAGAGAGAGAGAGAGAGAAAGAGAGAGGTAGGGTAATAAAAACAGAGAGGGGATAAGAGAAAGCGAGAGAGGGAGAGGAGAGGGGAATGGCGAGAGAGAGGAGGAGGAGGAGGAAGGGGGTTGGGGAGAGAGAGAGACAGAGATTTCTTTAAATTACCTCAGTCAGATAAAAAGAAGCCTGCCATCACATCAGAGAGAAAAATGTCTAAATCTAATTTACCTCTCTAATACGCGAGGACATTGATGTTTCCTTTAGTACAGAGGCAATCAGTATAGCCAGAGTCTGGACGCCGGAGGAAGAGGAATGCCATCAAAGCATTGATTGTATATAAAATAGGTATATATTTTGTTCTTTTTTTTTTTTAAAGCTGCAGTCTGGAACTTTTATGTTCTATGTACCTGAGATTCAAACATGGGTCTCCCATATAGAGACACCAAAAATGTCTAAGAGGTAATCCCTGCTTGGCCAGGAGAGATATTGCACTTATGCTAGCACTCAATTTCAGAGTAGGGAGACCTCAAACCACTGCAAATCTGCTAGTTATATTGTACTAGACCATACCCGTTGGGGGATATGAGCACCCGACGCGCGCGGCATGGTCCGCTTTTTTCACGGATATGGCAACAACGGCGCTTGTTTCACACACATGATTTGGCAACCCGGGAGCCAGCTAACACAAAAACGCTAATAAACAGCTGACATTTGGGGAAAGCGAAAAACGGGCTTCGGTGTTCCGTGCACATGGTAATGGTCAATGGCTGTGTGCAAATGCAGATCAATTGCTCCAGCCACTGAGAAGAACCGGGCAGAAGAGATTTTGGGCTCACCGCACAGAGCTTTGTAGAATTATAGGATGATTAACATACTCTATCTTACAGATTGTTTTTTCATAACGATTTATTCATTAAAGTAAGGTAAGGATTCCAGCTTTAACTTTTTATTCAGTTGCACGTGTGGCTGCGTGCTGGCCTGAAGATAAGCAGAATGATGTGGTTTTGTCTAGTCTAGCCGAGGTGTTAAGAGCAGACAGAAATGCCGTAGTGACCTTTATTATAAAACCACTTTTTGCCCCCCTCTGGCCAAGATTCAAATCCCATCAGATGTAGTGTATTATGGCCTACTTTATCTCCCTCTCAGCTAGCCTCTCTGCTTTTCCAATAAATTAAACGTGAACTGCACACTGTGTTTTATAAAGACCCTCTCAAGCCGAACTGCTCGAGAAGAAGCAAGGATATTTGAGAGTAAAAGTATGAAGACGCATAACATTTTCCTTGGTAATTCATAGCAATGCAGTTCAGTTTTTCAACATCGATTTTAAGGTCAAGAGAATCTCCCCTCTGAGCAGAATTGGAGAACGCTTAGCGTTGTTTCTTTAGAGCCACATGCGTGTATGGTTCATCACAGAGTCAGTGAAAAAACAATCAAGTCTGCACACCAGAATGCTGCTCCCATCGTGGATTTTTTTTATTGGTAACGTTTCGAGCCGGTAGGCTCTTCATCAGACCTTAGACAGCTAATATTCAGTGTGTGATGAGCCCCACACCTGTGGCCTTTTTCAGACAATCAATCAGTCCTGACAATGACACATTGAACACCCTGTTCCAATACATTATTACAATATCCCATACAATATATACAATACAACACAATATTGAAACAGACGTTAGGGATATACGAAAGGACTCAGGCTGTATGGCCGTCATAAATCTACCTAAGGAGGCGCCTCTTGTCTACTCTGAGGAAAGTACCCTGCCCTATGGCAAGGAGAGACTCCATCTACGCTTTGGAAACAACTCAGAGGGCAGAGGATGTGCCTGTACACCATACATCTAGAGATCCATGCATATACGTATATTCATAGACTTGGACCTCCTCTCTGTCCCCTAAACAAGCAAGCGAACCTTGGGGGACAGAGCCTTCAGTGTGGCTGCCCCCACCCTGTGGAACTCTCTTCCAATAGGGATTCGACATGCTCCAACACTGGACTCTTTTAAGGCTGTCTTGAAAAGACACCTATTCTCTCAGGCATATGGCATACAGTTGTTTGTTGCTTTGTTTGATTGTTTGTTTGTTGGTTGTTCATTGTTTTTGATGTAAAGCGTCCTTGGGTTTATGAAAGGCGCTATATAAATTCAAGCTATTATTATTATTATTATTAATATTATTATTATTATTATTATTATTATCCATACACATAAAAACCTTTGGTAAGAGACCATATTGTGCCCTTACAAAAATTGATGTCTGATGTCATGCTCCTCATTAAGCTCTTTTGGAGCTAGAGTCTGTAATACAGTATATGAATCCAAAGCAATTCCCTTCTTAGTAGAAGAGTTGCACATAACAATTGTGTGTATAATAATAGTGTCAAGGGAAGGGAAAAAAAGCGAAAAAGTAGGAACATCTATAAAGCAGCAAAAATACGGTACGCTGTAAAGTCCTGAGTGTTAGTGTAAACGTTGAGTGTGTACAAAATGAACCCTTCCCTCTCAGAGTTAAATTAACTCTCAGGATTTTATTGTGTCGTGTAAATACCGGGGCTATTACACAATGGCTGAGACAGGCCCAAACTACCACTCTTTGGTGTTGGACTCTATTGAATTAATGGCCAAATCACAGGACATGCACTATAACTACCTTTCAAAGGGGGAACTGTATCGAAATGCATGGGAAATACATTGGTTATGAGGGAATCATTTCCTTCCATTAGTTCCACAGAGTTCTAAAGAAGCAAAGTGCCCAAAGCTCAGAGATAGATAGTGGATCTTCTCTCTCGCTCTCTCGCTCTCTCTCTCTCTCTCTCTCTCTCTCTCTCTCTCTCTCTCTCTCTCTCTCTCTCTCTCTCACCCTCTCTCTCACCCCCCCTCTCTGCCAGTGGCAGCCGTCCACGCGTCTGTGACTGCTTTTTCAATTACTGGTAATCAAAGGCACGATTATTATGACAGCATCCAATGTGCTTTGGCGGTGGGCGGCAGTCTCCCCCTAATCACGCCATCGCAGTCATTAATTTACTGTCAGCCCTCATCCGCGCGCCACGCTGCAATCTCCCCACCGGAGAGGCTGAGAGCTCTCCTGAAAACAGCGGAAAAAAGACGAGGCGGGAAGAGGCAGCGTTCCAGAGAGATGGCAGAATGTGTGTGTGTGTGTGTGCGCGCCTCTGTGTGTGTGTGTGTGGTATCAGAAGACAGGTTCTCTTGTTGGAGATTTATACAAGTGTGTGTGTGTGTGTGTGTGTGTGTGTGTGTGTGTGTGTGTGTGTGTGTGTGTGTGTGTGTGTGAGCAACTGTTTTCATGCCAAAAGCATAGAAACATAGGAGAAAAAAAGCATCTGTTGAAGGGAGAGGGGTCATCTGTCTGTGTGTGATTTTCTTCTTTCTCTGACCATACACACATGCACATGCACACGCACACACACACACACACACACACACACACACACACACACACACACACACACACACACACACACACACACACACACACACACACACACACACACACACACACACACACACACACACACACACACACACCCACAGTAGTATGCTCCATCCAACATGCAGTAATCACAGCCATCCGTTTTCTGTGATGATTCAGCCACAGGTCTTGTTCCTCCAAATGCATACATTAATTAGTCACAAGCAAATGGAGCCTCTTCCCATTGAGCAGGAGAACGATGATGCACCGGCTGCACCAGATCTTCATACTTCTCGTTTGCCTTCAGTGTAGCTGTTAATTTGCTTAGTTTATCTTCAGACAGATGCCTTTACGACACTCCCAGTCATTTGCATATTTCCTACAGACATCCTCTATCATGTGCTCCGGCTCAAATTGCATCTCGCTCGCATCAAAGGCCTGATTTATAATTAGCTGTGCGCCGGTGCGCCCGCGTCGTGAACTCAAAGTAGCCGATCTAATGCTTGTAGATCAGATATTTTTAGGTGTGCGACACGATGCGCGTCCGAGTATACATCAAGGCAAAACCGGCACGCGGGTTGTGTATTGTCACTATGATTCTGATTACCTCCATGACTACTTTATTGCATCAGGAGACATGTGCTACTTTAATATGTCGGAGTGATAGTTCATTAGTCGCTGCCGGTGACTGATGTTTGCAATTCACTTTGTTGTGCTATTCGCTGCTAAAGCTTCCTCATTCCAATAACCCTTTCACTTCATATCCTTTCAAAAATCTGCTGGGATTTGAAGTCGTCGTTGCTTTTGAGACAGTCAATTAAAGATGTGAGCTTCCTGTCAGGTTTGACGCTGTCAGAGAAGATGAAATGACAAAACTCAGGCACTGTAGTGTTTATTTAATAATTTCTCTCTCTCTCTCTCTCTCTCTCTCTCTCTTTCTCTCTTTCTCTCTCTCTCTCTCTCTCTCTCTCTCTCTCTCTCTCTCTCTCTCTCTCTCTCTCTCTCTCTCTTTCAATTCAATTCAAAGGGCTATATTGGCATGAGAAAACATACATTTACATTGCCAAAGCAAAATGGAACAATATAATCAAAACAAGATAATGTATGTACAATCAAAAATGAATAGAAATGATGTGTACACAGAGCTGTTACATCGCAACTGAGGGAAATCTAACTTTCAAAACCATAGGAATTGTGCATTTGCTGTCAGAAATAGTTAGCATCCACATAGGAAAGGTTAGCTCGGTCCATGGTGGTGCAGTAGTAGCGCTGTCGCCTCACCGCTAGAAGGTCCTGGGTTCTACTTGTCCTCTCCTCCGCGTCATCAGTGCCCATACCCTAGGTGGGGTTGGCGAAAGGGCCTTTCTGTGTGGAGTTTGCATGTTCTCCCCGTGTCCCCTAGGGTAGGTACCCTCACAAAAACATGCAGTAATCCTGGTCTCTATACTGCCTCCCCCTGGTCAGCCAGGGTGCCTGGTGGTGGAGGGGAAAGGAGCTGGTTGGAATAACGGGTTCCTTCCACGCGCTCCATCCTAACGGCGTAAATCCCCCCTTTCAGGTGATAAGAAGCGGCTTGCTAGCTCCTCATGCATTGAAGGAGGCATGAGCTCAGTTCTGGGCTCTCCCTAGGCTGGCAGAGGGAGAGTAGTGCCCAGGATTACATAGGCAATTGGCAATGGGTGAAAACAATGGGTTACAAAATCGTGGGATAAGAATTTAGGGGGAAAAAAAGAAAGGTTAGCTTGGGATAAGCTTTTGCAAAGTTGTGCACAAATAGCAGCTGTTTTTCAAAAGTGTTTAAAGGTAATTGCTCTGTTTGTATGTACAGTGTTTCTACAATTTGCAATGTTTTCAAAAGTATTTAAAGGTAATTGCTCTGTTTGTATGTACAGTGTTTCTCTCTCTCTCTCTCTCTCTCTCTCTCTCTCTCTCTCTCTCTCTCTCTCTCTCTCTCTCTCTCTCTCTCTCTCTCTCTCTCTCTCTCTCTCTGATTGCTTGTACAGCTGCATATAGGTGCACTGCATATGTGTCCACTTGAGGTGGCTTTAGGGATACAGGGATTACAGGGATTGTGCAGGTCCTGATGTGAGACAACCAATAATACGCATCACATAAGATAAAATAAGATAAATCTTTATTGATCGCCAGAGTGGAAATTCAGGTTGGTGTCATATGTAGCAACAACAAACTTGTTGTTCACACTGGCCTTGTGAGAGCTGCGTCCTCACCTCACTGGTTGTGATGATCAGCCCCAATGTGTGTGTTGTAGTGTACTAAACCACATTAACCCTGACGTCCCATACTTAAAAAATCATATATTTACATTCTTAAATGACATAATAATTATAATTTCAAAAGTGTGAGTGTATATTGGGTTTAAGTGGTTAATCCAGCCACAGGTCTCTGGCCCAGATGTTCCTTGCCGCGGCAGCTGCCGGCAGCGCCACGGCAGATGCCGCTGCTGGAAAATGCACTCGCTCCTCCTGAAAAGTTGGCAGAAAGTTAAAAGGCCAAAAGGAATAAAGAGAAATAAATAGAAGTTGAGACTGTGAGGGGTACTGACAGGGGTGGAGGTTAGCATAGGAAGGGGATGGGGGAAGGCATCAGGTGGCAGCTAGCTCTATTGGGCCCCCCCCCCCCACCCCCCCTCTCCTCCGATGGTCTGTGACTTCTCCATTTCCCCAATGCCTCGTCTGACACACGTAACCAGCCAACCCTCGGATGTCAGGGAGAAGAGGAAATGGATCTCTCCGTTTCTCCCTACAGAATTATACAGACCCCTCTGAGCCCCCAGAACCCCCCCCCCCCTTCACGCCCATCCCCACCCCCTCCCAGAGTCCCCATCCTTCACCCTTTTCCGCCCCCCCCCCCCCCCCCCCCGCCCCCCCCCCTCCCTCAATTCTACCAGCACTTGGCTGCTGAAGTAGTTTGTGTGTTTCTGCTCTAATGAAGACCTTGAGAGGAGAGGCCATTTCACAGTTGATTCCCTTCAACAGCCTTGACGTGGTTAAGCATGAAGAGAGGCTCTGCAGGCTGCTCTGCTTGTTGTTCGCTTGTTTGAAAAAGATTTGGCTAAAGTTGACATAAACCGTGTAGGAACTGTCTGGGGGGGGGGAGGGGAGCAAACACAAATGCATCAAGCTGTGTTTTGTTTTGTCTTTTTGGTTGTGTTTGGGTCCTTGTGTGGTGTATTTTTTATATAAAAAAATTAGTTGAAGACAAACCTGTAAAGGACATAAAGCAAAATCAATCATCGTTATTTAACTATTATTTTGTCTTGATATTGGACCATTCTAGAGTTTACAATTTAGGCATTTAGCAGATGCTCTTATCCAGTGACTTGCATACTTAAAACACAACTCACATACTTGCATACTCGTGGGGAGCGTGCCATTTTAAAGCACTAACTCTAGCTAATGTTCCTCTCATTTGCTGTTTATGCGCTTAAAAAGGCTTAATTGATGCATATACAGACAGGAGGGTGGTCCAAGAGGCCCATGAGGAGATTTGACAACTGCTTAAATTTGTAAGTCAATAGTTTGGTGCCACTTCCAGCAGGAAAATATGAGGAATACTTTAGTGGCACTGCAATGAATGAATAGCATTACCATAATTATACTTTATTTATAATAATCTAATATTCTAGTACTTGGCAACAGCTTGCAACAAGAGAAGAACTGGAGGTCCTCTGACATTTATCAAAGCATCTACGATCGAGCCGCTGAAGCCGAAAACGCCTTTAATCATCAAACACTCTCTCACTCAGACTTGCTTGGTGAGCGACGGCAGCCCAGCGTCAATAAGCGTCTTGGAAACAAGAGAGGTGTTTGTGGCTGGTGGAGTTTGAAGAATATTACAGCAGCATATCTGAATTTTAATGCTGTCATTGTTAGCACGCACTCTCGAGGGTTCAGCATTCAAAGACCACTTCAAAGAGCTTCATATAAGTTTCTTATTTCCCTACAGAGTAAATTTTCTTTCACTAAAATGTTTAGCACTTTCAGCCACTTTATTTTATTATCTTTATGTGCCTGTGGTGTCGTGTTTTGTGATATTTTGCCAGGAAAATTGTTTTCTTTGTTTATTTTAGATATGACTGCCACACTTGATTGACGTGATTCATCATCTTTTTGGTTTATCTGTGAGAAGACAAAGCACAATGGAAATAAGGCCTGGACTTTATTGGGGTTTCTTTTATCCTCGGATGTCTTTCAAGTATGATTTGTGGTTTATTTGCAATTCAGATCAATCAATCAATCAAACCTGTCGTCCCTATTTTGGGCATGCATAGATAAATATTCAATGTAATTGTATGTTTATTTTTGTATTGATCTTTGGTTTGGTTCTTTGACTCTTACCTGTGCTGTAGCTCCTCTGAATGAATAGTTTATTTCTGTTTTACCATTACATGGATAAATACTTCAGTTTAGTTTACAATATAGAGGTAACATCTCTGTGTTTCATTCTCACTGCTGCTGTAGCTGCTGGGAAACCGGGGATCAATAACTTTATCTTATCTTATAACGCGCCACTTGACATCTAATTTCTATCACAAATGACAACAATTACAGCTTTTAAACAGTGTGTTCTGTGCATCTGGCCTCCCTTATTTGTCTGGATCTCCTGATAATGACCCTGTGGTGGCAGGTATTACCCACTTAAACCCTCTTGTCTTAGAGAATCGGACTTAAGTCACAGCTGTACTCTGACTCTTTTTTTCCTGTCTACACCAATCTCTTTGCCAGAAATAGCAGATCTACATTGGTAAAATGCATCAGAATACAGGAAATACATCTACTGTGTTAAAAAGTTTCTCAGGGAGGACCCCCAAACCCTCCGCCAAAGCTGTCCCACCCACATTCATTTAACCATAGAATGTTCATGTCTGTTTATCAGAACCTTGTCTCTACTAATTTCAATCTCCCTTTTACCTTTTCATTTTAAGAGTTTTGCTTTGCTTAGCTTTTTACACTTTTATTTTATTATAGTTTTTATATTCTATTCGTAAGAATGCCCAGAATATGGATGCTGGGGTTCAAGTGGTTAAGATGAATCTTATACCGTAGTGTTATCTTTTGTTTTTGTGCAGGAGGTGGAACTGTGTCGACTCAACAGCCAGGAGAAGCTGGGGCTGACGCTCTGCTACAGGACAGATGAGGAAGATGATGTGGCCATCTATGTCAGCGAGGTGAGAAGATCACACACCTTACAATCTACATCAGTGTTTCTCAAACTTTTTCATGTCAAGGCGGACCCCTAAATAGATGCCATGTATTTGGCTGGGGACCCCGGATCTGAAAAGGTTGGCTCATATATCTCAGTAAAGGTTATTTTGAGGCAGTTAAGGTGTTGAGTGAATCCTTATGCTCTATAGTCAAGCGTGTGTAGCAGAGTAGCAATGCCTGAACCCCAGAAGCCTAATAATATCTGCCTTGGCCAAGGGGGGATTTCCCATGCAGGAGACCCAGGTTTGAATCCTTACATAATTACATACAGTACATACATCTCAGCTATGATGCTAGACTCACATCTGGGATGAGGGACTGGTTTCCCTTGTCCAAGTTAGAAGAGTGAGTTGATGAGGTATTTTTGTTCAACTTTATTTTCAACTCCCTCCTGGCTGGTGCTCCGGCATCTGCCATCAGACCTCTGGAGCTTGTTCAGAAAGCTGCGGCTCGTCTGGTGTTCAACCGCCCCAAGTTCTCTCACACAACTATCCTTCTCCGTTCTCTGCACTGGCTCCCCGTAGCGGCTCGCATTCAGTTTAAAACCCTGGTGCTAGCCTATAGGGCAGTGAAAGGAACAGCTCCTTCTTACCTCCGGGTTTTGGTCAATGCCCACACCCCTGCCCGACCACTCCGGTCTGCCACCTCGGGGCGACTGACTCCCTCGCCACTCAACGGTCCTTCTGGTCGATCGACACGGTCACAACTTTTTTCTGTTCTGGCCCCACAGTGGTGGAATGAACTTCCCACTGATGTCAGGACAGCAGAGTCACTGCCCATCTTTCGCCGCAGGCTGAAAACCCACCTCTTCAGGAAACACTACCCTTCCTCTTTGCCTGGCCTACTTGTTGTTAACTAGTTGTACGAATGCTTGTTTTATTGTTGAATTGTTTATTGGATCTTGTTTAGTCAATACAATTATTTGTTTTAGCTCCTGCTCATTTGATTTAGCTATTTTGTCTCATCTGTTTCAGGAAATAGGTAGCTGATATATTGCACTTTTACCTTAGCGCTAGGTATGCTCTTGGTTGCTTGTTATTGCAGAAAATGCACTTATAACCTCTGGTGATTAGTAGCTTTCGTTCCCTACCTTTGTTGATTGCACTTATTGTAAGTCGCTTTGGATAAAAGCGTCTGCTAAATGACTGTAATGTAATGTAATGTAATTTTCCTGTAGAGCAGTGGTTCTCAAACCTTTTCTCGTTAAGGACCCCTATCTGAAAATATGTTGTGCCAGGGACCCCCAGAAGCAAAGATTTGTGAAAGATGTTCACTAATGTTCAAGATTTTTGAAAAATAGCAGATCTACAATCTCATAGCGTGACACTCGGTGCTGTGCTATGAGCTTGTATATTTGCTATAGCCAACATATACAAGTGTTTAAAATGATTGTGATGCTATGTTAACTACTTTTGCTGGGGACCTCCTGGAACCCCCCCAAGGACCCGTGGGGGTCCCCGGACCCCACTTTGAGAACCACTGCTGTAGAGAAGCTTGTAATCTAGAGCACTGGTTCTCAATGTGTCCAGGCACCCCCAGGGGGTGTCCCCACATGATTTTGGGGGGCTCCCCACATGACAGTGAAGTGACAATTTAAGAACTTTTAAGACCTTTTTCAATAGAAAAATAAAAAAGACCATTACTGCATCAAAAGTAATCAACAAACTATACTATAAAAACTGGTCAGACATTGGCCAAATTGTCAAATAATATAAGAAAGAGACAACATTTGTGAAACTAGACGATTTACAAGCTCACAATGCCTCAGCGTTGGGGTCCCCGGTTCACGTATGATTATTTTGGGGGGTCCCCAGTTCACGTATGATTATTTTGGGGGGTCCCCAGTTAACATATGATTATTTTGGGGGGTCACAGCCTGAAAAGGTTTGAGAACCACTGCTCTAGCCAGTGTTTGTTGTTCTTCACCGACTCCTGGGGATGCTTTGGCAAACATGCAACATTAATCGTCCCCTACAAGATATAGCAGTTCAATAAAGGAAATGGAAATAATCGGGGGGAAAAAAGAGCTGTGCTTTGAAAGCTTCTGTGTATTTCTCGCCTCTTTGAAGTTTTGCATTTAAATATCGTTGCATACAAGGGCTTTGTAGAAAAGACTACAGTAGTTTTTGCTAGATTATAATGGGCCGAATTTCTGTACTAAATCAAATGTGTCATTTAATATTCCACTCCCTCTTTCAATTTATAGTATACTCTAATATTCATGTGAGTAGAGCGAGTTTCTGTCGGGGAGAAATAATCTCACAATTGAACCTATTTATCAAGAGTGAATGAGATTATAGAATATTTTTCCATATTTTTCTTTTTAGTTAGTGATCACACTAACTAAAAAGATATCCATCAGCCCATATGGTACAAATATAAAACAGAAGAGGGATTTGTCAGCCAAAAGAACCTTGTCAGCGTGTGGTCCGTGGCCCACCAGGGGTCCTTGAGGAGGTCCTGGGGGGTCCCCAACTAAATTATTGATCGTTAATCTTCACCATTATTAAATGCACAATTAAATACATCTAGAACGTGCACGTTTCACTGTTCTCTCTATTACTACAGTACATGTAGCCTACAATTCTGGACCAAATGACTGACCATATTGGACCCAATCTGGGGACCCATCGTCAAAAAAAAAGAAAAAAACAGCGCCCTCTGCTGTTTTTTTCCTTTGAATTTGACCGCCCAATAGAATGTTGATAGCGGGATGTTGGCCCGTTTGGTCCGCCCTCAGCCCTTCTCTTCTGGTGGGGCGGCCTATGTTTTCATTCCCACTAGCAACATTTCTCCCACGGAACACTAACACCATTTCTCCCACGGAACATGGATGTTATAGACAACAAGCTTCTTGCCAGCGTACTTACGAGAGTTGCTCAATTACACAATATTGAACCTCTTCAGCACATTTGTTTGTAGTATTTGATAGATCGGCAAGTTTCCAGTGGGAACACAGAAAGCGAACGCACAGATGTAAATCCCGCCCACTACATTTGATTGGGTAAAGCGCGGCTTGCTTCCTGATCTAAGGCCCGCCCACTTGTAGGCCAATGTTCACACGTTCTGAATGGCCCTCCCGACAGATGCAGTAGTGCAGCTCGGAATCTGTTCTTGAGAGATTATATTGGACCAAATCATGTCTACCAGTAAACATGTTCTGAGATTGGAGCCCCAGAGATAAATATCTTACCAAATGGGGGTCCGTGGCATAATGCCTATCAAATTTGGAGGGCGGGGGGGGGGCTCTTTGAAATGAAAAAGGTTGAGGGTCACTGTTATACCACTTGTTGACAGCATGTAAAAAAAAATGCCATTCTCCCGTTCCGCCCAACAAGTTTCTCCGCTGCTCGTTTGAAGTTGTCTCAGAACCCGCAAGGTGCTGTTCTCTGACCCGTGCGGAATACAGATCAGTGCGGGTCTCTCTCTCTCTCTCTTTCTTGTGGCTGCTGGCAGCCTCCTCGGGTTCTGGCTCTGTGAAAAACAGTACAAGGCGAGTGGAGCGAGCTGCATTCAGATGAGCCTGCGTGTGAATGTCACTGTGTTGCCAGCGGTGTGTCAGAGGACGCGTTTCGTATACTGTGATCTTTCATAAGCCGCCAGATCACACAAACAGAGAGAGAGAGAGAGAGAGAGCAGCTAGCGCAAGGTCATTATGAAAACAAACTGAATTTCCCTGCCTCCTCCCTTAAGCTTGTGTGATTCAACTGCTTACAGTATGATGAGCTGATAAACCGACAGCAGTGTTATTTTGGTTTCCTCAACCTTATTCGTATATCTTGAGGCGTTCAGTTCTGTTCTCCTTTCTCACTCATAATGCTGTGGTTGTGTTGCACTGAAGGTTACATCACCAAAAGGCATGATTAAATACTGCAATTAAAATGCCACCATTTTAAACAAATTACTAGTGCCATGGTTTTAATGCATCATTATTATCTCTGCCAGGGGATAATGTTTTCAACCTGTGTGTGTGTGTGTGTGTGTGTGTGTGTGTGTGTGTGTGTGTGTGTGTGTGCGTGTGCGTGCGCGTGCGTGCATGTGTGCGTTCATACGTGCGTGGCTCATATGTGTGGGTGTGTGTGCTTGTGTCTGACCGTAGCGAATGACGCTTAGACGCTAAGAGCAGGCCAAGGACCTCAATTCTCGAATATTTTTGGAATGGGTCAACAGCAACTGTCATTTTTGTAAATTAATGCTTCTATGCTTCTCATGTAGAGTGTACACACACACACACACACACACGCACGCACGCACGCACGCACGCACGCACACGCACACACACACAGGTCTCATTTGTGACATTATGCTATCATGGTCTGCTCCTTTCAGATATAGCTGTATACACCTCACCCTACATGCCATTACTTTTCAGTTTCATGTAAGCTACAATTGACTGTGAACTAGTGTAGCCGTAATGGTGATGACATTACAGAGCTTACATGTGGGGCTGTGAAAACCCCACACTTACATTTCAAATCGCAACCTTCGATTGATCTGGTGATACTGTACAAACATGTTTGTCACAAGGAATTGATCATTGTAATGTCAATGTTTGTCCTAACATGCCACATTACTTTTGGACGTGTTCGCTGTTCAAAGATGTGTCTCCATACCTAGCCTGTCATTCTAGTTGCACCGTAATGATGTAAATGACAGTCCTTTCTTATATCTCTGTCCCCCCTCCTCTGTGCCGTTTCATACTCACCCACAAACCCAAAACATTGTCCTCACAAGCCCCAGACAAACGGAAAGATGGAGGGAGGTAGGGCATTCCTCCTGGCAGAGATTTGCGCTTTACTGAGTGTCCCTTTCTAGTTATTCTTTTTTAGATTATGCAACGTTAGTGTGTTTTTACTCATAAACCCACACAGGACACTCATCCACTTTATCTGTTTCATGAAACCATTGTTGTGGCTGCCATAAAAAAAGAAACCTTGTTGTCTGTTGTGGCTGAGACCAGACACCACTGATCCAGCCCCCTAACACTCCAGACGAAGTCCCAGGCCAGTCTGCTGACCTTCCTCCTTAATGAGCGCTCTCCCTCCGTGGCGTGCTGCGCTATCATGAAGATGGAACACCGTTGAGCCTAACCATCTCCGGAGATCCCGTCTGATTGGACAGAGTGAAACGAATGGCCCCAGTCGCCAATTGATTGGCCGATGAAAGAGTGTCCTGCCCCCCTCGCTCAACTGGCATTATTTATACAAGCGGCATGTGTGTCTCCGATCAGGGGCTGTAGCGCCGTTTATAGATACTATAAGAAGCTTCTGGTGTATCAATCAGTGTAATGTCGTATGGTATATGGCTTTATGGTGTAGTATATGCTGTGGTTAATATAGTTTTATTGTAACCAAACGCTCTTGGGGTGGTGAAACATTTTTACTGTAGGTGATTTGAATTTAATTGAATACGTTTAATTGAATACGGCGACTGGAGGCGGGTTGCAGGTTAAAGTCGGCTGAAAAATCACCTGCTAAAGGTTTCTGAGCAGCAGAGGCCTCATGGTCAAGTTCTACTCTACTTTAGCTCACACACACGTACTGACAGGTTTGGTGTGGATTTCTATTAGCCAGTAAAGCAGGTGAAAGTGTCCTTGATACGTGACTGACCAGGCAGCTGCGATAATGGTTTTTGACAGCAAGGGTCTCTTCCTCTGGAAACCAGGTGTCAACTACTTAGACTGCTGCCCGGTTTTCAAGGAAGTTGCCACGTTATTATGAGTCTAGACTATGTCTAGACTATCCTTCCATGGGCGATAGAAGGATGTCTTGAAAATGGATTTGAGAGATTTTCAGGCACTTCTAACATTCTTTTGTTTTCTGAAGCGACACCTGATGCTGCTCCAGTGAGTGACATTACAGTTTGCTCTATCTCTCACAATTGACAATTTAGGCATTTATTCTTTTCTTAAATTTTTTATCCCACGATTTTGTAACCCTTTTTTCACCCGGTGCTGCAGCTAAAAAAAATGTAAGATCAGACTAACAAAGGAAAGGGTAATTGGTCTCATAAGTAGAGTGTAAGGAAAATGATACAAAGAAACTAGGATGCCAGGTGAATATCAAACCTAGCATCTAAGCAACATGCAACATCTTAAATAACACACTGTACATGTAGACAAGCGAACAGTGCTGCATATGTCTATCTAAATAACATTCTTATCACGTGTGAACAAGTAAACTATCTAATCTAATCTAATCTCTTTTTACACAGATTGGCCCAAACAGCATCGCCGCAAGGGATGGCCGCATCCGAGAGGGGGATCGCATTTTACAGGTGCAGTACTGAAGGACAATGCCCTCATCAGCATTCCTTTTCTACCAGCTCTCATTTAGATTCAATGCAAAAGCCTTTTATTGGTTGTGCTCCACAGTTGTCTCCCAGCACGAGAGCCCATTCATTTTTAATGGCAGAACATTAAAGAAGGAACTGGTTAGAGGGGGAGAAATACCCCCCACCCCCCCTGGCTGTTTTACTTACAGACTCAGCACCACCAGGGCCTTTTAAGAGTTGTAGTAGTAACACAGCTCCCTTACACCCCTCTGGGATGAATGTTATTAGCCCCCAGTTCCATCTTTGGGCAAGGGACATAGAGGAATGTTACTGCACCCTGGTGTGTGTGTGTGTGTGTGTGTGTGTGTGTGTGTGTGTGTGTGTGTGTGTGTGTGTGTGTGTGTGTGTGTGTGTGTGTGTGTGTGTGTGTGTGTGTGTGTGTGTGTGTGTGTGTGTGTGTGTGTGTGTGTGTGTGTGTGTGGTGGGCTAAAGGCAGCTCACAACACCACCGCCATGGTACGCTGAGTGGGGGATTATTGTTTGGGCACGGGTGATTCTTTCAGAGTGGGGCTGGGTGATATGGACAACATTAAATATCACAATACGTTTTACCAAATACCTCGATAACGATATTGTGATCATATTGTGATGATAATATTTTCTTAAGTGTCATGTCAGTATCATGGTCAGTATCATGTCAGTATCATATTTCTTTCTAAAATATCTATCTGCAAACTCACAATCATTTTTGGACCATTTTGAACAAGTATTAAAAAAACACTTTTGCCATTTTATGATACAGTATTACGATATTCAGACGTTATATCTAGTGTCATATCACAATATATCGATATAATATCGATATATTTCCCAGCCCAAATTCCCAGCCACTAATTCTACTGTTATGGTTGAAATTGGTGCAAGAGAGGTCATTTTGGAGGCTACAGTAGGAAATGGGACAGCGCTAATGAATGGGAGCTACCGTACCTATTGCGCTAGCAGGTGAATGTTTTAGCAACCGAGTGTCACCATAATAGAATTTCCCCCATTTCTGTTTATGCTGTATATATGCTTTAATGAGTTCATTGTGCAGAGTTAGGAGAAGCACAGACGCGGCAGAGATGAATATTCTGTGCTGGTGATTATTTTTTCAGGGAGAGAGGAGGGATGTGTAACCGCTGTTTGGTCAGAGATAATGCACTTCGCTGGCCTAATTGTACGCCGGCGTGTGTGTGTGTTTTGATCCAGGAATGGGGGGGTTGTTTGCGAGGCGGTCCAGTACCGTGGCACTATTATCCAACAGTGACAGGGCCATTACTCTACCCACAAAAAGATGGACGCCCCCTGTCACCGGCCAGTTAATTGTGCCGCTAGATGTATGTATGCTGCCGGATACTTTAGTGAACACAACAGTTCCGCCAACCCTTGGCCACTGTCCCATTCATAATCAACGCCTCGTCTGGCCCCATAAACTAGAGACTGCTGGCATTCGCCTCTGGAGGGGAGATTATTGTGTAGTGCCACTTTGATTGTGGCACCGTTATACTGTATTCTTTTGTTATGGGAGTGAGACTATACTGTGTGTGTGTTTTCAAAGAATCAGCTTTTTACCAACAAACAAGCAAACTCATAATGTGTACACTTGGGTCTGTCTCATTATATTGTGTATATAATGAGACATATAATTGTGAGTATATAATTGTGTATTGTGTATACATGTTTGTATGGCTCCCTCAGATAAACGGGCAGGATGTGCAGGACCGACTGGAGGCCGTGGCAGCACTCTCCAACGAAGACTGCAGAAACATCATCTTGCTCGTTGCCAGACCGGAATTGCAGGTGAATTGCGCCATCCAATATAATCCCCCAAAGCAGACCTTTGAGGCATTGGCCATAATGCACACGCAAGCAAATTGCAGCCATTTGAATTTGGTCAATTAAGTTAACTTACTGACATGTTAGTGTAGGCTCAAATTAGGTAAACAAAGCATACTGTTCTCACAGCCCCGAGGCTCTACCACTTACTCTGTGTATGGCCTCATAATAAACATCGGTGTTGACTTCCGGTTTAGCGAGCAATGGAGTAGGACGCAGCTCTCACAGCTCCTGCAGAGTGAACTCCTAAATGCTGAAATAGCGCACCATTTGAATAAATGTGGTAATATTCTCACACAAGTAAACTTAACTTAGACTTCTGTCCATTAAAAATGCAAAAAGAAACGAAGGACACGCGACGACGGGCCGCGTTGGCCTCGCGGGAGTCGCGGCCTGTTGCGCCAACAGAAGCCTCGGCTAGTAGTGGCCCCTCCCCCCCACCATCACCAGGCCACCCGGCGGATGGCGGCCCGCTGCCGCCCGCGATGTCTCACGAGGATTTCAAGGTGGAATTGATTTCCTCAATATCTACTATCTTCAAGACAGAGCTCCACCATGCCTTGGGTGAGAATTTAACATCTATGAAGCTAGAACTACAAGCAGTGAAAGCAGAGCTAGCAAGTAGCATCGATAGCATCCAGTCTGATGTGGCCACTCTGAAGCTTACAGTGGATGAGGTGGAGGCCACACTGTCTACTTGCACTGATGATATCACACATCTTCAGAACCAGATGGAGTTGATGTCTGCCGAGCTGATAAAACTTGAGAATCGATGTGAAGACTTGGAATGTCGCAGTAGACGAAATAACGTACGCGTCATAGGGGTCCCTGAGGACCACCCGGCGGCATCCTCCACAGAGGCGGTTGCTACATTGCTGAAGACAGCCTTTAATCTACAAAAAGAACCCGTCCTGGACCGCTGGCATCGCTCATTGAAGGCTAAACCAAGACAAAATGAAACTCCTCGCCCGATAATTATCCGTTTACACTACCACCAAGACTGTGTTGACATCCTGAAGCAAGCCAAGACACTACAGCGGATCAAGATTCAAGATATGGTCATCTCAGTCTTTCCCGACTACACGGCGAAGGTAGCACGCGCCAGAGCGGCCTTTAAGGATGTACGGCGCCAACTGTATGAGCTGAAATTGCCAGGCCTACGTTTTGGGCTGGTATTTCCCGCCTGTCTGAAGGTGACATACAACAACGTCCAGAAGGAGTTCAAGAAGCCAGAGGATGCAGAGACGTACATAAAAACACTGGGCAAGTAAATCTACTGGAAAAATGGGTAAAACTGTTATTGTGACTCTGTCAGTGTGGACTTTGACTAAAAAGAAGGACTTTAATTTTTGATTCTATTTTTCTAACTACTGACTGAGTTGCTCAATAAGCTGAATACATTTTCACTGATTTTTTCATTGTGCATTTTTTATTACTACTCATCACTATTTCTATACCTCATAAGCTGCTTTTTAGTTAAAGGCTTAAATTAGGTAATTAGGATAAATGGATATTACCAACCCACAATTATCTCAATCAGGTTTGTTTTCATACTGGGTTGCTGTCGTTTTCCCTCCCTCTCCTTGTATACTTATTTATGATATTATTATTTTACTTTATAGTAAATGAAGCTGATGCACGAGGATGTTGAGGGAGACACTCATAAGGTGTAGATAATGTAGAGAATTTGTGTTATTTTTTTTCTTTGTTTCTCTTTGTTTGTTTTCTTTTAAAACAATTTGGATGTAAGATGCTGAAATAGCACAAGTGTGTCAATATTCACTGTTATACATAGTGACTCTGTCAGTGTGGACTCTGACTGAAAGGAAGAACTTGAATTCTTGATTTTATTTTTCTAACTGCTGACTGAGTCACTCAATATGCTGAATATATTTTCACAGATTTTCTCATTTTTTATTACTACTTATCATTATTTCTACACCTCATAAGCTGCTTTTTGGTTAGAGGCTTAAATTAGACAATTAAGATAAATAGATATTACCGACCCACAATTACTTCAATCAGGTTTGTTTTTCATAAATAGGTTGCTGTCATTTTCCTCCCTCTCCTTGTATACTTATTTATGTTATTATTTTACTTTATAGTAAATGAAGCTGATACACAAGGATGTTGAGGGAGACACTCGTAAGGTGTAGATAATGTAGAGAATTTGTGTTTTTTTTTTTTTTTTTGGTTTCTTTCAAAAAATGTGGATGTGAGATGCTGAAATAGCATAATTGTGTCAATATACACTGCTATACACTGTTACTTATATATAATTATAGATGTAATGTTAGAATTTTTAGCCACCATGTTACATAGCGAAGCATTAGAAATGTTGGTGTGCCTTAATACTCTAAAATGTTCAATGAGAGTTGTAATTTGCAGGAGCTGAGACTGAAATAGCTGTAATTTCGTAAGCTGAAAGTATGGCTAGGGTTATGACTCCCTGTGGAGTTTGCACTGGGTACTCTGTTGTTTTACAACTTAGTCTGGGTAGGTGCAGCGGGGGGGAGGGGGGTGGATGGGCGGGTAGTGTAGATTCAGGTTCATGTTTTCATTATTCATTTGTTATTCACTCATGTTGTCTGTTTTTTCTTCGTTTCTCTTTCCTCTTTCTCCTTTTCTCTTTCTCTCTCCTTCTTTTCCAAGTGAGGGGGGGCCTCTCATTCCTCATAATTCTCAAGCACTACCGTGATGGCCACAAACTCTCTTAATTCGGGTAACAACTCTCCTGTGAGATTTGTCAGCTGGAACATCAAGGGTCTGGGAAGTCCTGTCAAGAGATCGAGAGTGTTCGCACATCTGAAACATCTCAAGGCTGATCTGGTGTTTTTACAGGAGACCCACATGCGTAACAAGGATCAGGTCAGACTGAAATGCCCCTGGGTTGCTGAAGTGTTTCATTCTGATTTTAATTCTAAGGCCAGAGGGGTCGCGATTTTGATCTGTAAGTCAGTCCAATTCAAATCATCCACAGTTATTTCTGATAGAGAAGGCAGATATTTAATTGTGTCAGGTTTATTGTGTCATGTTCCAGTTTTGCTGGTTAACATCTATGCCCCTAACTTCGACAGCCCTACATTTATGAACCAATTATTTGAACGACTTCCCTCATTGAATAGCACCTTTCTGATCTTTGGTGGAGATATGAATCTGACGATTTCGCCCCATTTGGACCGTTCTAATCCACGTAATATGACTCCATCTTTGATGTCTAAGACCCTCTCTGATTTTATGTCAAAAAATGGCTGTGTTGACTCTTGGAGATATTTTAACCCTCAAGCTAGAGAGTATTCCTTTTACTCAAATATGCATCAATCATTTAGTAGGATCGACTACCTCTTCATTGACTCCAAATTAATATCTAAAGTAACATCTGTTAAATATCATCCCATTGTCATCTCTGACCACGCCCCACTTGCGTTAGATATCCAGCTCTGCTCAATGCCCCGCTACTCATCTTCATGGAGGCTTAACTCTCTACTCCTATCCGATGATAATTTTAACACATTCATTTCGAATGCAATAGATGCTTATATCACACTTAATCAAAGTGAAACTGACCCGATCTCCCACTCACTTATGTGGGAATCGATGAAAGCCTATTTACGGGGTCAAATCATTTCCTTCTCTACTCATCTAAATAAATCCCGTCAATCTAAAAAACAGGACCTCTCCAATAAAATAAAAAATTTAGACCAACAAATTGCGTCATCCCCCTCTCCCAATTTACTTAACAAACGCGTTGCTCTACAGACTGAATTTGACCTTATTACAACTACAGATGCAGAACACCTTATCTTGCGCTCGCGAGCCACATATTACGAACATGGTGACAAGGCAGGTCGGCTTTTGGCTCATCAGCTACGTCGTCAAGCAGCTTCAAATATTATTCCCCAAATTAAAGATCCCACAGGAGTATTACATACTGATCCTATAGCTATTAATTCCACTTTCTCCTCATTTTATTCATCTTTATATAGCTCTGAAGCACCATCCGACTCTAGTGAAATGCACTCCTTTTTAGACGAGCTCGCTTTCCCGACTGTAAACCCGGAGGCTGCTACAGACCTTGATTCAACATTGACTATACCAGAAATTACTATAGCCATTAATAATATGCAAAGCAATAAAGCCCCTGGCCCAGACGGATTCCCTGTTGAATTTTTTAAGAAATTTAAAGACAAATTGGCCCCATTATTACATTCTGTATACGTTGAATCACTACAATCTGGTTCTCTCCCCCCTACTTTGTGTCAGGCCTCCATAAATGTATTACTCAAAAAAGATAAAGATCCAGATCTTTGCGCCTCTTATAGGCCTATCTCATTAATAAATGTAGATGCCAAAATACTGGCTAAAGCTCTATCCCTTCGTTTGGAAAACGTCCTCCCAACCATAATCTCAGATGAACAAACTGGGTTCATAAAAGGACGTCAATTGTTTTACAATATTCGAACCCTCCTAAATGTTATTTATTCCAACCCCTCCACTCTGATCCCGGAAGTAGTTATCTCTGCTGATTCGGAGAAAGCGTTTGACAGAGTGGAATTTAACTATTTGTTTGAGGTATTGGGAAGGTTTGGAATAGGCGAAGTTTTCATTTCATGGATACGCCTTCTCTACACTTCACCGCAAGCCAGTATTCGCACCAATAGCACCCAATCTAGTTTCTTCCCACTGTCACGAGGTAACCGACAGGGCTGTCCGCTGTCCGCACTTTTGTTCGCGATCGCAATCGAGCCATTATCAATATATCTGAGGTCCTCTCCGACGTATAAGGGGATAATAAGGTCAGGAATAGAATTCAAACTGTCGCTCTACGCAGATGATTTATTGTTGTATGTCTCCGACCCAAGTACGTCGATTCCCCTTATTCTAGCTTTCCTTAAACGATTTGGCTCATTTTCAGGCTACAAGGTGAATGTCTCCAAGAGTGAATGCTATCCTATCAATCAGTTGGCACTACAATTGACACAATCTGATGTTTCTTTTAAAATGAGTCCTTCTGGCTTTAAATATCTGGGGATAAATGTAACTAGGACTATGTCCTCTCTTTTTTCTGCCAATTTTTCCCCCTTAGTGTCTAATCTTAAATCTGACCTTCAGAGGTGGGAAAGTCTACCCCTATCGTTAATTGGAAGAATTAACACCATTAAAATGAACATCCTCCCTAAGTTTCTATTTCTATTTCAATGTATTCCCATCTTTCTGACAAAAAAGTTCTTTAAAAGTATTGATCAAACAATCTCTGGCTTCCTATGGAATGGGAAAGCACCCAGGATCCGGAAAGCTGTACTTCAGAGGTGCAAGTTCAATGGAGGATTGTCGTTACCAAATTTTCAACTTTATTATTGGGCTGCACATATTCAGAAAGTTTCCTATTGGTATGCATCAGCGAATCCGCTTTGGTGTAAGTTTGAATCAAAATCATGTACTTCGTCTTCACTGCCAGCTCTACTTACCTCCCCTATTCCAACGAACCCCTCCGGATTTACACGAAACCCAATTGTTCGTTCCACTCTCAAAATTTGGTACCAATTCAGAAGTCATTTTAAATTTATTCTCCCATCCACCTCAAGTCCATTACTGAAGAATCACTTATTCAAACCTCCACACTCGGATTCAGGGTTTTCAGTCTGGCATGACAAGGGTCTCAAATCTTTCAAAAAAATGTATAAGAAGGATATCTTCTGTAGTTTTGCTGATCTGTCGGCTAAGTTTGGTCTCCCCGCTTCCCATTTCTTCCGATATCTCCAAGTCAGACATTGTGTTAGATCACTTTTTTCGCACTTCCCTCAACTACCTACAACCCAGATTTGGGAAGAATTCATCCACTTCGATCCATTCCAAAAAAAGCTAATATCAAGGATATATGATGATCTACTGTCTTTGGATGATGCCCCTGATAATAGAGCCAGGGAGGCATGGGAGGCTGAACTTGGGCTGACTTTTGATGACAGTTGGTGGGATGCTGCCCTAAGTACATTCCACACAAGCTCAACGTGTGCCCGTCTCACACTTATACAATTTAAAGTACTATTTAGAATTCATTACTCCAAAGCTAGACTATCGCGAATCTATCCTACTGTGACAGACAGTTGTGACAAATGTCATTATTCACCCTGTAACTTAACCCATATGTTTTATTCATGTCCGCTCCTGGTTAACCTATGGAAGAATTATTTTGACACAATGTCCAAAATATTCGCAATTCCTGTAACCATTTCTCCACATACTGCTATCTTTGGGATCCCAGAAGACTATGCCCGGTTCACTCCCAGACAATTAGAGGTTTTGGCTTTCACCTCTTTAATAGTAAGACGCCATCTTCTTCTCCAATGGAAGTCTACTAAACCACCCTCTAGAACCCAATGGCTGAGAGAAGTAATGTCCTTTGTAAAATTAGAAAGGATAAGATATTCTACCAGAGGTAATCTAACCACATTTCAAAAGAAATGGGATCCTTTCCTGACATTTTTTAACTCCATCTAACCCCCATACAATTGTTGGATGACTGAGGCCCCCCCCCCCCCCTTTTTTCTCTCTTCTCCTCTCTTTCTACCCCCCCCCCCCCTCTCTACCTCTTTTCTTATATCTCTATATCTGGTCTTTTTCTATATCTCTATTTCTATCTGGTCTTTTTCGTATTCTCTGTTCTCAAAGTGTTTGTTATGTACCATACTCTTCTTTTTATTGTTGTAATTTTAAGTTCCTTTTTATTTTTCTGATGTATGTTTGTTATGTTTGTTTGTTAAAAAAAGAAGAAAATATTTAAGGAAGTAGTCAAGTCAATATTCACATGCTATTGATGGACAGTTTTTTTCTTTTTCATGTACACTGTAACTTAAAATAAGATTGACATATGTGACCGTATTGAACTGAACTGATCCTACACCAACCTTCCAATAAAAATATTAATGAAAAAAAAATAAACATCGGTGTTGTGCTGTAGCCAACCTTCCTATTCACCCCTCTACTCCCAGTGGTAGTGGTAGCCAGCACTGGGACACCTCATCATGTTTTATTTTTATGTAGCGCTGCTGTAATTGACTTCCAACGGTAAACCATAAAAGCTAATGGCATGCTAATGTGGAGTGTGTTCAGGCCCATGGCCATGCTGGTGAGTCGTCGCAGGAGCTCAGCGCGCCGCACACAGAGGAGCGCAGAGGAGCCGGGGCAATGGAAGATACTTTGTAATTAAATTAAGTCTCTCCACGTAGTAAATCTAAAGTCTTAACCACTTTCAACCTGGAAATGGAAATAAGCTGTAAAGCTTTTTGTTTGTTTGTTTTATCCTTTTGACAGATATGTAAATATATCATCGCTGTTTGGCGGAAACAAGGCCAAATCTACATAATTATTTCAACTTTTTATATTTTTTTCGTAAATGAATGCCCTACTTTGTCATACTACAGTGTCGGTATGTTCTTGCATATCGTTTGGTTTGTTTTTTTGTTTTTCTATTTCATTTATATGTTGTTTTGTGTATCTGTTAAATCCTGTTTTTATTGTTCTTGAAAAATACCTTCTGTGAGGAAAAAAACTCCAATAATCAGATGTTTAAAAAAAATCACACCCAGTGTGAAGTGGGCGGTGTGTGGTCATCACAACATGACTCACTTTAAAAAAAGGATAAATTACTTTTTTTAAAGTCCATACTGCTATTCATAGGGCTGCACATGTGTCATGTGTTTCGCTAGCCAATCACAGTCCTGAATTTGCAAAGTCAGCCAATCACATTACAGTTAGAGGTGATGACACTAGCTGTAATGTGATTGGCTGACTTTGCAAAAGTATCGATTTGCATTAACAATGGAACGGTTAGGGGGTATACAAATCTTTTGGTCGGTGTCCAAAACTCACTTATAGGGGGCGGCTACACCGCCCCAAAAATCACACCCAGTGTGAAGTGGGCGGTGTGGTCACAGTGGTCATCACAGTGATGGAAGTGATTCACTTAAAAAAACACATAAAAGTGTTTTTTTAAGTGCATAGTCCTATTTATAGGGATATGCACATGTGTCATGTGTTTCTAGCCAATCACAGTCCTGAATAGAGTCATGGTGGCCAATCACGGTGCAGGGTTAGGGGGGTACAATGGTGGCCAATCACAGCGCAGGGTTGGGGGGGTGCAATTGGGTCGATGTCCAAATCTCACTTATAGGGGCGGTTGCGCCGCCCAAAAATACTTCAGTGTCGCACAGACAGAAGTAAGAAAAAATAGCCGATCTATAAGCTCTAAAACGCATCACGATGCAAGGTGAGCTTGTAGATCTGCTATTTTATGCCATCTTTGCAAAACTATTAAAGTGAAGGTGGTTACCCGAGGCGACAGCGACATTATGTTCATGTATATGATGTTTTGTCAATGAAAACACCAATCAAACGTCAATCAGTCAAAATCAATCAAAGATGCAGACCTAATTTGAATCAATACTCTCTCTCTCCCTCTCTCCAGCTGGAGGAGGCCTGGCTGGATGACGAGCACAGCGAGTTCCTGGAGCAGCTGAAGATGGAGATGCTGGAGGAGCAGCAGAGAGAGGAGATGGAGCTGGCTGCCCTCCAGGAGGAGCAAGAGAACCAACAGGTCGGAGTCCTGGGAGCCTCGGTTTCCACCCACACATTGGCAGAGCGAAATTAATTTGCGCGACCTTGGCAGTGTGACCAGAACACCATTTACACCTGGAGCGAGGTTGCAGTAGCTTAGCATTTAGCATCGTGACAGAAGAAAGGCAGCACCAAACGTAATTATGTGCAGAAAACGGTTAATAGGCAGACTGTTCCTGCCGCACGGGCACGGCCGACTGCAAAATGATGCCACCAACCATTTCACATACTATGTGCAATAAATGGTAAATGGTGCTTTTATCCATAAGCGCTTTGTATAGATTGTGCATTGCATTCACCCATTCACACACACATTAATACACCGATGGCGGAGGAAACCATGTAAGCAGTGGTGGAAAGTAACTAAGTACATTTACTTAAGTACTGTACTTAAGTACAATTTTGAGGAATTTGTACTTTACTTGAGTATTTCCAATTTCCAATACTTTTACTCCACTACATCTCAGAGGCAAATATTGTACTTTTACTCCACTACAATTATTTGAGAACTTTAGTTACTAGTTACTTTGCAGATATAAATTATGATATAATGAAACATACATTAACCACTTTAACCCTATGTCATACATAGGCTATTTGAAAATAGCCGATCTATCTCTAAGCTCACAACGCGTCGCGATTTTCAAATATTTAGTACTTTTACTTTTGGTACTTTAAGTACATTTTGATGCCAATACTTTTGTACTTTTACTCAAGTACATTTTTAATTCTAGACTTTTACTTGTAACAGAGTATTTTTATATTGCAGTATCGGTACTTTTACTTAAGTAAAGAATTTGAGTACTTTTTCCACCACTCAGGAGCAATTAGGGTTTCAGCGTCTTGCTCAAGGACACTTCGACACTAACTCTGGGGGAACCCGGGATCAGGCCGCTCTACCGGCCACTCTACCCCTGAGCCACTGCCGCCCCATGCAATTATACATGACATGACAAATACCCCAACAACAACAACAACGTCTCTTTTGTGTTTCAAATTATATTCAGAGCAGAACATTGTAAAATGAAAGCTTCCAATGTTACTGCTCCCACCCCATCCCAGGTCAACGATGCCAAAGCTAGGTTTAGTGACCAGATGTCACGGAACATTCTGGACAGTCCCAAATTATGAGCAGGTTGTCCCCAATCGTGCCTGCCCCCAAAACCCCAATTTGTATTCATTATAGCCTAATCGAGTCTCTAGCCTGCATTAAATAGGCATAAGTGCTTTGTGAGTAGAGAGACCCATTGTGATACCGTGGCTTGCTTGCATACCAATTTATTATACTGACGTTTCAGCTGAAGGCATAATATATGTCAACATATCTATTGGTTGAAAATATGTCATTTTTGTAAAGCAAAAGGGTCACGTGACAAAGTAATAATGAAGCCTCCTCAGCCTACAGCTTATATCCCTCATTGATTTATATGGAGGGAACACTGAAAGTGTGTCACACACACACACACACACACACACACACACACTGTGAAGTAGGCGTTAAAAAAATATATAATCTTTTTTATTTTTTTGCTAAATATGGTAAAAGGCCGAATCCTGCTGGAAATAGATTTTGAATAGTCTCATAGCAACAGCAGGAACAACTGGTTCCCCAAAGCGTTTGTTAAACATTTGTTAAATAAAACGAGAGGCTGCCACTGATCACACTGCACTGATCTGCTAAACAGTCCTCAATGACCTTGTTTCTGTGCTCTTTGTGCTGTGTGGGCTAAAACAGGGATTCTCATCCTTTTTAATCTCAAGGACCCCTAGCTTGATATGCATTAAACCATAGACCACCCATTTGATATTACGTTTATCTCCAGGACCTAAATCTACACTGTCAAATCCTCAGGTAAGTTTAACTCTGAGAATAGTATAGAATAGACCCATGTAAGGATCCGTTTGGTTCCATTTGTACACTTTTGGAGTTACAGACCTGTAAGGGTCCCATTTGGTTCTTAACTATCAATATTTTAGCTGGGGACCTCCTGGAACCCCTTCAAGGACCCATGGGGGTCCCCGGACCCCGTGCTGGGAACCAGTGGGCTAAAAGACGCATATCTCTTGATAATAAACGTCAAATAATAATATATACATTAAATCTCCATGTGTTCAGTTTCATTAATAATTGAGTTGCACTGACTGAATACCTCCACGCGCACAATGAGGTTGGAGGTCAAAAGGGGGTGGAGCCTGGAGTCAGCAAAACCAGCTAACTCCGGTGGAGTTAGCTGGTTTAGCAGAAAGTTTGAGGATCCAATGGAGTTAGCTGGTTTTGTCAGAAGCGCTTTTTAATGCTTTTCATTGGTTCAATATTTGTTTTACCAACACACAGACGTAAAGGGTGTTCAGTGGCCCTGATTTATGGAAAAAAAATGCAAAACTGTCAAAATGGAGTTAGCTGGTTTCTGCCGGACAGCAACGATATGCAAAAATAAACTTGGAAAATCAAGAAGGTCTTTGAAATACGAATACAAAATAACCACCATGAATATGTATGGCAGGAGACTTAATGAGCCATTTAAATTCCACAACATTGATGATCATAATTTAAAATTCCGCTTTGCCGGGAGATTAGCATACTATAAAAATCCATGTAAATGGGAGTTCAAAGACATGGCGGAGAAGATACACTCCCCAACGTAACAGAACGACTCACATCAGAAGGAACAGTCCTAGAGGATAATCCAGAATAGCGAAGCACCATTGCTGAACCTCCATAGATAGAGATGACGTTGTGTTCTCCTTGTTCTATTTTAATGCGCAGAAAAAAAGACCAGAAAGTTACAGAAAGTCAAAAAATCTGATAAATATGTGTTTTCATCTTGTGTGTGTGTGTGTGTTTGTTTCATTTCAGAGAGCAGAGGATGACGGCCCCACCTGTTCCACGCTGGCTCACGGTAAGGACAGAGCAGTGAAGAGCAGAGGGGAGAGCTCGGAGCGCGACATGCTGGCCCACATCCAGAAGCGTCTGTCCCAGTGCCTGAGAGACAACAACCGCCCTGCAGGCTCCACGCGACTAGAGGAGGAGGACGACGACGAAGAGGAGGAGAGGGAGGGCGACCGCTTCCAGCAGCTCCTGGAGCTCAAGTGTCAGATCCGCAACAGCGGCGAGTACGACCTCTTCTACAGCCGCCGCAGCACCATCGAGTGCAGCGTGGCGGAGCAGGGCGGCGTTCAGCGCGAGCTGCGCATGCTCAACGAGGAGCTGCGCAGCATCGAGCTGGAGTGCCAGAACATCATGCAGGCCCACAAGCTGCGGGGTCAACAGTCGCCCTCCTCCACGGGCCGCTCCGTGCCATCTGCCAAGGACCAAAGCCTCCGCCGGGGCGACCCCGCCAGGGGCAAGTTGGCAGACATAAATGAGAGGCTGGAAAAATCGGACAAGGACAGCTCCAGTGCCTATAACACGGCGGAAAGCTCGCGGAGCACCCCTCTGGCCATGGATCGCTCCCCGGAGCATTCCCTCCAGAGGATGGTGAGTCTGACCAATCAGAAGAACCTGTGCAGCAGCCTGGCCACGGGATACTGCCTCAGCCCTAGTCCCAGCCCCACGCACACACACACGGTTGCGGTTACAGGCAAGAGCAGCAGCCCCGACCACAGCAACCACTCCGAGTCGGACCAGACGCCTCAAGCAGAAGAGGAGAGGAAAGGGAAACTGAAGCCGCTGGGCTCCCAGATCCCCTACCTGTCCCCCTCCCACAGCTCCCAGCAGAGACAAGCCAACATCCCGGCCCACGCCCGCCACTACCAGAGCTACATGCAGCTGATCCAGCAGCGCTCGGCCGTGGAGTACGCCCAGAGCCAGCTCAGCTTGCTCAGCGTCTGCAAGGAGCCCCAGCGGCCGGCCGACGAGCCCAAGATGGAGTGGAAGGTGAAGATCCGGAGCGACGGCACACGCTACATCACCAAGAGGCCTGTGCGGGACAAGATCCTGCGGGAGCGCGCCCTGAAGATCAAGGAGGAGCGCAGCGGCGGGATGACCACGGACGACGACGCCATGAGCGAGATGAAGATGGGCCGGTACTGGAGCAAGGAGGAGCGGAAGCAGCACCTGGTCAGGGCCAAGGAGCAGAAGAGGAGACGGGAGTTCATGCAGCGCAGCCGGCTGGAGAGCCTGAAAGAGACGGAGCAGAGCAGCAGCGAGGGCCGGAAGGAGGTCAGCATCATCGAGCTCAGCCACAAGAAGATGCTGAAGAAACGCAACAAGAAGATCCTGGACAACTGGATGACCATCCAGGAACTGATGACTCATGGCACCAAGGCCCCCGAGGGAGCCAAGGTCCACAACGCCTTCCTATCAGTCACTACTGTATAAAAGAAAAGAGATCAAAACAAACACACACAATCTACCCCATGTGGTATAATATACTTGCCTCGTTCAATGTGGCATTTTTATGAGGACAACATAAGGAATATTTTTCACACTTTGTAACCCAAATAGCATTTTTGTAAAGAATTTATCAGCGGTTTCATGGCATTTTATTTTATTTTTCAGCATTGTTTTTCATGTCACGCTCTCCCAGAAAATAATTTTGTATGGAATTACAGCAATGCAATGCAGTTATTTTTCTTATTTCATGCTGTAGATGTTTATCTTTTTGACCATTGATTATTTTCATATTTTTCCTTTATACCCGTACAAATCAAGGCAGCCGTGTGAGCTCCCAGATAGGAGTCGGGAGCTTTCTTTTGAGCATACAAATTTGTTTTTATCCAAAATGCACCCGTGACCTACTTGCCTATGTAATCAACAATTCTATGTTTTACTTCAAAAACCTCATGAATATTCACACATTCCAGACACAGTACTGTACAACTTTTAGTACAATGCAAGATGCATAACAAAGAATGTCTTTGACTCGTAGAATGTTAATGATTCCGAAATAACTTACCCTTTGAATGCAGTTGTTTTCTAACTCAAATACGGTACTATGCTGACACGGTTGAGGTAATGTAATTACGATATGTTTATGTATTTCAACATCTAATTTGTAACCCTCTTGTTATAGTCCTACCAAATATTGTAAAAACAAGTGTATTCCTGCACTCAAAATTATAGTGACCAAGAAATTAATGAATTGAACGAAACACTCCAATTTTCTTCCTGAATTCACTTCACTTCGTGGTTCACAGAAGAAAATTAAGTCATTTCATTTGGAAAATCATAAACATTCAATAATTCGACGAAGTCTGTCTCTCCTTTAACAGAGCAACTCATGTTTATTTTAGTCTCTTTACACATCTGAGTATTCTTTTCTGAGCTGTCAACAAATAAAATGTAAAGGTCATTTATTTATTTTTTTAATTTTTCTTTCTCCATGTATACATATATCCCACACCAAATGGACCTGCTCATAGCTTTTACGAGCCAGTATTTTTTACTTGAGTTTTTTTAGTTTTACTCTCCACATACAATTTAACTCCACACATAGCCTTAAAAAGCTGGAAGTGAATTCATGCAACACTGGTTGTGCGGCAACCTGGTTCACACATGAACAAATGAACTATCTTTAGTTCTGTGGAATGGAGAGATTATAATTCAGCCATAAATCTATATAATCTTTAATCATATAATCTGCTATTTGAAATCTGGAAACAGAAAACATTATTAGACACTTTGTTACCGATACATGTGAACCATCATTAACCCCTACATACTAAGTTGAGCAGAGTCCATCAGTGCTAATACCTGGCCTGCTCCTTTTTTCTTTTTTTTTATTACTTCTACACCAAATCTCTTCACTGAAAATAGTCAATGTATAAACTCACAACGCAATGGGGTGTGAGCTTATAGATCGGCATTTTTCGCTGAATGTCCGCCCCCTGAATAGGGATGCTAGGTTCATGATGTTAATGTCAAACTCATGCGTTCAAAAACGATCACTGCTGAGCAGGACTCAGAACATATAGCGTTGCAGTCCATTTGTGACACTGGGTTGCCACCTGTCAACACATAACAGTTACATGTACAGCGTACTCATTCCAAATGCCTACTTTTTACTGGAAAATACTGTAAATTTGAAATTTTAAACCAATTCCTGTATTTGTTTAAAGTCGATGTCCAATGGTCTTATTTCAAGTAATCCGTAGTTGGCACATTTGTAGCCAGGTAAAATGTGTGATAATTGTGATCATTGAAAAAGAAATGACAATAAATTATTGTTTTGGTTTTTTTTAAAGATTGTGTTAAATCATATGTGATATACAGTATGGGAGTTATTATGCTCTGTGTTATTTCAGATAGCAGTTTGTCTGCTAGTTGGGCAAGTCTGCTGTTCAAGCATGGCACAGTGCAGACAATTCAGCCACAGGAGGCTATGTTATAGGATATATGGGAGAGAAGTTTTTTCCCCATTCAGTGAATTGTAAAAATGTTTTTAAACTTTCAAAAAACTACTAAAATAGCAGAAATAGCTGATCTACAACAGTGGCGTCGTTAGGGGTGGGCTTCGGTGGCTATAGCCACCAATGTTTTGTCCAAAGCCACCAATAAAAAAAAATAAAAAATAAAAAAATTAAAAGTTTTCTTTTTTTTTTTTTTATTATATATCTATCACCCTAACCTAACCCTACCCCTAACCCTAAAACCGAAATAAAGTAACAAAAAACGGGGGGGAAAGCACCCTAATCCGCGAAATCCGCGAAAAAAATCGCGCGCGCGCGCTTCGCGCGCGCGCGGGAGGAGGGGCACATGCACGCGCGCTGCGCGCGCGTGCATGTGCCCGTTGCCTGCGGGGCTAAGCCCCCGACCTAGTAGAGACCTAGCGACGCGTCTGATCTACAAGCTTTCAACATGTTGGACATTTGTGAGCTTTCGCTATTTTTGAAAACTAGAGGTTCGGGCCAATACGCTGCCCTCACACCTACGTCGCACTGCCGACCCGACCAATATGTCTGAGTCATCATGGTGTTGGGGGACTTTGTCAGAGTACCCGTTGTACCCATCTGTCTGTGTCCCTTTTCCCATATATGGGCATATTGGTTGGATCAGCGGTTCTGGACAACAGGATATCCAAACTACTCGACAGTGGGCACCTCCCTCGAGTCTGTGCCGCTACACGCACCGAGTTTAAAGTCTGTTGATCCCATAATATATGCACAACCATATATGGGCATAGCGGTCGGACCTGTGTCTTTGGACAACAGGATCTCTGTATTTGTCATTCCTTGTCATTTTTATGCCCATATGTGGAGATCGCTGATGTCATCAGTATATGCCCATATATGTAGCTGACTGATTTGTTTGCGGCTGATGCCATGACGACACACTGAGGTTAGGCAACACACTCCATATTTGGGCGTAGCTGCATTGGGAACTCTTTATATGGTTATGGCTGGGTCAGAACGATGTCAGAGGTCCGTCCACCGGCCGGCCCGCCCTCTCATGAGCCAGTTGTAATATAGGATACGATGAAGTCGAAAATAAGGGCTTAAAAATAGGATTAATTTACCATCTCACAAGGGTGTCATTCGGCAAAAGGGTAATAGGGTTAATTTACCAAAAAATGTAAATGGCAGATCTACCAGCTCACAGCGTGTCGGTATAAATCAGGCTTTAGTTTAGATAAAAAGGCAGAAGTGTCATGGATTGTGTTAGAAAGGGTGTCAAGAAACAATTACAGCAACAGCTATGCAACACATTATGCAAATCCAATTCATTAACCTGAAGAACCGTCTGCCAAAACTGAAAGGGACCGATTGTTGCTTGTTCATTTAACACTTTCACGCCTAAAATATTGTCTTACATTTTCCACAGTGAACATGTTAACTCATAACAAACTGATGGAGATTTCAATTAAAATCACCTTCCACTCGGATGGCTTTCTGTTCATTAAAATGTACCAACCACTTAATCATTTCTATGGTCCTGTCATACGCGTGGGAGGGCTACTGGGATATTCTGATCTCTGTATTATCTTAAGAATGAATGTTCTATGGTTGAAATTGGAGTGTCATGCATACTGCCTCAAGACTGCTCCTGGGTCTCAGTTAATTGAAAACTTGTACAATATACAAAATTATTGAATCATCCATTTTGGAGCAATAAAGACATGTCCTTACAGAAATAAAATGATTGCCTGAGAGCAAAGTTCCCTGTAGTGTAACATACCACAGATATTAGAAATTGTCTCTGTTGGGTGGAAACCTCAGTCCAAAACTACTATTTTTCAGGATTCCAAATCAAACTTAGCAAAAGTAGCAGATCTACAAGCTCAAAACACGTTGCTTCGCACCACGTTTCGAGCGTGTTGATCTGCTACTTGTGATGCTTTTGTGTGACACTGTAGTATGATCAAGGAGGACATTAATTTATGAAAAAACACAAAAAGTTAGAATATGGAGATAGGAGGTTTCTGCCCGAGAGCAACGAAATATTAGTATGATTAAAGCGGCAGTTTGAATACACAGCAGAGGGTTGAACCCCATCTTGCTTTTTAAGTTTTTACAGGTTGAAAGCGCACATTAACATTCACACTCCATTTACATTTCAACGATAAAGTCACCTCAGACAATGAACACGAGCTGTCAGTTACACACTGTAAAAAAAAAAGAGAAAAAGTTCTTGACTGGGCATATACCTCTGTGCTGGAGGCAGACGACAGGAGAACAGGTCCTCCTGAGAGCAATAAGCTGCGATGGAGAGATGAGTTAATGAGATGGTGGAAGGAGTCGCATGATTTCCAAATCAGTTATGCCGTGCAGCTACAGCTACCACGTGATCACATACACCTTATGTTATCCCCATTGATATTACCTTATTGTCTCCGCTCCGAGGTTAAAGGGACAGGTGGCAGGTCAAAAGATGAAAATCTAAAGCACACACACACAACACTTCCCTGACAGAATATCTGAATCTGTACACCCATGATCAGGGTTCATTATGACAACAACTGAGATGTGTAAGCACGAGACTGAGAAGCCTGTCTTTTTCTTCTTTCCAAGTTTGTGCCTGGCTCTAATCTTTCACTGAACAGCAGACAATAGAACAGGCTAAGTATGAACCATGGTGGTACATTGGTAAGATACATACCTAGCAAATCCAGGGTTCAAAACTCAAGACTACAAAGTCTCTTAGTACAAGATTAGTTATTATTATAATCAAACATGATAACAAAGATTGAATGTAAAGGTATTTATTCTACCACAACCATGTGAATCATTCCTATGAAATCAGTCATACTACCCTCATACCCTTCCCTCATACAAGAATCTGTATGAGGGAAAACCACGTGTGAGCGAGAAAATAGCAGCCAGGAGAATGAGACCTGCAGGACACACTGCCAAAGACATCAAGAGCTGCCAGCCAGCAAATTGGTGCTGTGGGAACCAACACACGGGCACAGGTCACGAGGACGTCCCACACTAACATACGTGGCTGTACTCAAGAAAGATGCAGGAGCGCAAAGCACCAACAAGCTGGCCATATGTATGGAGAACCGGCATGACTGGAAGTGACGATGGAGGGCTCGCCTGAGGACGACCTAGAGACGACCCGAAATAAAATAAAATAAACAAATACCCGGGGTGTGCTGAGAACTCGGTACCCCACCTGTCTGTGCGCACCTTGATCCTCTGGTATGCAGGGACTAGCCCTGAGCACCTCTACTGCAACAGCTTTGGTAACAGGGTCCTGAAGCACACTATCCAAAACACCACAACACTATTAAATACCCTAACATGCAACTATACATTTCCATGTCATTACAGTTCTCCGATAAGAGTTCCTACGCACTCAGAAACTTGGTGAAATGTCTCACACACTCGCTTCTCCTCCAGGCTAGTGTGAGTGTTATAGTTGACCAGCCACAGCTCACTTTGTAGTTATTAATGCCAGCTGGTTATGGTAGAAATACTGACTGAAAGCCCATCTCCAAACACACCTGTTCTTAACAGGTTACACACTGATTTATAAAACCCCTGCCTTTTAATTTGGAGACATTTTAACAGATTATTGAACTCATAACCAGCACTTAAACATCTCTGTTTTTACCTGTTTCTAACACTCTCAGACTGTCTCCCTTCCTCCTTTTTTTGTCCCACCCCCTCTCAGAACCTGGTAGGGTGACTAGAGTTGATTGACAACTGTCTCCTCAATGGACATTGCTTCCATGAGCTTGGTATACAGTAAGTGTAAAGATATCTGACAAAGCAGTCTGCATGTCTGCTGACTAGCAGGCCTGGCCATTTAGCAGACTGGTTAGTGCATCTGCTTGTGAGATAAGAGATCTAGGTTTTCATCCTGGTCTGCACACATAGTTTCACACTGGCCTTAAGTGGTGGGGATGGTCCCAGTGGTGATGTTACAAGCAACAGCATAGTTTGGGAAACATAAAGCTCAGTTAATTATGTTTAAAAACAAGTGGGACTTGGCCAAGCAATATTTAACAAGTGAGCTTGAAATTCGTCTCTGGTTAAAAGCTTTTGAAGCAGTTAATTATTTTGGTGGTTTAGTTGCAAGGGTCACATCCTACACAAATGTAGGATACTAAGAAAAACTGTTCTTTTTGACAATTTGCCCCCTTTGCCACTTGTTACCATGCACACAGTATATTCTGCTGACATGTATATATTTTTGCCATTGATATGTAATTCACATTCTAAAGCTATTCATAAGGTACGTGATGTTGTCATATTTGTCAAGGTGCGCTCACAATGTTTTCATATTGCACATGCATGTTTTCATAGTGTGCTTGTGCACGTGACCACGCGCGTGCGATACAGGTGCACTACCCCGCTTCTAAAAATAGACACCCCTGGACAGCAGTAACCCCCTTGTGTCAAAGTGTGACATGAAGACACAGAGGTCAGTCTTTGAAAGCCAACATCCAGAAAAACATAGAAAGCTGCTTGGAGTCTGTCCTTTAACAAGACAATGGTTTGATGGTGCACGTGTAGTTGGCATCCGTGTGCAACAGAATTTAGTGTCCACTTGCTCCTTAAGAAAGGGCATTTCTTATTGGTTAGTGGGCGGCACCTCCTTGATTAACACAGGTGTCCATGTTAAAGTTGTGCCAGTCTAAATTAGATTTGCCCAAGGTAAGATGTGTTCCTCAGAGTGTTAAAGTAAACAGGGCTAGAAGTGGACTTAGAAGAGAGGATATGGTTTTGATTAGGTTAAGGTTAGGGCATAGTGGACTAGATAAAACATTGAAAATGATAGGGAAACATGAGACTGGGTTATGTGAGGGTTGTCAGGATGAAGAGGAGTCAGTGCATCATGTAATATTAGGGTGTAGAGAATATGAGAGAGAGATGGACATAATGAGGAACAAACTTAGGGATTTAGGATTGCAGGAGTTTTCTTTGAGAGGGATTTTAGGTATGAGTAAAAGAACACAGGTTAAAGTTTTGTTAGTTTTTTTGAGGGATATATGAATATATGAAAGCATTTAGAGTAGTAAAGTGTGAATGAGAGTGTGTATGGGAATTAGAATGTGTGATCCACAATATCACAAGGGGGCGGTAATGCAACACTAGTCTGGATGCAAGCCGCCGTAAAAAGACAGAAAGAAGAAGAAGATGTGTTCCTCAGCACACTATATTTTCAATAAGAGTCTGTATGTTTACTGTGATACCGTGATGAATACTGGTTATTCTAAACATGCTAAATGTACCTACATGAAGTAGTGATGCTTTGTACATTTGACTTTGTAGTCATTTTGACATACCATTAGAATGTGTGATCCACAATATCACAAGGGGGCGGTAATGCAACACTAGTCTGGATGCAAGCCGCCCTAAAAAGACAGAAAGAAGAAGAAGAAGAAGATGTGTTCCTCTGCACACTATATTTTCAATAAGAGTCTGTATGTTTACTGTGATACCGTGATGAATACTGGTTATTCTAAACATGCTAAATGTACCTACATGAAGTAGTGTTGCTTTGTACATTTGACTTTGTAGTCATTTTGACATACCAAACGGTATACTGTTAACAACAAACTGCTGCTAATTCTGTTATAGAGTACTGAGGCTTGGGTGGGTTACACCAAAAGAAGTGACTGACCAGAGACTTGTGTGTATTCTTACCAGGTACATATTGTTTTCTTTTATTTCATTGTGTTGTATTGTGTTATTGATTGTTAGAATAGGCCAGTCTAAATTAGATTTCCCCAAGACATGCTGAGGCTTGGGTGTGTTAGCTACACCAAAAGAAGTGACTGACCAGAGACTTGTGTGTATTCTTACCAGAATAAACTGTCAACAAAGAGAGCAGTGGTCTGGAACTTCATTAATCCACATCGCAGATCAACTATTACACGTGCATCATAAGGTATTTCTCTTCTGTATTATTATCCCGCCAAGCCCCCCCCCCAATTTGGAGAAGTACTTCTCCAAATAGGTTGGAGAAGTACTTGCCCTGCAGGGCAAGTATACAGTAGGAAAAAACTGACTTTGGACCCTGCGGTGAGTGCCTGCTTCATTTTGGCAGGAACATCTCATAACACTTGGCTATATGCTCCTTTAAATATGTTTTAGTGTTAGGCTTTCTTCTAAATAAATATATATTTTTAACAGATTATTGGAGCCCGTCTCTTGAAGAAAGCAGGGGATGCCCTATTTATTGCAGATATAATATTGCTATTAAACTAATTGTTCAAGAAAGCGATGCTTGTGCAAATTCCTATTAGATTAATGACTATAGAAACTGGCCCATAAAAAAAAAGTTAACTGGAGACAGGTCTATATGTGCATGATTTTGCCAACTGCGCACGTACAGGATTGCAGTATTAAAAATGAATTGAGGACAAGATGATGCAAAAATGCCTGAAGGCACTTTCTCTCATATAGCTAACTGATCAATACACTGGACTTTGATGATTTTGTGGATGATTTTGAACACAGTAGATTGCATTGCATTATGTATGATTAATTTAGGATTATACAGTGCCATACACCATAGCTTGCTGTCAATTGTTTTTAGACTTTGCTTTTTGTTATTAGCAGTGTATTTTGTCATTGTGCTGTTGGCATTGAGTGTATTTGCAGCTGTGGTATAAATCCTGTGTTGTTGAGAAACAGGTGAAGTTATTTCCAGTTATTGTGCTGTTGGTTTGAGTGTTCCAAATGCAGTTGACATGCAGGTAAATGTATGTACTAGTATACCACTTAAACCCTCTATACTTAGTAAAATGGACTTGAGTTGTACTTGGTACACTCTTTTTTCCCCTCTACACCTACTATCGACAAGCTCACAACACAACGCAACGTTCCCCCCCAAAATAGAGATGCAGGGATTAAAAAAAATGTTTTGTGATTTATTTTTTAAATTAATTTTATAACATAAAAGTGCATGGACAAAGCAGACAACCAAGCAGACTAACAAAATAACATAAAGAAAAAGAAAGGGGGGAAGAAGAAAGTGTGCATCATCTGGTTCATCACGGCTGAACCAGAAACGAACTGAGAGGTCATCCCACCAGTCATGTAGGTTGAGCAGACATCAACCAAAACTTAAAGGCCAAAACAAAAACATGCAACGGCAAACTATCTGCGCCAAAATCCATAAACAAAAAATGCAAAAACTATTCATAAAATACAAGCAAATAGGCACGCATATAATTGAAAACATAAATGCATGCCCACACAAAGACGCGCAGAAAACAAGAAACAATAGTGGTTTCAAGAGGTTAATATAATAATATGTTGTTGGGATTAATTGTGTGTATGTGTGTTGAGGTACAGGTGAATTATTGTGCTGTTGTCTAAAACACTGGTTCTCAAAGTAGATATTTTTTTGGGGGGGCTTTTATGCCTTTAATGATAGGACAGTAGACTGACAGGAAATGGGGAGAGAGAATGGGAGTGACACGCAGCAAAGGTCATTGGGATCGGGATTCGTACTTGCGACGCACTGTCAGGCTGGGCCTAGCGTGGCGGTCCAGGCACCCTAGGCTGGGCCTAGGGTGCCTGGACCGCCACACCGTGGCCCAGGCCGGAAAACATTCAACAAGTTACAAATCTTTTCTTATTGGGGTCCCTGGCACAAACTCTTTTCAGATGGGGGTATCCAAATACATAAGGGTCCCTGACATGAAAAAGTTTGAGAAGTACTGTAAGTCAGTTTACATGTACTGCTGGAGAAGGGGGCGGGGGGCTTTTTACATGTCCATGCCCCAGAGGCCCATTGTTTCATAATCCACCTATGATGTTCTCATGTTCATCACTAGGACAAATGACGTCACAATAATTATAGCACAAAACATTGCAATACTGTATGTATGCCCAGCTCCAATGTCAGGAAGATCCTGCACATAATTCTGAACAGATTTATGTCATTCAATGTTCTATGTAACAGGTAAAGTGTGATTGTTAATTCCTTGTGTCAATTCAATTTGTCTCACCAGTCAATCAAAGGGTGTGTGTGTGTGTGTGTGTGTGTGTGTGTGTGTGTGTGTGTGTGTGTGTGTGTGTGTGTGTGTGTGTGTGTGTGTGTGTGTGTGTGTGTGTGTGTGTGTGTGTGTGTGTGTGTGTGTGTGTGTGTGTGTGTGTGTGTGTGTGTGTGTGTGTGGCAAACCGATCAGCACCACATTTCTTGTGCACCCTGCCAGGAGGCCAGGGAATAATTTAGACTATAAATTATGTAAATTTAGAGTCTACATTTTAGACATTGATTACAGTGTCATTGTATCCAGAGCTAATCTCACAAACAGCTGGACCAATCATCTCCAAATTCCTTGTGCACACTGCTAGTTTTATCACATACTGTATGTTTAATGTTTGAGTCCCAGGCTGGCCAGTGGCCACGTGAAGTCCAAGATCCACATTGGAGCCTTGTCATTCCCATTTGGATCCTGAGATTCACGTGATTCGATTTTGACTTCATATTGCAAGTCCAGCAAGTCTAGGCATGTCTAAAAAATGTCCCCCAATGACACCCAAAAAGTGCCAGATAGAAAGAAAATTGCCAAATGCCAAAAGAAAATTGCATATCACCACTCTACAACGAGTTTGTACTAGACACCATGCCACACATTAAATTAGGCTATGGCAAATGTTACGTACATTACCAAGTTGTATAAGTAACATCATCTGGTTTTGTAAGTGCGTCGGATGAAAATGGATGTTTGTTTGATTCTCAAATCAACTCAATTGTTCAATCCTGTTTTATCATTTTGCAAAATATACGTAGTATACTGCTCTTTTCACTGGTCATCAAAGTGGGGTCCGTGACCCCCAGGGGTCCTTGAGTGGGTTCCCAGGGGGTCCCTAGCAAAATGAGTTACAGCGCTAAGTGGTTAATAATCAATAATTATAGTCCCATAACATTATATGATTCTGAAATGGGCATTCTGCATGATGAGCACTATTACTTTAGCTGCTAATACTTTTGTTACCTTAAGTTTTACTTGTAACAAAGTATTTTTTTTACTCTGTGGTATTGCTACTGTTACTTAAGTCCAAAGTCTGAGTAGCATACAGTACTTCTTCCACTTCCTCTCATATTCCATAATAGATAAACTGGTTCCCTAATGGACCTCTCTATAATAGCTAAATGTATTTATACTGTAAAGCCTATGTTTTACGATGCCAAGCTGAGAGCACATCACTGAGTCTCTGTGACTTTGAGATTGTCCTCCATGGTTATGAATGCCTAACATTTTCATGCTAGTCTGGGTCACATAAAAGCATTTTGCTGCTGTCGGGCAGAAACCTTGTATCTCCTTATTTCAACTTTTTATGTTTTTTTTCATTTTTTCAATGCCCTACTGCATCATACAAGTGTCGCTCTAAAGTAGTGAAAATAGCAGATCTACAACCTGAGGTTGAAGATCGGGTAATTTCACTATTTTCAAATGTTTAAAGAAAATGACAACAAAGGAACGGTTTCGGACATCCAAGGTTTCCACCACGATTTCCATTTACACAACGACCAAACATTAACATCCCGCCTCATGGTGTAATGTACACTCCTGACAGCCCCGGAGCCCATTTGCCCCCCCCCCATTTGTTAATTCACATAGTCTTGTTTAGACAGAGACCATTAAAACGCCAGTGACGATCCGCAGAAGCCGCGTAGGTCGCACCAACTGGCGCTAATATACTATAGTCCTTGCACTAGCTGGCTAATTAAGTTCATCCCGAAAGCCCCCCTGAAAGACCCAGTCAGGTGTAATTAAAATTGAGCCTGTGACAGCTATGGCATTTGTCAGAGTCATCCGGCAGCTCAAATACCATAGCAGTGACAGAAATGCCAAACAGATAGCGGCGTCTCGTCTATAGCTCGCATGCTCACGAGCACACAGGCAGGCACTGCCTCCGTTATGAATGTTTGCAATGCTGATAACCTTTAGGATTCCCTCAGCAGTAAAAAAAAGAAAAAACTACAAATTCCCTCTCATTATTCTTCGAGGGAGACCCAGATTTATTGATGCACAGAGCCACTCAACGTGTGACAGTGCAATCTACTCCACAGTAATTCACCAAACACACACACACACGCGTGTGAACGTACCCACACACGTGCACGACACGTACCCACCCACCCCCACAACTAAATCCAGAAACAAACTGGTAATTGCAGTGGATGATCTGCCTCTTGATGTCACTATGGAAATTGATGGCAGCTTTGATCTCCAATATGATACCCGCAGTGTGGTGGTAATTGGCCTTATTGTGGCAGATTGTAGGAGTGTGTATGTGGATTCTATTGACAGGCTGGTATTGCTGAGCCAGCTGGTCTGCATCTATATTTATTAGTCAAACACATACGCTACAACCACTTAAGCCCCATGTGCTTGTTATGCAGCGAATCACGGGAAAATGGCTACAACGCTCACAACGTTTTGCATTGTGAGATCTTGTAGATCAGCTATTTTCTTTGCTATTTTTGACTATCTTTGTCCCAAAATAGGAATGCCTTAAGTGAAACTTACTGTAAAGTGGTGAATAAACTGCATTGTGTTTTATCTTTTTGGGCCCACTTGAAAATCTCGAGCGTTCGCGGCCCACCCACTACTTAACACGTCAGCCTATCGGCTTCCGTATTAATTGGTCAGATGGGTGGGCCATGGGCATTTTCAGAGCATGTTCATTTTAATGATCAATCTATGGATTGTGTTGCAGCTTGGATCAATGGAACTAACCTATAGTATACTTTAAGTTCCTGTTTAGCAATATCACTTTTCAAGGTTTTAAAGAAGCATAATTTCATAATCGAAATAAATAATGTTATATTATCAATTAGTTATTTGGGGGCCCACTTGCAATATCCTCACGGTCCACCAGTGGTCCAGGCCCACAGGTTGAGAACCACTATACTAGTTCACCACAAACTTAGAAAAGCAAGGCTATTATTTTGTCTCTGTCGGGTGGAAAGAAACCTCATTATGTCCAAAACTGTTAACTTTTCAGGATTCAAATTCAAAAGTAGCAAAAGTAGCAGATCTACAAGCTCGAAAAGCGTTGCTTCCCCCCGCGTTTCGAGCTTGTGGATCTGCTGCTCTTGATTCTTTTGTGTGACACTGTACTATGATCAAGTAGGGCATTGAGTAAAATATGGAGATAGGTGGTTTCTGCCCTGACAGTGATGATTTGCTCCTGCTCATCATGGGAAAGGTGTTTTGACCAAACTGAGGCAGCGGGAAAGAAACAGGAGGCAGCAGGAAACCTTTTCATTATCCGGGCTTGTCTCTTGTATCGGTGCCTTGCTCTGCAAAGGAGAATGTGCTCGGGGTCTGTGTTTTTACCTGTGTAGGAGGATCAACACTGAGCCAACATTTCCCCTCATTACAGCTCTGACATGGCATTGAGTTTTGTCTCGAACCGGTAGAAACGGCGGTGGTGGCACCTGTGGCGAATGTTACCAAGCATTAATCCCCCTTATCGCCGTAGGCCCCCAAATAATTGGCAAAACACTACGATTTGAATGATAATATTAATCAAAACACAATATTAAATGATACCAAGTAAGAACTTAAAGTATAATTTGTTAGTTCCATTGATCCAAAATGGAACACAATCGATTTATTGATTGATCGTTGAAATAAACATTTGAACTGAAACAACAAACAACTGAAAATGCAAACGGCCCACTCATCTGACCACTTTGAGTGGTCAGATGACTGGATGATCCACGGTGGTGCACAACCTCCATGGTGGTGAGTAGGGACTTTACCACTGCGCCGCCCGAGAGCACTATATTGGGTTTTTTTAAGGTTGGCCGAGCAAGAGGAGTGCTTGTTTTTATGAACTTATCGTCCTGCATGTGGACAATATTTACATATATGACATATATGTCATGCAAAACTTTAAATCAATCGAACATGAGACACGCTTGCTGCCAGCAAGGCCTTAGACACGCCCGATAGGCCGGTCAGAATTATTACATGAGCAGTTAAACATATAGTCACTGGACGGGCAGGACCTCTTATTTGATCTCGCCGCAAAGCGGGATGTTGCCTCCTGTATTTCCAAACATTGGAACTTCCTCATTGAGACTCCATTCGTACAATGGGAGTCGATGCTATAGTGACGCAACTCTCTCTCTATATAACGCTGAGTATGTCTAACCTTCTGTTCAGCCAGCCGACAGTGTCTGTGTCTGCATGTGAAAGTTATCCAAGTTTGAGGCAGCAGTTTTAACAACTTTCAACCTGGTGTCCCGATTCTGGGCATGTCATTATAGGCAATTTCCTTTTTCCCAAAAATGTAAAGTGAAAAGTAAAGAAAACCCTATCCTAAACCAGTGGTTCTCAAAGTGGGGTCAGCTACCCCCAGGAGTCCTTGAGGGGGTTCCAGGGGGTCACATGCAAATTTGTTTAATATAACATAAAAATCTGATTAACCTCTATCGGCTAGTTGAAAATAGCCGATTAAATAAAACAAATTTTCATTGTATAAAATCTTTTCAGATGGGTCCAAATACATGAAAAACAACCACTGCCCTAAGTATAGGCCTTGAGTGGTTAAGGATTAATAGAGATGTCTTGTCGTTCCCCCAGCTGCCTGTTGGTTTCCTACCAAGTCTGTGTATTCATATTCATATCCATATTCATATTCTCGGTTGGAATCATTTGTGAGTCATTATTGCCAGGGAGTTTTTATTGCCTCTGTGATCCTTCAGAGTTTTTTTCCCTCCTATTTCACCCTCGCTGGTTTGCGTGCCACTTGATGTTTGATTTTCACCCTGACCGAATGCATCATGAGTCCAATTAAACAAAAACCTGTGAATATTTCAGAGCATAATTAGAGTACTAATTACAATTTATTATTCATAAAATGGGTGAACCTCCATCTCAAAAGGCAACACATAAAAGTCTCAAGCATGTTAATACTTGGGTTGTAATTAGAAAACGTGGAATACTTGAACACTCCCTTAAATGCAGTGTAATAATTTAAGGCCTCAACTTGTTTTTTTTTTACATAATATTAAGCATGGGTATGCGCTTAGACTTTTAAAACATGTTACATAGTATGTAACTTATATAAGTATATACAAAGAAACAAAATGACAAAAATTAACAGGTCAATACATAACCAATTCATTTCTTTCTTCTGCATGTGCCTTTGGAATGTCCAGTCCAACTTTGTAAAGCAAGGAAATACTGTTAATAAGATCTTGATCCACTTTCAGTTGTCCTATGGGTGGCACAGTATCTTGAATCAACCGTAATCAACTTTCACAAAAAGGGAAACGGCACCAAAGTACCGGTAAATTAGTATTACATCTGGGTTAAAACTCTAAATGCCAAGTAATAAAATGACCTCTAAATCAAAATTATTGTAGCATTACTTCGTGAAAATGTCACACTTCTTCTCCACAACACAGAGACATCACATAAAGGCCAACATCCTATCGTTAACATTATGTCTCAACAAAACACATAATGATAATTCATCACAGATTTTGCTGTGTTCACTGCGCACTTGCTGAAAGGTTTGTTTTACAATTGGCTTGACAGACAAATAACATGAGTACAGTTCAACTCACTGAATCTGTACCCACACAACAACTAATAATGACAGGTGGATTTCTGCTCTTAAGGAAGAGCAATGGCAACAACTTTCTTTAGAAACACTCTTAATTGTTACTAGACTTTGTGGCCCCAACGATCTTAAAGGAAAAATGGGAAAAAAAACTTAAACACCATACAACACAAATGGATAAATGATCGCCAGAGAAAAACACAACACACTATTAACCCATACCCAAATTAGACTCTGCCTACAGCTAATCAGCCTCTTAATTGGCTATATGGGAGCACCTGTCTGGGGTTCTTAAAGAGACAGTATATACGTTAAACGTAATAGATGATAGTGTGATGAATATGACAATGACACGTTAACACACTAAAATAACAGCCACTCAACCACTAACCGCCCCAGGATGCTGCAATAAGATAGCCATACCATAAACATACAATAATAAAGACATTATCAAGTATACACAGTAAAATGAGTTTTCTTTGCCTTGTCGCTAAGACTTACCACAGGACTACCGACTTTATGCCATTATCTGTTGGCACTGGTAGCTGAGCCACTCCTACCATATCCCTAATTTGCTCTGTCGTATGGTGTCACACACCAGAAATAGCTGATCTACAAGCTCACAACATGTTGCGTTCTGCGACACGTTGTGAGCTTGTAGATCATGTATTTTCGTCCCGCTGCACTGTCATACGACAAAGTATACATCTGTCTTAAAGCTCCTGGCTCATTAGTTGTGAGTGACAGACAACTGTTACAGTATGATGTGCAAGATACTGTTTTCATACATGAGAGTTGACACATTTTGGAAGGGTTAATTGCAAATCTCTCAGCCTGAAGTTTTCCACCTTTGTATGTATGGAAAGAAAATCCAATGTTTTGCCCACGGTGGAAATGATTGCCGTGGGTAACCAGCCATGCATAGTGAAGGTTGTACACAAAATGTCGTGGCCTCTTTCTACATTCACCTATCGACATTCTTGCAAAGTTTAGCTCCTCCCCGTCTACATTAACCTATTGGTTAATGTTTTCCATTTTCTTTTCTTTTGCTATTACTCTGCTGCTGAAACTCACACAAATCGGTACACATTCCCTTCTGGAGTCATAGAGATGTATCCCTCAGATTTTTCATATTCCATTCTGTTTGGCTACTATAGCAACATTTTTTATGTCACTTTATTCGAGTTGTGGCTTGTAGGGCTGCTATCTTCTACAACAAAGTATAAAATCAGGGTTAACGGTTGGCAGTATGAAGTCTTCCTCACATTTATTACACAATGTAAACATTGATTCTGCCAGCACGCCTTCCTTTGTTATGTCAGTGTCAGCAGTGCTGCCGAGATGACTGTTCTTTCATTAGTCATGCCGGGTTCAGCAATAATTGTTTCAGGTTCCCACGTGTATTACGCTATGTAGCCCCGTCATGAAGACATTTCACACCAGGACCAGTCCTAACTTGAATGTAATTGGCTCCTGGGGTGCAACTTAATGAAATCGCAGCACGTCTTAGCATGAAGAGACACTGGACTTTCATAATGTACTGTACGTATCTCTGCTGTTGGAGGAGGGCAGTGATGTATGTGTGTGTGTGTGTGTGTGTGTGTGTGTGTGTGTGTGTGCTAAACAATCATTACGGTGTTTATGGTAAGCTTACGTATAGTACCTGGTACCAGTGGTGTAAAGTAACTAAGTACATTTACTCAAGTATTGTACTTAAGTAAAATGTTGAGGTATTTGTACTTTACATTTTTATTTATTACAAAACATACATTTCGGCCATTTGAAAATAGCCAATCTACAAGCTCACAATGCGTCGCGATGCGACGCATTGTGAGCTTGTAGATCTGCTATTTTCAAAAGATTTTCATACATTTGAAACCTTGAAATGGGACATTCTGCATAATGAGTACTTTTACTATTGGTACTTTAAGTACATTTTATACCAATACTTTTGTGTTTACAAATGTGAGTACTTTTTCCACCACTTCCTGGTACTGAGTGTGCCTGACTGCGCTTCCTCCCGCTTAGGGGACAGGAGGAACCCCTAAAGCCTTAGTATTTTCATCAGTGTGTTGTTGTGTGACCAACTCAATGACTTCTCAAACAGGAACAATTTACAAGAGGTATATTGTTGTGAAAGATAAGTTCAACTTTATTGCACAATACAGGGCCAGTACATGTTCTGGGCAAATTACCTAGAGCGCCGAGTCCCTGGAGGCACTGCACCGCGCCACAGGTGAAAATGTTTTTATTTACAGTATATTGCGGTCTGGTCAAAATGATGTGTGGTGCACACAATAGACTGTGTGTGTGTGTGTGTGTGTGTGTGTGTGTGTGTGTGTGTGTGTGTGTGTGTGTGCGTGTGTGTGTGTGTGTGTGTGTGTGTGCGTGTGCGTGCGCGGTGAAGGGTGGGGTGAGTGGTATTGTGTGGAGATACTGGAGCCCCCCTGCCTCTTCTTTTGCCTTCTGGGTAGACAGCACAAAATGAGAATCCTACCAGGTGGGGCTTGCTGTGAAAGCTCAGCTCTTTGCTGCTGCCCTGCTTTGCCACTTTAGGTACACAGACGAGTATACAGTATCATCCATGTGCACCTGCATAGAGCTGGCCAGTGAGTGATGATCCTGCCTGTATATGCTTGTTTTGCATCAGCTAATGTACAAACTACCAACCAAACCACTAAGTCAACCTACTTAACCACATTAACCCTGATAATCATCCCTATTTTGGGCATGTCATTATAGGCTTTTAAATAATTCTCACAAAAAAAGAAAAAAGGGAAATTGACTATTTTTGCTATTCGTGTATGGAAATACAACAAATATAATTGTAAGGTTAACAAAGAGTTAATGATAATAAATGATTAGTTACATGTTTTGTTAAACTACATGAAATACTGAAACCACACTGTTCTCTCGGTAGGCTGTTCCACACTAAGACATTTACAATTTTGGCAAATTTAGACCTTATCTAGATCAGATTAAGCAAAGTAAACATGAACCCATGTCAACAAACAAGGTAAATACTAAATAGTCACATAATCAGAATGCAAAGAGAACAATGCAGTGACTCAGAGAAACCAGAATACCAGGTAAACATCAAACCTATCTGTCTAAACAACATGTTATCTAAATATTGTCTCAACATGGTCAAGATAAAGCAAATCTCAATCTAAAAACGTTAACAGGTAACCAACAGGCTCTTGCCGTAAAAGGCATCAGGATGAGAGAAATGAGATATATCAAAGCTTATTAGACAACCGCTCAGCGATCTGTGTGCAATAACATTCTCTTTTATTCCAGCAATTACTGCTGCATGATATTTTCCACCGTTATGACATGCTGTGCGAAGTTAATTCGAATTGTTTGAAGTGTCATTAAACAGCTCACCAGAACAAAGTCCCGGGGATGATATATTCTGCGCTGCCTTTGAAGTGCGCTAAACAAGGTGTGCGCTGCATAGGTCTGGAAAAGAGAGCGATCATGCGAATGTGAAATGGAGGCTGATGCCAGCCCCCCCTCCCCCCTTCTTAGCCTCTTGTCCCTGAGCAACTGACCTTGAGGCTGGAGGGCCCCATTATGCTTTATTAGGTTACGGACGTCTGTACAAGTTTTATGATTCATGGGCATTGATTTCATAGTGCTTTGTAGACCATTTGACAGGACTTGGGTTTAGTAATGGCAGAGGACTGAAAGAGAGGGGAGGTTAGAGTCAGCGAGCATATAACTGCTTGCATTTCAAACGGGCCTCTGTGACCGAAGTAAAGTTAGAGGTGGCCTTTAGCTGGTCAACTGGATAATATCTCCATGCTACAATGACACACATACACGAAAACATACGCGCACACGCACGCATCCATACAGTGCACACACACACACACACACACACACACTGACTGAATAGGTCATCATGCTATGGTGCAGAATGTCAGTTTCTTCTATTCTAATCTGTGGTGCAAATGGTGGATGTATAAAACATACCTGTTTATCTTGGAGATAGATCTTGAAGGTTTCAAAATATGTCCCTTAAGATACAGTCCGTTTCAGATCTCTCTGAGTCGGGATGGAAAGAGGCAATTACAATTAAACTAAAGAGTGGCAGTGCATCTAGTGTCCAATCCAGCGCTCTGTCTGCTTCAAATAACTTTATTGACATTGTCAATTTGGCTGTCCCTATCCCATGTTGGTGGCCCCAGCGTCACATAACTATGAAAGTGGCGACATTAGCGTTGACTCCCATTGTAAGAATGGAATGCGGAAGTTCTCTCTCTCTATCTCAATGAGGAATTTCCAATGTTTGGAACTACACGAGGCAACATCCTGATTTGTGGCAAGATCAAAGCGTACCGTGATACAACTCTCTCTTCTACACTCTGGGTGGCCCAAACAAGATTTTGTTTGTGGCCTCACAGGTGAAAGGATATTAGATAGATAGATATTAGATAGATATAAAGTTCAACTTTATTACAAAATACAGGGTAATTGCCCAGGGCGCCAAGTCCCTATTGGGGCGCCGTGCCACAGGTGAAAATGTTTGTATTTATATTGCAGTCTTGTCAAAATGATGTGAGTGTGTGTGTGTGTGTGGTGGGTGGTGCTGGAGCCCCAGGTGTCCTGCTATGTTCTACATTTCTCAATGGAAGAGTAGGGAGACCACCTCCAACCACTGCAGATGTACCAGTTATAATACTAGTTACAGATTGGTTAAAATAAGGTTTTATACATTAAAATAAGTATGGGATTGTAGATGAATAATTCTAGCCTTTACTACCTGACTAATGGTGCATGTTAAAGAAAAAAGTGGTGCAGTCGCACAGTAAAATTCTTAGTGTTAATTTAACTTTGGTCCAACTGTATCTGTACCCTCTCAGAGTTAATTTAACATGAAGGAGTTTTGCAGTGGTATACTCACAGAGAGCAACATGCAGCGCAAAGTGCTCCCATGCTCCCAACGGCTAATAGGCCATACATCACTGTCATGGTCCTTGTTCCTACGTGAATATCGCTGCTGTCGGGCAGAAACCTTGTATCTTCCATATTTTTTTAGTTTTTTGGGGGGCTTTTTATGCCTTTATGACAGGTAGAGAGAGATGGGGAGTGACACGTAGCAAAGGCTGTCGGGATCGGGACACTAACCCGCGACACGCTGTCAGGCTACATTGTAGCCTAGGTGCCCAGACCGCTACCCCAGTGGTCCGGGCCATATCTCCATATTTCTTTCTTAAATTAATGCCCTACTTCGTGGTACAAGATTGTCGTGCAGAAGTAGTAAGAAACTAAGCTGATCTACAAGCTGGATCTGCTTTTTTCACTGTCATTGAACAATTTTGAAAGTGGAAAGTGGTTAAGTGTGTCTGTGGGTTTCATAAAAAATGTAATCAATGGAAAATATTAACAAGTGCTTGTGACCAAATAATAACTGCAGTGGATCCATCGCAACACAGGTTCTTTTTATTCATTTCTTGAAAAGTAAAGGTTTTGGACATACAAGGTTTCCACCCAACAGAGACGACATCCACACCACATGGCTCACTGATTCAGAGGTGGGGAGAAGTATTTGTCCCCTGCAGAGTGTCATAATTGTCAGGAGGTATTCATCAAAACCTGTTAATCAATGTCTAGACATGTCTTTGCTTGGTAATTGAGTTTATTTGTTTGTAAACTAGATTAAGGACATCTAAGTCATACTGCATGAGTGAGTTGGATCTTATGCATACGATAGCATCGTTCATTTAAAACTGGCAGGGAGGCCATAGCTGAATGGGTATATCACCTTTGGCCCGTCGTCCAGTCTATATGTCGAAGTTTCCCTGAGTAAGACGCTTAAAGGACCACTTCACCCATTTTCAATTTTGATATATTTGGTCCTCACTAATGCTCATTATAAGATGGCACCATTTCTGTCTGTTCGCTCCGTGTCTCAGAGGAGGGTTGTGGGCAGCTGAGAAACCTACCTACTACTGACTGACCTCATCGGTAGGCAAAAATGTTTATTTTCTTTTTTTTAATGCAAGAACAATGACTTCTATATTTCTGCATGCAAAATGTCCAGGAACAGCAAGACTGTAGTTTCTATAAGTTTGCTGTGGACAGTTCAGATACCTGCCTACTAGTGGCACAGGGGCTTTGTCAGGGTACCCATTGTACCCGTCTGTCTGTGTCCTTTTTGTGCCCATAAATGGAGATCCCTGATGTCATTAGTATATGCCCATACCCTATATATTGGCATGCCCATATATGGACATATTGGTCGGATCGGTGGTTCTGGACAACCGCATATCCGAACAACCATATCCGACTGATATGGATGGACTTGGATCATAGGCCGGGTAGGCCGGTGACCGGTCTAGTGGCGATCTGAATTTAAACTTTTTTTTTTAAATTATGATTTATTTTGTTGCAGTAATTATTTTTTCTACGCAGTAAATTATGAGTGTCATCTGACAGTGTAAAAATGGGAAAATCTCTGAATTTTGCTGTGTACAGATGGTATAGCTAGGATACCACTTAAGTGCCAGCCTCCTCAGGTAGGCGATACTCTCTCCCTGCTCTCAAGGCACCTGAGGATATGAGCAACAAAGAACAAAGAAATCTCATAAAATATGTTAAGCTATGAATACCCAATTGTGCACAGCAGCATAATCAAGTAAAAATGCTTATGGGGCAAGAACAGTAATGTTTGAAAGAGGTGAGTCTATGGGTAAAGGAAGGACAGAATAGGATTATTGTCATTAGCCTAAGTGCAAGTGATTTTGTTTAGCCAAGCATTATCAGAGATGGGGAACATCTGGACGGGGCAGATGTTTATGTATCTACAGTGTGGTTATGGCGTCATTGGTGAGTCAAAGACATAGATCACAGTTGGAGCCTGTTCTACGTGCCAACAGGGAAATAAGATTATGGCCATATAGGTGACGTTTTGTATAGCGTTTCTGTCGGGCAGAAACCATGTATCTCCATATTTGAACTTTTTGGTAGGGCATTACGCGCTGCGCTGCGATGTGTTCTGTCTGACCTTGTAGATCGGCTATTTTTTACTATAATTAAGTGGTTAAGTGTGTCTGTGGGTTTTCTAAATATTAACAACTGCCTTGGATCCATTGGAACACAGGTTCTTTTTTACATTTCCTGAGAAGTAACCGTTTTGGACATATAAGGTTGCCACCCGACAGCGACGATATGCCCATTAACTAGCACATTAACTGTGATGCCCGCAATGTGGGTATACACTACTACAAGAGGGACATTTTGAACGTAAATCCCATTGTTGTGATGCGAGGAGATCATACTGTATACACTGTATACAGTGTGGGGAAAAATACCCTATGTCTTCTGAGTATTTCTCCCTTGAAATCCGGAAGTGTCAGGACATGATGCTTTTGGTGTTGCAGAAGGGTGTTTTCATATGATCCCCTCACATCATAACGACAGGATTTATGTTCAAAATTAGTAACCCTTCGTTTCCTTTTAATTTAACTAATGAGAGAGTGTACAAATTATAACCGAATGGATACGGATCAATTTGGTTTCATTTGTACAATCTCAGAGTAACAAATGGCTAAATGAACATGCAGGATTGTCCGGGTAGTATGTATTCTAACCACATGAACCCCACCCTATTTTGGGCATGTCATAATAGGCGGACATTTAGTGAAAATAGGTGAACATTTGGCATAAACAGTATAGATCTACAATCTCACAATGTGTTGCAAGACTATTTTTGGCGAAGATATTTGATATTAGTAGTATAGACCCCTGGGGTCAGTGAAAGCTCCCTTTACAAATGCAGCATGTAGTTTTTCTTTCTTTCCCTTTTAATGTAAATATCGAAGACAAAGCCCACCCATGAGAACTATCCCCCGTCATGTTCAATAAGAAGTGGAAATGTCACTGTGTACAGATCTAACCTCCGTTATTAACGCCTGTCTTGAACACAGAAGACAGTATAAGCCTCCTCTGTGGCTTCAAGCTGAGTTTTAATGCAGCATGCTCAATGGCTGTCACATTAGACAGCTCTTGAGAGAACACTGTGTCTTATAAATCAGTGCCAGTAACTAGGCAGCATTAACGCGACATTATCTTCTTTTTTTTACCGCAAAGACCTTCCTTGACAGATTTTAACCAGCTGAACCCTAGCCTCCCTACTGTGGGCATATCATAATACAGTAGGTGAACATTTGATGAAAATAGCAGATGTGCAAGCTTGTAGATTGCCTGTTTTTGGCAAGGAGAATTGATGTAGAGGGGAAGAAAGGAGGGAATCGAGTATCAACGAAGGTCAGCGAAGTTTTTGTGTTATAGGCTCTTTCTTCAGCAAAGACATTACCCACAGTAGTGCCTTTTGTGATGAGTGAATGGCAACAGGCTACGTACTATTCTCATGGATATGTTCAGACTATCAGTAATGTGAGTAGCATTGTCATTATCACACCTGAGTTTTAGGCTGCTCAAAAACTAAATTAATAGAAATTGGCTGAATCCAAAATCCAAAGAAACTTCATTAAACAAGGAGAATATTTTACTTAATTGATGGTTGTTAGTATCGTCTAAAAAGCCACTGTAATTAATTATGGCAAATACGTTTTCAGAGACTGATAAGATGTGGTGATATCTGATTTAATAGGAATCCTGACAATACTTCATCTGTGTTAATTTGACCCGGGGTGTAATAATGTCATACATGCAAGAGTGTTGGCTGTTTTGAAATACAAATTAAAGTGGCTATTTTCCCACTTTAATTTGTATGTATTATGTATCATGCATATAGCGATCCTTTCAGAATTCATATTTCAATGCTATCTACAGCTTTACAGCCTACATCTATGCTGTTATTTCTCAGACCAGACAAACATTTCCGATATAACATACAGGAGGTCTCGCTGTGAGCTTCTATCTGTACCAACACAAAAGATGAGTGGCTGTATAATGTAACATCCAAGCTTTTATAACAACCAGCCTGGCTTTGTTCTCCATTCAACATCCTATTATTTGAAGAAATCAGCATGCTCTAGCTAGCCTATTGTAACCTGCATATGAATGGTGGCCCTCTTCAATATTCTCCCTCTCATCCTATCGCAGGGTGCACACGCTTGCCCCTGCATACAAAGGGCTCCCATTGGCGTACTACTTTAAATTTGAATCCATGCAACAATGGGAGTCGAATGGCCTGGTTAACATTTCATATTCGTAATCAGAAACATAGAGGGATCCAATAACCGTCAACCCCTGGACAGTTTATTGGCAAAAGATTGTGAAAGGGATAGCTGTGTCATTTTACCACGGGCTTTGTCATATTCCTCTTTGATTCGAACATCCAGTTCCTAGAAATGTGACAGCCATTGATGGAAATCAGGGTGTATTGCAGTAAATAAGGTTTAATAGCACACTCTCTAATTCCGAAGAATCCTGGCGACATGCATTATTAACAATAACCTCCCTTTTAATTGACTTACATATTGATTAACGGGAGGCAACTAACAAAGGCAACTTAATGCTGTAGAAGGGAGTTGATTATGGAGGGAGAGAAGGGAGTTGATTAGAGACAGGGAGAGAGGGGGAGAGGGAGAGAGAGAGATAGAGAGAGCTATGTAGAGTATGCATCTGCATCTCCAGGGATCTTTTAATCATCCTTGGGCTGTTAATGTGGGAGTTTGCCAGCTCCTCGCCATGTCCTCTGCTCCCGACCCCTTTGATGCCAGTCAATCTGCTCAAACTCTGACTCAAGTCCTCAGAGCACTTTCTTTCAACACAATTTGTCCGCAAGAACCTTGACGAATCACCAGCCTCAGCCCCTTTGTTGCCTCATTAAAGCTGACAGCTTGTCTTGACCCAGGTCATTTTGTGGAGGTTGAGGATGAGTTTTGTAAGGGGGGGGGGGGGGTATAGCACTGCTTTGATTTCCACAGAGGTGTACGCCACGCTAGCGCATTTAACAAACGAGTACAAAGAGAACAATTTCTGAGATCTAGTAGAAAACACTGGTAACATGCTGGTGAGTGTAGTAGTGTAATGCCTGAGCTATACTTCGCTGTGTGACCGTGTCATTCCACGATGAGAACCGATTTTCAATTATTTCAGGTGTTGTGAACGCAGTGCAGTAATTATAACAAGAGGGATGTACTCTGTGATTGCTTTTCTTCAGCACCATGGACAGAGCCTTTGTAGGGGAACTCAGTGCATCATCTATTCCTGTTCCACAGTCCACACACTACCATTGAAACCTCAAATAATATAACCGTATGTGAGAATGGCATAGTTGTCTCCGCCAGGCCGAAAGGCATGGTGAGAGAGTATGTTTTGCACCCTGTCCGTCCGTGTGTGTGTGTGTGTGTGTGTCCGTCTGTCTGTGATCAGCTAATCTCCAGCACCGTTCGTTGGCTTGATCGCAAGAAACTGTGCACACTCCCTGGATGCCAATTCAGAAATTCTGCCCCAAATGTTTCACATGGGCCTGTTATAGCGCCACCAGGAGGCCGCTTTTTGTAAAACACATTTTATGAAAATACTCTTGCATATTTTAACCAAACGTCACGCAAATCGGTACACAGTAGCTCTATATTCATATAGTCATTAAACCAAACAGGTCTTTCAGATTTTTCATATTCCATCCCGATTGGCTATGAATGGCTTCTAAAGTTTGCACGAGTGCTCCGTTTTGCACAAAATGACTCAAATCACGAACACAGCATGCCATTTCCGTGAAATTTTGCACGCACATTCCCACAAGGAAGAAATACCACTTGGAAAATATCAAATCATCATGGTGGTGCTATAACAGGCCGATTCGTGTTTTTACCTATAACTGCACCGATCTGTGTAAAACTTTTATGTGCACTCCCTAGAGGCCAAGGAAAAACCTTTGCCCTGCATTTTTCACATTAATTTTGTCTATTCCATAGTCCATTCTGATTGGCTAAGATTGACATCTTAAGTTTACAGGAGTGGCCCGTTTGGAACAAAATGCCACAAATCATGAACGCAGCATCGGATTGCGGTGAAACTTTGCACGCACATTTGCACTACGTTAAGGAACAAATGACACCATTTCTACATTGCCCTATTATAGCGCCACCCAGAGGCCGATTTCTTCAAAACTTTTTTCATAATACTCCTACAAATGCTGTCCAAACATCATGCAAATGTTTCAGATTGGCGAATTCCGAACATTGCTGGCCCACACTAACCTACCTGACCTGGCGGAGACCTGTGCTCCGAGGAGCACTTTTTCTAGTTTTTGTTTTGTTTGATCGTTTGTTTGTTTTAGCAACCTTTTAGTCTCGCTTAGCCTGACGGTCAGAGATCTCCGCTTAGTGGTATGGCTGGGGACAACTAAATTCAATGTAGGGGCTAGTGTTCAGTGTTTTTATTTTGTTTTAGTCATAGTCTTTTGAATACATTTTCTTTTCATTTTAGTCATCTGAAAAGTTTTAGTTTTAGTCGACTAAATATCATAAGATTGTACTCGACTAAATCTAAAGTTGATTTTGTCGACAAAAATGCATCAGGAAGAGCGACCGATCTGCAAGCTCACAACGCATCTCAGCGCAACATGTTGTGAGCCTGTAGATCTGCTATTTTTAAGAGCGCAACCAAACATAAAATGACTTGTCTTTTAGTTCTACTGGATGTCTTCTCCACTAGTCCCTCCCTGGGATTCTTTTAGTCTAGTTTTTATTTGTTGACAAAATTGTCCATATTTAGTCTTAGTTTTAGTCATCATAGCTTAGTTTTTATTTAGTTTTCGTCAGTGATAGTGAAGGTAGTCGACAAAGTTTTAGTCGACGAAATTTTAACGACTAAAAAAACCTGTGGCCACTGCTTTGAAAACCAATCCTGACACCATCCCCATATGAACCTCCATAAAGTCTTTGCATTGGTTCTGTGAAGCTATTTTTTATTATTTTATTTCAGACTTGTTTCCACTCACTTTTAGGCAATTCATTGAATTTATATTTCCCTAGACACATCCGCAGGCAGATATCTCTGATCGTGTGGCTATGCGGGACAAGCAATCTTGTTGCATATTTGCATTTATATTCATGCAGTGTTCATCTCAGTATTTATCTGATAACCATTATTTCACTATGCTCTGTGCATTTTGTAAATGACGGTGTTTACAAAATGTGTTTGTGACAGCATAATCAAATAGAACTGTCAAAAGTACACTGCAACAAAGTTTTAATCACCATATTGGTGAAATGTAATCCTAGTTATGATCAAATATAAAAATAAATCTGTAAATGAATAAACACCCCAGGCAATTCCTAATGTGAGTGATATAGTGAGTGTAATAAAATGTGACCTGGTAACCAAACAGGTGTGATAAGACCTAGATCGTCATATTCTAAACAGTGTTATTGAAGCCATAGTGCAAAGCATATAAGCAGACAACTTGTGTCCCACCTGTGTCCTTTAAGAGATTGATGGAGGCCATTGACTATTACTGTATGTTTGATCATTAATCTCAAACGGGTCACAAGACTCTTGTGGCCTGAAATATAATGAAATCTGAAGAAGATAAATTAGAAATGGGCACGACACGTGCAAATGACATGTCCTGTGTTTCATGCAAAACAACACCTTTTGTGAGCTTTAAGATCATCTATTTCCGGCGTGTGCCACCGTCGTACGACGGACAATATGCATGAGATGGATTGGGTTTCTTCACATCTTTGAAGCCAGTGGGGAAAACAATAAAGCTGGGTCTTGCTGGTGAAAATATCCAAGGGAAAAGCTCATATCATAAGAGACATTCCCTATTAAACATCCGTGCTCCCTTTTTGGCACGCAATAATACTTTAAACTCCCCGCCATATATCCCATCTAGGCTACTCTGTTGCTCTCTTGACATGCGTTATGGGGCTCATAGTTTGGTGTAATGAAATGCACGTGGAAAATAAAAAGCGATGAATCCTATTTCCCAGTGTGACAATGTGAACATGTGGGGTGGGGGTCGATGATGAACACTCCTTGCCCCAGCTCGATGACCTTCCGCTACACCCGAGACACAGCCCGACATGGCCATGCATCAAGACACATCAGCAGCTATTTACATGCGGCCTCGGTGGCTCCCAAGTACCAGCGATGTGACGCTCTGCCACTGGAATGGCCAGCGTGTCCCCCAGTTCCTGTCACATGAAATAACGACAGCTGCAAAAGAGCCGGCTGTTGTTCCACAGCTGAATGTTCCACCAGTAATGTGGGTACAGTATGTCACAAACGTGCGCGTGCACGTGCATGTGCGTGCACTCACACACACAGATTGCCCCCTATGAGAAAACAAAGCAAACCTATTGGGGTTTCCTTAAAGTCCTATTAAAAATGACATATCTACAAGCTCGCAACGTGTCACATTGTGACATTTGAAAACGTTTTTGGTTTTTTTTCGCCTAAAATAGGGACTCCTGGTTGAAAGTGGCCAAAAATCGGCTGCATAATTGCCAGTACCAATGTCGTCAAGAAAGTCAAATAATATATCAGCAAAACCGATATATCGGTCGGGCTCTAATAGTGATGGCAGCTGCTGTTTAGCAAATTAGAGAAAAGTGGTGCGATGGGACACTCCTAAATGGGGTTCAGTGAGAGTTTAATCTCTTAAACCCTCTATTCTTAGTAAACTAATTGCTGACCGGGGTCGGCTCTGTATTTGTTCCGCTCTTTATTTCCCTCTACACCAAATCTTTTCGCAGAAATCAGCCAATCTATAAGCTAGAACAGGGATTACTAGGGGTCAAGTGGTTAAACACACGCAAGCAAACTTTGGTCTCATTGGCAAGCAGAGATTAAAGCAGGTCAGGTACAGCAACCAGGAGTTAAGCACCCGCTAAAAAGACAACTTTTTCTTTCTTCTCTTTTGCAATGAAATGCCTGTCAGTACAATGACTTCTGGGAGTGGGGAGGAGACGTGAGCTGCTGTCGTGTCAGGCAGAATTCAAAACACGTCCTGAACCAAATGAGCCTGGAAAACTTGCAAATGAAATTCACCTGTCAATCTACATTTATTCGATCCAATTTCACTGTCAAAACGAATCAACATTCAACATCAGAGTATTGGTTCTTGTTCTGTCACGACCATATCACATTAACCAAGGGACTTTGGTTATTATTGTGTCGCAGCTGGGTTTAGGCCCACCTTCATTTACATTACATGGCAACAGCAACAGTGTGCTTAAAAGGATGTCCTCGATATTGCTCAAAATGTGTTGACACGTATCTTCTAAGACAACCATGATGTGCAGCATAATTATTATGACCAACCATGCAAGTGAATCTGCAGCCACAAGACCAAGGCTGTTCATTATACTTCTCCCCAGACAATCAGGCTTTTGAAAAGTTTGAAAAGTTTACTCGAACAGCGGTATTATTTCAAGGGAATCTCACTCCGCAGAGTATGTAAAAAACATAAATGGGGAAATGAAGGTAATTTTGATATTTCAAAGGAGGAATGGCACAGCTGTGTTGACTTTCAGTGGAAGAGTACCAACTCAAATTCATGGAAAGAATTTGGATGGAAATTTAATTAGATTTGTTATTAACCCAAAGCAGAAATCACACTTTGCAGGAGAGGATGTGAAATGTTGGGAGACTGTGTGGTAGCCAGGATGCCAATCATTGGCATATATTATAGGTTTGCCCAGTACAACATTTCTGGTCAAAGATACACAAAACACTGGAAGTCATATTTAAAGTGAAATTACACTACCAGTTTGACATTTCAATTTGAAGGAAAACTGACTTTCATCCGAGGCCATTCAACCAATATCTGTTTGGCATATTAATCTGCATTTAAAAAAAAAAAAAACATCCCTATAGGTATTGGTTGATAACTGAATCTACAGATTCACGGAGGATCGGGCAGATATATTACTGTATGTGCGGAAATATACATAATGGAAAAGATTACCATTTTACTTTAAAATAGAAAAATTCACTAGCTATGGTCAAACTGGGATTCTTATGCAAGACAGACACAGTTACCCTTTAGGGAGATAACACATTAAAAGATTCATTGTTTCTTGTGGAGTATTCCGTTTGTCTTTTCTCTCATGTAATTGTCTTTTCTTAAAAAGAAAAGACAGCTTCAATGTCAGAGGGGAACACTGCCTGGTCTCTTACTATAATAAGATCTAATTGACTGGATTGTCTCCAAGCATACTAAAGACCAGGTCTGCTTGTTATATATTATTACAAGTAAGACGCGCGAACGCTGGAAGCGAACGCAGCTCGAAAATATTGTATATTTACAGACTTTGTGTGTGTGTGTGTGGGTGTGTTTGTGTTTTGACTGTAGCTGCACTCTGGCGCACTCTGTTGGCCGCACCCAGGCAGTGCACTGCACACAGACAGACAGACAGACAGACACACAAGCCGAGCAGACTTTCATAGTAAGCTCCACGGCGCGCCTCCTTCCACGTTCGCAATTATACCTTAATTGTCTCACCATGTAAAAAGTTAAAAACAAAACAAAAGGATAGCTGGGAAGCCTTAAAGGACAACTTTAGTTTTTTACAACCAAGGTTTATATTTTAGATTGTAATTAAAGTAAATAAAATATGAGTGTAATTTTTTTTAAATGTACTGCTTTCTATAGTTTTAGCAATTTTCGCGATCTTTTTTACAGTGGGCGGGGGCATTCTGTCCAGTGGCTAAATATGTCTTTTTTTACACAATAACCCGGTGTTTTCTTTATTATTATTTACAGTAGCTCTTCTAGCCCCCAATAACTCACATCTGGCCATCAAAGACCACAGGACCTTTTTTATTGTGTAAAAAAGGCATATTTAGCCACCGGACAGAATGCCCCCGCCCACTGTAAAAAATATCGCAAAAATTGCCAAAACTGTAGAAAGCAGTAAATGAAAAAAAAATAACACTCATCTTTTATTTACTTTAATTGCAAGCTAAACTATAACCCTTGGTTGTAAAAAACTAAAGTTGTCCTTTAAGTTTAAGTCAAGATGTTGATCTATAACAGGTTTTTAAGCGTGGCGCAGGCCGCTTCTAGAAGTGACTTTGTGTTTTATGTTTGTATGTTTATGTACTGTATGTGTGTGTGTGTCTGTCTGTATGAGTACGACATAAACAGCTGCATCTGATTGCAACACAAAGCTGCAGCTAATTACACTAATTAAACACAAGCAGACACAATGCACCAATCATACACGCACCACTTACAAAGATCCCTGGCGAATGAGCCACATACGCCTTAATACATTATAATTGCCCTCTATAACTAGAATTAAACATTTTATGTTATGTTTTTTAGAACATTCATCTTTTACTCAAGGGGGACAAACCCCGTCGCAAGTTGATGATGTCATTTGTCTATGTGTGGTCCACCGTCCAGCCCTAAGGAATGTTATTAGCATGTCTTAATAAAAAACGACTTCATACACAAACAATATTTTAAATATCATTTTTTTGGCACATGCATTCCATACATTCCATACGGCTGGATGAACTATTTATAGAAGAAATACAATATTTGTGTGATAGTGTCTCTACCCTAATACTCTGTATTTAATGATTTGTATTAAGTGTAGAGCAGTACAAAAAGGAACCTTTCCCGACCTCTTGCATAAAAGGATGTTATTGTGTAGTACTCCACTGTACAAGTTCCTGTCTGTCTCAGATGTTGCTGCCTTGCATTTCTGGTAAATACGAAAGAAAAAGCAGGTTATTTTTTTGCAAACCCGGCAAATGGTTTGATTCCCAGAATAGTCTGCTTTTTAGACCAGGATGTGTAGAATGCAGGTCATTGCTTCCTGCATGAATAATTATTCTCTCACTCTGGGGGGGGGTCATTGTGTGTGGAGAAAGGAAGCTGGAACGTCGTTTCTAAATGCAGACAGCCTGGTTTGGTCGACATAATATAGTCAACCTCTATGCGAGTTGTGAGATCTCTCCTCGCGCGCTTTGATGGAAAGCCATAATAAAAAAATAATTTCCCAACAGCTGTCTGGGGTTACTCTGTTTATTTGATGTAGGTGGTTGGCCTTCTAATAATCTTCCTAGGTTTTTGTCTCATTTGCGGTGTCCCCCATGCAGGTGTCCGTAATCTCTTTCATGATTAATCTCGCCGAGTAGAAATGTCACGCCGGCATGCAGCCTTGGTCCCGCACACTCTCTGCATCATTTAATTCTTGTTTACCACTCTCCCTCTCTTGCCCCGGTTAAGCCACCTGCCACCGCCGAGGCGGTCGGGATTCCCCCGAAGAACAGTCTATTCATTCTGTCAGCAGGCAGTGCATTTGCATTGAGATCTACATACTGTACTGTCTTCTCTCTGCCACAGAGATATCATTCCTCTCTGACGGATCACAATAGCCATTGTGTGCACGTGTGTATATGTGTGCGTGTGCTTGTGCGTGTGTGCATGTGCGTGCATGCGTGCATCTGTGTGTTTTTATGTGGCACCTCATTCTATGCAGATACACATGACATACCTTGAGGAAAAGCTCCCACAAGCTGATTTTAGCATTTTTGCTGTGTGGCCTACTTTCTACCCCCCAGCCATCTTTTTAACAGATCCCCAGACGCTGCATGCTGCTTTAATGCAACATCATAGGGTTGTGTACCTGGCTAGGGACCATCTTTGGAGTGAATAAGAGCTGGAGCTTGACTGTGGGTCTGTGGTATTTACATTGTGTGTGTTTGTGTGTTTTGTCTGGGGGGCTTAGGGACCGACGTTTATAGGAAGCAGTGGAGACTGGCTAAAATGCAGAATGTGACTGGCACAGAATGAAAACCCAAGTGGAGGCTACAACTACTGCTGGCTGGCTGGCTGGCACTTAAAGCAAAGAGTCGAGATGATTCAGTGGAACTTACATTGAAATTGAGGGTGCATTGACAACCAAGTCTAAGAGGTGCAAAAAATTATAAAATATAATAACTGATAAAAAGTGGGGGCCATTCCAAGATTTCACCTGTCAAGATTTTCTCAAGGGTTCGACTCCATTAAGCAGTGCCATGCAAACTTTCAAAATGAAAATCCCACATTGTATTTTTTCCTCTCTCTCTCTCTCTCTCTCTCTCTCTCTCTCTCTCTCTCTCTCTCTCTCTCTCTCTCTCTCTCTCTCTCTCTCTCTCTCTCTCTCTCTCTCTCTCTCTCTCTCTCTCTCTCTCTCTCTCTCTCTCTCTCTCTCTCTCTCTTCCTCTAATGTGTTTTTCATACCATACCCATCCAGGAGATTTGGTTGGGATGGCAAACCCTTACGGTTGTCAGGAAGACCAGAAATTTCCCTACAAATCTGAGAGTGTGTGATTATGCATAACCCTCACTCCCCCTGCCTCTACCGCTGTATACTAGGACTGCACAGTTTTGGCTAATATCCGATTATTTCCATGGTCATATCAACTGATGTCAATACTGATAACAATATTGCAATACCAATTTCCACTAGTAGGGTTTACTCTACGCCTGTTACACTGTGCAGATGCAGATTTTGAAAAAAAAAACCTCCTTTGTTATGATGTGATTTATTAGGCGGCTGAACACTGGCGCTCCATTTTTTAACCACCTGTGATAGAGAAGTGCAATATCTCCCAAATGATCGCAATATGCTTTGCTATCATTCTCTCCAAAATATAGTGCTCCTCCGCTCCTCCACACTACGGATGTGCGGAGGAGCCATTATATTTCACGATGTCAGATCTTCAGGTGGCTTATAAATTTTGGTATTAAACGATTGTGTCTTGTTCCCTCCTTGCATGACTGAAGCTGAACCGTCATTGGAAATCACAAATTTGTTGTCACTTTCAGAGACTTTTCAATAATTCCACACTGCAGACATTGTCTCCTGTGTAGGTTGGTTAAAGGGATAGTTCACCCCAAAATGACTTTTTTCCTATTCATTAGTCACCCCATGGAGACTTGAATTCATGGATATTTTTTTGTTTTTGTCAATAATTTGATGACTGGCAGTTGTTCCGGTAGGAGACACAAAGGGTCTCCTTTGTGTCTCCTACTGGAACCTCTGCCTACTGGTCCGCTGGTCATCAAAGTATTGGCTTAGGAATGTGACAAAAACAAAAAAATATCCATGCATTCAAGTGTCCATGGAGTGACTAATCGATAGGAAAAAAAGTATTTTTTTGGGGTGAACTATCCCTTTAAAACAACCGTGGTTGGCACATAATTGACGCGTCGTCATGTCTGTGCGACATATCAGGAATCATGTTTTAATCTGCTCGATAGGGATAACACATTTTTCAGTAATTTATGTATTAACTTAATAAATAAATTAGATCCACAGATAAATATTTTTTCCTTTTTCTTATATTATTTGACAATTTGGCCAATGTTTCATTAGTTTTTATAGTCTAGTTTGTTGATAACATTTGATGCAGTAATAGCCTCCTTTCATTTCATTTCCATTTCTATTTTCTTTTAGGTATTAAAAAGGTCTTAAAAGTCCTTACATTGTCACTTCACTGTCATCTGGGGAAAAATCATGTGGGAACCCCCCTGGGGGTCCCGACCCACAGGTTGAGAACCACTGTCCTACTGTATACTTAGCTAAATAAAGTCGAGTTGAGCTTATACAATTCAGTTCTATTCAAATCACCGCACAAGGGGAGCTAAGCCATAGTCTTTCAATCTTTATTAGCGGACTCAGGTCCAAATACAGATACAAGGAATAAACATAAAAGAAACACCACAGGCAATAAAAATCAATAAAAGATATAAAAAGTAATACATAACTTATCCCACAGGCAAAACATACAGGCTTTTTAGCCAGTGCACCCTTAGTCTGGATGCATACCGAGAACTGCTCATTATGGGACTTGAGAGAGCCACAATGATGCTGTTAGTGGATACATCCAGCCGTTTCATGAACTTGAACATTAAATGTCTTAGGAGTGCTTTAAAAGTCCTCACTCCAGCAGTGACAAACATCTGACTAGCACTGCCCCCTCTGGGTTTTTTAAGGAGTATTCTCATTGCATCATTATATGCAACTTGCAGCCTTTGCATACTAGATTTCTTATAAGACGACCACAGATGAGCAGTGTAAAGCGGTGTGCAATATGTCTTAAACAATGACACTTTCACATTAGTAGAACAGTGACTGAACTTACGAGCAATAGTGTTTGCTTGAGCATACAACTTTCGACACTGTCTGTAGATATCATCATCATCAGTCATTTGATCAGTAACAAAGTGACCAAGATATTTGATTTTATTCCAGACCTCAAGATTATTGTCTGACAATTTGAACACAGGAAAATTAAGACGCTTGTCCTCTTTAGTTCTACAGATTAGGACAGCGCTTTTGCTGGCATTGTATTTAATATCATGTTGCACACCATATGTAGAACATATGTCAATGAGCTGTTGCAGACCAGCACTGCTGGGACTGAGGACCACCAGGTCATCTGCATACATCAGGTGGTTCACAATTGTTTCACCGACCATGCAACCAGTATTGCAGGCCCTCAGTTGAGAAGACAAGTCGTCCATATATAAATTAAATAAAATTGGAGAGAGGATTCCCCCTTGTCTGACTCCATTGCTAACCCCAAATGGGGCTGATATACTCCCACCCCATTTGACACGCATGGTCTGGTGGGCGTACCAGTAGGCCAGAACCCGCACAATATATCCGGGTACACCTCTTTGCTTCATTTTTATAAAAAGCTTTCTGTGGTTGACCCGATCAAAAGCACGGGACGCATCAATAAAACACATGAGGACTGAAGAATTACAGCCTTTGTATTTGTTTACTATTTCCTTCAGTGCAAAAATACACAAGTCAGTGCCATGCTTTGCCTTGAAACCAAATTGATTATCAAAAGAATTAATATGATCAGCAACTCTATCCAGTAGGATTCTCTCCATAACTTTAGAGAGGATGCTGGCTATGGCTATCTAACTATATAAATGGCGAGCAACTTCCGCACCCTCGGTGGTGACACCCCACAGCTCTGTTATCGGATAAACAACGCACCGCCAGACCACATGTCGCCTACTGACTCGCCACGGCGGCCGCACTGAATTTACGCCTCGCGTAGGGGACATCTCACTGTTCACTACACCTTTTCCACCGCGCAACATAATTAATTCTACTCACCAAATGTCGGACAAAACGGAAGGGGAGGCAGCTTCGTACCGTTTACCGTGCGCACGACCTCATCACCACAACACCAGGCAGCCGCTGCGGGGGTTTTTTCCTTTTTTTCCAAACTTTTTTTTTGGTCACCATTTTCTCCAGGCACCATTTCTGGTGTAACGTCGGGTGTTTCTTTTCACCAGCCAATCACCTTTCACGTTGCCACGTCCGTTGCCACGTCGCGCTGACGTACGCTAAACAAGCGCTGCCGTGCGCACAATGCAAACGAGCCCAAAGGCGCGCAAAAATAAGCCGACCATTGCTTACACACAAAGTCAGACCTGGCAACGCAGCCTACGCCAATCATGTGTGAGAGATCTACAAGCTATGGGGCAGAGACGCCACCGTATCTTAGCAACAACTACAGCGCTCACTCTCATTGGTCGTGTCACGCTAAGAGCAGTCTCCAGACAATGGCATCGCAGACAGCTTGCTGTTACTGCTGTAGCCATCACAGGCAGTTGCAGCACGACGGACAGGGCGCTGTGATAGCTGCCATGTCGCTAACGCTAACCTGGTTGTCATGCCTGCAGCGGCTGTGCAATGACTTTGTCAACAATGCACGTTCGTGTGGTGAATGTCTATATTGCTGCTCAGTTCGTCCATTGTAGATGGTGTATGTTTGTGTGTGTCTTCTGGAGAACTATGTAGCCCCCCCCCCCCCCCCAAATACACGTACTCACAACAACACCAGGCGGCCGCCATCTTGCAGAAAGGGCTGCCATTCGCCAGCTTTCAGAAAAACAAGCAACCACCTTCATATTTTTTTTTTTTTTTTTTTTTTTTTTTCTTTTGGAAATTTTCATCCCACGATTTCCGCGCGGACCACCAGGGGGTCCGCGGACCCCCTGGTGGTCCGCGAAACATACAAAATATAATTTCTTCTACTTATTTTTCATCATTTTGTAACTTTTACTTTACACTTTCTTACAATTTTTTTTCTTTTTCCCTTTTTGCACATGTTACTTACACAATTTGTCTACCCCCATATACACACGCCCACGCGGGCCCCGTGCGCGTACATGCCTCTAACAGCCATAATCCCCATCTATACTGCCCACTCTGTGCTGCAGCTACACGGATACAGACACAGGGACACGGAGGGACCAACAAAGCAAAGCCCCGTGCGCGGCTGGGGTTGAGGGGGGCGTAGCCCCCCGAAACTCTAGTGGGTCTATAATTACCCAGGCTACTAACCTTACCTGCTTTGTCCTTAACAATTGGGACGAGCAATACTGAAAGCATTGAGTCAGGTAGAATGCCATGTATCATAAAACCAGTAAAACTCATAGATAAAAGAGGAGCTAGCCTTAGACCATAGTCAAGTATAAGTGCAAGATTACTGTAAGTGGCAGTAATGTGTACAGTGAGGGGTGAAGCGAGGGGTTAACAAGAACACCTCACAGGAGGGACCTGAAGCTGAGGTTCAGGGAGGTTGTTCAGCCATGTCCGTTACAGATACTGGTGTTACAGTGGGTCTCTCTCTCTCCCTCTCTCTCTCTCTCTCTCTCTCTCTGAGTCCACACCAGCTGTCCTTCCTATTCTCCGCACTATCCTGTGTTTGCCGATAGGCTCCTCAGCAGCTGTGCGTGGGACGGTGAATGACACCTGTCAGAGTTACACATGGGGGTCCCCAGCAGCTCTGCAAACAACCACACAACAGATGGATGGACCCAGCTGGAATACATGGGCTGGGTGTTTTATATGTACTGTATAGCCTATGTGTTTCATCCTGAGTCCTACACCTACATCAATCTCACAGTTTTTTTCTTTATGTATGGGGATGCAGGATTGGTACATGATAAAACATGTTTCTGGTCTATGAAGATAGATTATTGAACAGAATGAGCGACATCATTTCTCTTTGTCTATTTGCAATCTGGGAACCCATGGGCGGAAAAAAAGAGAGAGAAAATCCTTTGAATTTGCCTCTGGGTATAGTAATTGTCATATCTGTGGAGGTGGTGTTTTTTCTTGACCACAATTAAGTCTATTTTTAGATAGCATTGAGACAGATGCTAGGTTTGATGTCTACCTCGTTTCTACGTTTTCTAGGCACTACATTGTTCTCTTTCCACTCGGTTCACTTGGTTATGTGAGCATTTACCCTGTTGTTTGTTGACTAGGGTTCATGCTTACTCTGCTTACTGCAATCTTGCACTTGCAGCATAAGTTGCTCTGGATGAGAGTGCTAAATGCCTAATTCTCAATTGTTCATGTTTATATTCTCTTCCACGGCTCCATTAAGGCATCTACTTTGGGCTTCTTCTGAGTTGTAACTATTACTGTAAACATGATATATGGAGCCTTTGTTGTGATCTCATCTCGATGCTGGCCACCTCTCCTGTTGTTCAGCATTCTCATGTGAGTGATGCAGAATCATTGCAGCGCGTGTAAAGCCCTATTACAATGCCATTATCCCATTAAAAAGCCACTGAACTGGACTTGCACACTGCAAATGAAAGGGAAACATTAAAGCCCCCATGAATAGACGTGACACTATTTTAAGTGACTATGTGACAGCCAAAAGAAGGAAAAAGAAGACACATTCTGCATAAATAATAAGCAGGGGGATGAAGAAAACCTGCAAATAATGAGTCTATTGAATTTGTGTGGAATAATGAATCCGCTGAACTGGAGTGGAGTGGAGTGGAGTGGTTGGGGTGGGTGCTCTATCATTTGTTGTCAGGACAAAAGACCAGCCAAATCGTACGAGGGAGATCTATTGAAAAAGGTGAGATTACCACAAGGGGTGGATTCAAATTCTTGCTGCAAGGAAATGAGAGCCTGCACATTCAATGCTGAGTGTCCGTGCAAGGCAATCCAAATATGGACAAAATTGAAAGCTAGCGAGTGGCCAGTCGAATGAATATCGCATGGGAGAGATAACTTAGGCAAAGAAAGAATTGTTTTATGTGCGTAAAGCCTGTTGGATTTGTGAGGAACTAATCAAGTGTTGTGTTTGAATGAAATCTAATATACATAACTTTAATCAAAAATAAATCCCCTTTCATTAAAAGTCAATGGGATATTCTTACATAGAATAGTGGGACTTCTCATCAGAGCTCTGCATTGGTATAGCACACTGATGGCAAAAAAAAACTCCAAAAACTTTGTGTCCAAAATGTCAGCAATTCTGGAGTATTTTTAAGATGCACTGTGTAGCATTGTGCAGCTTGTCGCCAGTTAAAATTGAAAAGCTGTGTTCACAAGTAACACAAGTAATCCACAGGGATGGGCACATTGTAGACCTAATTGGGCTATTTTGTTGTCAACAAAAGCTAGGCTGGCGGAGGAGATATTGAAATCGGCACTGTCTATCTGTGTGTTTCTAACTGTCGGTCCACAGCTAATGTCGCAAACTACTGTGCGTCATATTTCTTGTACATGCAGGCAAAGGAACTCAATTCTCACACATTTTTTAAATCAGTCAAGTTGAACTATGTAATCTGACAAATGTATAATTGCAGAGTAATCATTCCTCCAGACTACGGAATAAAAAAAGTTGCAGACAACTTTTCCAACTCTTCGATACACAGCAGCTACACACACACACACACACACACACACACACACACACACACACACACACACACACACACACACACACACACACACACACACACACACACACACACACACACACACACACACACACACACACACACACACACACACACAGATAGGAGAGAGGGATAGAGTGCAAGCGTGAGAGACTCACTCGCAAGAAACTCATTACGCCACCAAACCACAACTATTGAGACATTTCCACTGTAGCAGCACATTTTCTCTGTGTAACAAAGGACAAAGTTTTCATTGCGTCACAACTTGGCCCACTGCATCCAAGATTTCCAAGCTTGCCGAATTAATCATCTGACATAATGTATTTAACCATTTAACCCCTATTTTATACTTACGTCATGACAATGGCTAAAATAGCCCATCTACAAGCTCACAACACATCATATTGCGACGCGTTGAGAGATTGTAGATCTGTTATTTTTGTAACTTTTTGAAGAGATACATTTTTCCATTAATGCCCAAAATAGGGACTTCATGTTGAAAGTGGTTAATGGCACATGTAGACCTGGGGTCTTCAACAGGGGCTCCGGGACCCCTAGGGGGTCCTCAGAGATACAGCAGGGGGGCCGCCAAATCTTAAGGGTGATAGGGACTTTATTTTTTTATTTTTACATGAACCACTTGAACCCTCGCATCCCTATTCTGGGGGGAACATTAGCTGAAAATAGCCGATCTACAAGCTGGTGCGTTGTGAGCTTGTAGATCAGCTATTTTCGGCGAAGAGGTTTGGTGTACAGGGAAAAAAGAGCAGACCATGTAGCCAAAGGTCAAGTTGACAAAGTATTGAGGGTTTATAAATGACTGAAAACCCACATTTGACATGAATCAAATGTAGTGGGGGGGGGGGGGGGTCCCTGCTTCATTCCTCTCTCAGCTAAGGTCCTTGGCCTGAAAAACGTTGGAAAACCCCTGATGTAGACTATTCCACAGACACCACATCAAAGCAGGTTGTTGGATGTGTTGGAGGGTTCTTGGTACAGGCGCTGCACACAAACATGAACCTATTTTCACACGTGCATGGACATTTGATTGGTTTTTGGAGGGAAAGCCAGCAGGCTTTGCATGCAGCAAACAATCCTTTCCTTGCCATTAATTCTCTCCCTCACCACAATTTGGCATTGGACCAGAACGGCGGCCCCATATTAAGAGTATTGTGAGAATGAGGCACTATTGAAATATACCATCATTTCCATTCAGCCTGATCTTTTGTTGTTCTGGAGACTCAGCTGGCGAAATGAGCAGTGCATGATGTGTGTGAGAGAATCAGCTGAAGCACCACCGTCTGCATTAAGCCCTTCAATCTGGGAACGCATCTGTGTCATTTTAAGATTTCTTTGGCTTTTCAAAAATAGCAGATATACAAGCTATGAGCTTGTAGATCTTGAAAATGTGTGCACATTTTTGAATATATATATATTTTAAGCGAACATTTGTAGTCAAATCTTTGCTTCATGGAACAAAACATTTTGAGATGGGGGTCCGCAGCCAAATCCATATCTAAAAATGTTTTCTAAATCCTAACAGTATGTTGCTATGCCAGTGGCTCAAACTTTTCCATGTCAAGGACCCCCAAAATTATATGTATTTGGCCGCGGACCTCCATTTCAAAATATGTTGTTCCAGGGACCCCCCAGAAGCACAGATCAGAGTTAAAAATGTTCACTTTAAAACCTATATTATATATATTCAAAGACTTGCACACATTTCCCACGATTAAAAAAAAGATAGCAGATCTACAAGCTCATAGCGCGGCACTCAGTGCCGTTCTATGGCCATGTATATCTGCTAATTTTTGAATAGCCAAAGAAATCTTAAAATGACACAGATGCGTTCCCGGTCTCAATGGATTAAGTAAATCAGTGGTTCTCCACCTTTTCCGGATCAGGGCTGCTAAGTTAAGCGGTCAGATGGGTGGGCAGCATGCATCTGACAGCATGTTTATTTTAATGATCAATCTATCGATTGTGTTTTGGCTTGGATCAATGGAAGTTCCTATTTATCGGTGTCACATTTAAAACACATTTTTCAAGGTTTGAAAAAAATACCATGTAATTTATTTACATTTTTTTTAGTTTTTTTTTTATATTAATGTTATATTAGCATTAAAATCTTAGTGTTTGCCAATTATTTGGGGGCCCACTTGCAATAGGTTGCAAAGGTTGGGAATAGCTGTAAATATTTCCCCAATTCAGTCTCTGTCAAATGATTCTATCAGAAAGTAATGAGATAGATTGGCAGTGCAATGAAGTTTTACGATACGACATACGATGCAATATTACTAGAAATAGAAAATGAATCCAAGGAGGCACTCTTCAAAAGGTTATAAACCTTAATAAAACGGCTGGCAATGGCAAACAATACCCTGTTGAAGGCCACTTGAGGCCGAACCGTGCTGGCATGTTTTTTTACCCGTTCAATTATGAACTAGCCATTGTATTAAAGTTTAACCTTGTGCCTTGGACTCATTTGCTTTTGATAACGGAAGGTTTTTTTCTTTGGACCAATGAGCACCTTTGTCTTCGCCAGACTTGAACGCCATAGCCCTCCCTTTTTCTAATTTATGTGCAAATGTACTTTTTGCTAATGCCCCAACAAAACCCAAAAGGGTACACATGTATTATTTATTTATTATATGCAGCTATGAGTGCCCTTAGTAAATATTATGGTAATATCCAATTCTTTGATATCAGCATCTATCGGATCTGTGCACCAGTCTTTTTTTTTGTTGGTATTGCGTCTGAGGAGCTTTATTTTATAAGCTCAGTGGTAAGCCTGTCTCAAGGAGCGCTGGTGATTCCACAGAGAGCCCCACAGATGGCCTGCTCCTCCCCATCTCTGTGAAGCCGGGACAAACACGAGTGGCTAATGAAAATTAATGGCCAGGTCCCCTCGGCATGATTGCCAAAGCTTCTCTCATCAATACTTCTAAATAAAGGATCCACACCTCCCAGTGGGCTACGCTAGTGTGCTGCCACACACACACACACACACACACACACACACACACACACACACACACACACACACACACACACACACACACACACACACACACATATATACTGCGGCAGAGAAGGAGTTTAATGGACTACCTTTGCATGGCGCCTAACTATCTTTAAACATTATCAGGTCAAGGACGTGACCGTGACCAAAATATAGAGATGATTGGTCACATCATACCCAGCTGGGTTTAAGGATCTGATATCATTGGGAATTTAGCATTTCACTGTTTACATTACAACCCACTCCAGCTTTTTATCAGGTTATATTTTAGTGTCTAGAATTATTTTTTACAAATGTTTTTAACTCACGTCGAAATCCTTAGTATTTTCCAAACGTGCCCTTATGTGCCAAAACCGGTCGACGAATACAAACTGGCCTTATAGATCCACTGAGCATTAGCGTTGAGTCTTTTGCAGAACACTTACACCTAACATTGAACAAAAGTCTGGTAACAAAGAAACCCACTGTCACTTCTGACATCTAAAACTTAATTTATACTCCATAGTATGACATGTCACTTACACACAAGATCAGTTCCTGTCAGCAAGCGACAACGTTGTGCGATGGAGTACAAATTAATCTTTTACTTTATAGCTGAAAAACGAAGTGGATGTTTCCCGGAGCACTTTCTGTTTCCGTGGCATAAATTAGCACCAAGTATCCGTCCACATGGCTTTGGACGGAATCACAATCTAAATGCAAATGGAACATTATTTGCAGAGCCCATCATACCTCTGTCCTTGGGCACTGAGTTGAACATAATAGGTTGAATGGTGTTATTAGGCTTTTGGAATGAGATTATGATGAGCCAAAATGTGTAAACTGCATTACAACTATAACTCCTGTGTCCACCACTTAAATACCGTCTGGGTGTGAGTGATCCTCCCTGGCATGTGATTCCGACATGCAGGCCAAGGCGCACATTGTGAGACTATACTTGTTTGATCTGACACATAGGAGCTGGAGGATGCAAGTGCTACCATGCGAGTCCAGTGTTTCTGAAAACTGACCGAGCATTTGTGTGTTGGATAAGCAAATAGAGTACAGAAGTCCTGACGTCACTCGTTCATCCCCTGGGTCGCGGAAGTAACTTCTCTATGGATCCAGTTTAAAACCCTGGTGCTAGCCTATAGGGCAGTGAAAGGAACAGCTCCTTCTTACCTCCAGGCTATGGTCAAGGCTTACACTCCTGCCCGACCACTTTGGTCTGCCGCCTCGGGGCGACTGATTGCCTCGTTGCTCAAGGGTCCTTCTGGCCGATCTACACGGTCACAGCTTTTTTTCTGTTCTGGCCCCACAGTGGTGGAATGAACTCCCCACTGATGTCAGGACAGCAGAGTCTCTGCCCATCTTTCGCCGCAGGCTGAAAACCCACCTCTTCAGGAAACACTACCCTTCCTCTTTGCCTGGCCTACTTGTTGTCAAATAGTTGTACGAGCTCTTGTCGTTTATTCAATACACTTATTTGTTTTAGCTCTTGCTCATTTGATTTTCCTATTTTGTCTCTGTTTATGAAAGTAGGTAGCTGATATATTGCACTTTTACCTTAGCGCTAGGTATACTCTTAGTTGCTTGTTTTAGAAGAGAATGCACTTAATACTTCTGGTTATTAGTAGTTTCGTTCCCTACCTATGTTGAATGTACTTATTGTATGTCGCTTTGGATAATTGACTGTAATGTAATGTAATATGGAGAATAACATTGGGTCATCGTAGAATTGTCTCATTAAGAATTGTGGTCCAAAAATAAACAAACTGTGATAGTTTGTTTTCTGCGATATTGTCAGGGAGGTGGCTCTGTATCATTTATGATAGTCAGTCACTCATATTTGATTGTCTGTTTCTGGTGAAAATGTAACTAATTTGGCGGAAGTAACATTAGCGTTTTCTCACCGTCAGTTTATGCTTCATATCCATAAGAGTCAAACCGCCGGGATCATTTGTTTATTTTTGGAACACAGTTCTTATTTGACGCGAAATTAAACATGTCTATGGGAATTCAGAATGGGGGGGAAAACACCACCCAGGTAGGATGCGTAAATTACGTCAGACTTCGGTGCTCTATAGACATGGTACGACTGCACCAAAGCTCACAAGTCACAATTACACTGTGACGCGCCAACATGTTCAAAGGAGTCTTGATTTGTCTTGCATTTCATTCATTTATGAATAGTGAGATTCACATTTTCCCTATCACATTGAAATGAACTTACCAGGTAACCCAGTGTTGACTTTATAGCTGAGCATGTAACTCAAATGAGTGAAAGTGGTTAATAAACGCTTGAGATATCAGACAGACGGGGGAGAAAAACTATGATTAAGCACACTTTTTCTCAGTACTTTACAACTGGAAATCAGGATCTCTCAAAAATATAATTTTAATGGCAATGCCCCTGTGTGGCAAATGACAGTTATCTTGACAGAGATTAATTAATTATGAAGCAATAAAGCACTTGTGAGAAGTTCTGGGAGATCATTTCTACTAAATTTTTCAAGAGGAGCTGCATGAATTACTTATCATCATTCATTGTAACCCAAAGATGTATTCATGACAGTTTACACTCATTAGCTTAATATTCCATGCTATTGTAGTATAAAGGTGTTAAAGCTGATGCTCAGGAATCTGTGCAGATGTCTATTTTTACACCCGCTCTTGCAATTCATTCAGTCAAATTGTGTATTATCTGTCAATGTGTCTTGTTATTTGTTTCCTTTTTTCTTTCTCTATTCTCTATTCTTCTTTTGAAACTGCAAAGCGCTGGGACTGGGGGATTTTTACACCTGTACACTTGTGATTTACCAATTTATAGTTCTTTATCTATCACTCGCTCCATATCTCGCTTACGGGAACAACGCCCCTCCCTTGTACTTTAATTCCATTTGATTGTGTCTGCAAGTTTTTCTGTTGAGACGAACGGTAGCCTTTTAAGCTCAGGTCAACAAAGTTAGATCCACAGTCGAAGCAAGAAATATCACACCTCCCTGGTGAGTTGGTGACAAAGGGATAAGTCGATGATCAAAAATGTTGTTTAACACAACAACAGAATGTGGATGTGGAGGAAATGTGTCTGGGAGATAACCCAGGAGTGCCTGGTAAGATGAAAGCAGGGTCTACCCTGGGAAATGCCTCGCAGCAGAATTTGTAGACGTCCAGGGGAATTGGAAAAGCCGCTTTGCAGGAGCTGCTGAGGTCAGGAAACGTTGGGTATTAATGTTGGATGAAAGAAACAGACCTCCTGCCAGCGAGAGGAGCTAGGGTCTGTGCTGAGGATGGGCTATAGGTAATAGGTAGGACTTGGCATCTGAGATGTAAACACTTCAAGCCACTTCCAGGAAGTCGTGTCAGTGAATTTGGAAGTTTTTCACCAGCCAGCGACAAGTTGTGTTATTATATCTTTGTACCTGAGATGTGCATACACATGCAGCTTCCTAACAAGCAGCTAATGCAAGAGGATGGTTTCGTCCATATATGGGGCCTCCAGGGGCCACATGCGAAAATCTGCATTGTTCTTTTGTGTCTGACATCAGTGCATGTTTGTGACGTCCACTGTTGACGTATAGCAGGGGTAGGCAACCATAGGCACGGGTGCCAACATTGGCACAGGGAGGATAATAACTGGCACGCTGGCATAAGTGTGAGAGAGAGGAATTCTTTTAAAATAATAAAATGTTGTCAATTAAATGAAGTCCACTCATATCTGTATGCAGACTACATCCTGCACATAAATCTACATTCATTCAAACTGAGCTCTGACTGGGAAGGGAGTCTAGGAGATAAGTGGGTTATTGCTCCGTCTGAGTCTAATGATCATTACATCCCGATGTGAAAGAGTATATTTCAAAAGCAGAAGAAATATCATAAAGGTTGTTACGTATATGGACGTCATGTTGATATGGCACACTGACTATCAAGAAAATAAAAACATGGCGCTTCATGTCAAAAAGGTTGCAGACTCCTGTCTCCATATACGAGCACTTTACATTGCTAGGGCTGGAAGCCATCAAATAAAACAAGATTTCAGTCCATTGAAGGAATTAATTGAATTTAAGGGTTAAGGATATGTAGACTATCTGCAGTGTAATAAATAAATGATGGTATTTACACTCGGATCCATACTCAGCCCTGCACCAATCAAAGTTATTGGATTGGTTTAAAGATGGGGACTCAGGGGAGTTTAAGAATTCAGAATCTCAATAAAAGACACCGGTGTCTACATGACAAGAAAGAGACAGAGGAGAAAGTGGTACAGTCAGCTGGGGCATTAAGGCCACCGTGGCCTCAGGGCATGACTCCTTTTGAGCCAAACTGAGGGGCAACGACGGCCATGGCCTTCGTGGCCTCCCTGAAATGCCCTGGTTGTGTCTCTACTAATTAGCAAAAAGCAAAGGTGGATTTCACTGTTTGGCCCTGGGTGATGATCACACAAGTAATCATGTGCCTGAAAATGTTGCCCACCCCTGGTTTAAGTGGCTAGGCAGACGAAACCACCATGTGACATAGTGCAACCCTTGAGCAAGACACTGACGCCCGATTCAGACTTCATCTCATGACGGTGTCACGCGTGGGAAACAGACGACCCACAAGCTCACAACATGGCACGGATGGGACGCGTTGTGAGCTTGTACGTCTGCTATTTTCGGCGTGCAACACCGTCGTGCGACAGAGCGTAAATTAGGCATGAGCCTCGAACATGCTCGCTCTATGTAAGTTGTACGAAATGCAAATGTTAAGCAGAGCTCTTATGAGCTTAGAAACTTAGGAGCATGTCTCTTACCAATTAAAACTTTCTTTTGAGACTCTTTGAGAAAAGTTAAATTACCTTTCAAAGTCAATTTGATACTTTAAGCTCTATTGACTTCTACATTATTGTGATTCCAAGTTGAACTCCTGGAAACAGCAGCGTATCTAAGGAAGAGTATCATTATTATTCTGTTAATATGGAGTAAATTGATTTCTGGTATTTTGATGTATTAATCAACATCATAGACAAAAGGCTAATATACTTTAAATGTGGTGTGCTTCTTAAGAAAATGTAAATGAAGCTTCCAATGTTCATGTTGATATCATCTAGCCAAAGATTGTTCGTAAACACACAGCGTGTAGAATCATTTTCACGAGCTTCACAACTCATTAGATTGTTACATAGAAAGGAGTCTTTTGATCATTTCTTTCTGATTGTTTATCTACAAAGTGTCGTTAATTCTATTCAGATTGAAAGCCAGAGGGCACATTACTAAGGATCCTCGTTAATCAATCTAGGCAGAGAAAATAAAGTGGAATTCTTTGGATGACCTAGTTTTTGAAAGCTTGACTTGAAAAATATCTTCTCTGATTACTGCTCCACTGCCTTCAAGAACAACTTTGGAGTCAATTGCATATCGTCGTTGTCGGGTGGAAACCTTGCATGTCCAAAACCGTTCCTTTTGTTATTATTATTTTAACCCATTCAATCCGGGAACACATCTGTGTCATTTTTAAATTTGAGCTATAACCATTATTTTATACTTTGGCTATTAAAAAATAGCAGATCTACAAGCTCATAGCGCGGCACCGAGTGCCACGCTACAAGCTTGTAGATCTTATATTTTTGAAAAATCTTGAAAATTTGGGCAAATCTTTTAGTGTTATATTTTTTTAAGCTAACATTTTGAACTCAAATCTTTGCTTCTGGAGGTCCCTGGAACAAAATATTTAAAATGTATTCAAAGATTTGCACCGATTTTCCAAGATTTTTCAAAAAATAGCAGATATATAGCGCGGCACCAAGTGCCGCGCTATATATCTGCTATTTATGAATAGCCAAAGAAATATTAAAATTACACAGATGCGTTCCCGGTCTTAATGGGTTAAAACATTTGAAAATAGTGAAAATAGTCCATCTACAAGCTCGCAACGCGTCGCATTGCAACTCGTTGTGAGCTTGTAGATCTGCTATTTTCACTACTTTAGTGTGACACTCTTGTGCGCAAGTATGGCATCAATTTACAGAAAAAACATAAAAAGTTGAAATATGGAGATAGGCCTACGAGGTTCCTGCCTGATGGCAACGATATGTATGTCGATTCAGAAGTGATTCATTGAAATCATGACACCCCCAAAACATGTCAAACACAGACCATACAGTAATTTATGCTGCTCTGTGACTGTGAACGAAAGCAGTTTGTATGATTTCATGCATTTTCAACCAGCTTTGCTTTTATGTGATTTATCCTGGCATTGCTAATGACGGTGGTTTCATAACTGGAAGCATTTGTTGCTTCTGTCCAGAGGTGGAAAGTAAGTACTTTTACTCAAGTACTGTACTTAAAGTGGCACTATGTAACTTGTCTTCCTTCTCTTCTATTGAGACATTTAGATACTGTATCTAGGTGAGACATTACCTTTGATGCAATCCTGTTTCTGGTTTGACATGAAGGTCAAGATTAAATGTATACCCTGAGCAAACAGGCAGGCTCTATTAGCTGAAACATCTCAGCACTTGGCAGGGGCCCGGGACCGGGTTCAAACCGGGCGTAGAAGAGGAAAGGTACATAGTGCAGCTTTAAGTAATAGTAAGTATAAGTATTACCAATACTTGTTCAATACTTTACACGTCTAATGCGCTACATCTCAGAGGCAAATATACTTTTTACTCCACTATTATTTGAAAACTTTAGTTACAAGTTACTTTGCAGGTTAAAATTAGTATTACGATTAACCACACATTGGGTGCCAAAAACGTATATATACGTTTTTTCAAAAAGTCGAGTGCCAAAACCGTATATATACGTTTTTTGAAAAAAACAGCACCAGGAGATATCATTTTCCGAAGATTTAGACTCCAATCCACTTCCTGGTTAACTTAAGACTTCAAAAGCCTGTATCTCGGCTCCTCAAAAATGGTTAAAAATCCTGGCACTCAGTGTACTCTGTTTTAAAAAAAACACCTGGCACCCAATGTGTTAGACTCTAACACATTGGGTGCCAGGTTTTTTTTTTTTTTTTAGACCTATTTTATACTTCGGCCATTTTTGAAAAGTTTACAAATTAAAAAAAATAATAATAATTGGATGGTCTGCATAGTGAGTACTTTTACCTTTAGTAAAAGTACAAAGTATATTTTGATGCCAATACTTTTGTACTTTTACTCAAGTAATTGTTTTAAATACAGGCCTTTTACTCAACTAACAGTAGTGTAGTAGAGTATATACATTGTGGTATTGCTACTTTAACTTAAGTAAAAACATTTAATCATCTTCCACCACTGCTTCTGTCAGAATTCTGTCATAATTCTCTGTTATTCATAAGTGTTTTTAATACACTGAGGCAGGCCTGCGTTCCACTGTCTGAACTTGGGGGTAATCAATCTAAAATGTGCCTGGTTTATGCAGCACTTTACTCTTAATTAGCCTCCACTCATGAAACTTGACAGGGGCTGGTAAATGCTTCACGGCTACAAAATGTTTATGGTGATCATTAAACTATACTGAGAAGAGGATGGCATTAACAAGCTTTCAGAAGTCATAGTCAAACCAGGCCACGAGAATGACGAAAGTCTCATTTGCGCATGTGAAGCATGATTTATACTTCACTGTACAATGGTGTTGGGCACCAATAAGTGCGAATCTACAAGCTCACGACACGTTGCATCCGAGATATGTTGTGAGCTTCTAGATCTGCTATTGACGGTGTGCAACACCGTTGTATGACGAAGCATTAATTGGGCCCTTTTTTCTAATTGCAATTATCCAAATAGTACATTTCATGTTGCAGACTTTGTAGCTAGGCTGTTCATTATAAAGAGGATGAAAATAATTCATAGGTCAGGTGCTGTGTGTTCCTTCTGTTCCTTTGCACTACGAGGAATCAGCCACTTCATTAGTGTGTTTAGCTGGGGGGAAATTGTGTCTTCAAACTACATTTTAATGCCACGAGTAGCAAATTGAAAGACTCTATGAAACATACACCATTTTACAGCTGTATTTTACAGAGTACAACAGTGTTCCTTTATCCTAATCAAATGTTCAAGCTATAGGCTATGACTTCTTAAATTTGTTTTCAGTTTAATTCATTTTCAGTATTGTGCCTTTCTAAAGGTTTGCGTTCTCATTCTCATATTGGCGTACTATGCATGAGGATAAGAATCCAGCATCAAAACAAAATACATGCCGTAGATATACAGAACCTTCATTCTGGATGATTATTTTACAGACACTCTCCCCTGATAAACTGCATAGCCTACATAACCAGCGCAGTGCAAGTTTCCGTCTTCAAAATGTTGGTTTTGTCTCCTGGTAAGACTTTAAATTCCTTCACCACGTTCCTATCCCCACTGGAGCATCAAAGTACAAACGATTTTCTCGCTGGGAGGCATTTGAACAAAGATAACTATTCACAATCTCTATTTCAAATGTCTGGAGCACTTGCTGGATAAGTTATGAGAGAGGGGAGATTTTTGAGGAATGGAAAGAAGCCTGCAAGCGATCATCTATTGATTAAGGTGAAGCCTAGTGTCCCTATTCTGGGCATGTCATAATAGGCAAACATTCGGCGAAAATTTCAGATCTAAAAGCTGAAAATGCATCGACTAACAGATTTAGTGTAGAGGGAAAAAAGGAGGGGGCCAAGTATAGACTCCTGGGGGACCCCTGTCAACATTCTTTTTTCTTTTCTTGTATTATCCTTGTTTAATTGTTTTGTTCTGATATATTGTTGCAGATGCATTTCAAACCAACATTTCACTGCACATACTTGAACGATTGTGTGACAAATAAACCCTCTTGAATCTTGATGGCTACCAACAACCGTATAAACTCTGTTAAAGGAAAAAATTATCTTGCTGCAAGATTTTGGCTACTTGAATACTGAGGTACAGAAATGCAAGCCTCTCCTGGCGAGATTGCCATTTAGCGCAAAGATCTCTCTTACGGGTAGGTTAAAATACTGTTAACATATTAAACGATAAAGCTACCAGTGCCAAAGATCTCTCTTACGGGTAGGTTAAAATACTGTTAACATATTAAACGATAAAGCTACCAGTGCCAAAGATCTCTCTTACGGGTAGGTTAAAATACTGTTAACATATTAAACGATAAAGCTACCAGTGCCAATAAGTGTGTGACAAAGTGAATTACAAAATTTGAGTAAGAACATGAATCAATAAAAACAAATAATAAACTACTCAAGCTGAGTCCAATAGCATAACTATCTTGACCACGCACCGTCCATGTTTGCAGCTTTTTTGAGGGTTTGGACATTTAAACCCGCCACATACAGTGCTTGCTAACTCTAATGCCATTGTGACACGGCAAAGCGAGCCCACCGTTTCTCTCTCCTGGTTGGCCCCCAGTGACGGTGAGAACAGGTCCTTTGATTTGGATCCAATACGTCCCTACAGATTTCTGCTGGATAGAGGGAAGAAAGCCAGAGAATGAAAGCCGAGAGAGACGTTTGAGCACAGTGTTCTTTGTTAGTCACTGTATGAGTGGGTGGCGAAGAACAGGAGATGTAAAAGCAGTTACAGAAGGATTTCTCCGGGGGATTGCTCCAACGTTCCAATAACAGTGAGATACATTGACAGCGGAGTAGAGGAGTAGTTTTGGTCAAATAACAACATGACATTGAAGAAAACAATGGTATTTTAAGGAGAGGGGATTATAGATGTGTTATTGTAGCAAGACTTAAATTCCCATGAGGCATAATGTCTACAAGAACCCACACAGGGATATACAGTAGGACACAGCTGCATTACGTATATACAGTAGGCTATTCAAAAGAATCCAATTTTATGTTGAGGTCTTCCACTCTGGTCTTCCACTCTGATCACTATACAAAACTGCTTCTCAAGAAAGAACAATGCTGGTGTAACTAAGAGACTTGCTGGAAAATATTGTTCCATATTCATAGATTATTAACCTACGATCCTGGTCGTATCCTGGCTATTTCACGATGTTGCGTGCTGCAACTTTCAATGATTCTATCAATTTCTTTTTCGATTAACTGAATAATCAAGAAGCACAGGTTTTGTTTTTTTTACCACTTGAACCCCGGAACACTATCCTGGGGGGAGCATTAGCGAAAAGAATTGCCTGGAATCCAGACTGATTCGCTACGTTCTGCATTTTCTTTTTCTCACTTCACTTCGAAGTGAAAAAAATGAACAAACGCTGAACGAGCGGATTCTAGGCTCGCCAGAAATAGCAGATCTAGCAACTTACAACAACATTTTTGTTGAAGAGATTTGGTGTAGAGTAGACGGAAAAACATGATCCATGTACATAGCCAACTTCGGTCCAGTTTACTAACGTTGCGTTTTAACAGCGGGCGATCAGGATAGTATTTTCCGGAAGTGCATTATATGTCTATGAGAGCCGGCAACTACTGGCGATAGGGCGAGGTGGGCGGGGGGGCGATGAAAGATGGATTTTCTTTATCTTTTGGACGATGTCGCCCGGCGATCGCCCGAGAGTCGCCCACTGTTAAAACGTACTGTAAGTCTAGACTAGAGGGTTCATCTCCACCAGGCAGACAGGTTTGGAGGCAGAGGTACTGTCTGTCTGTCTGTCTGTCTGTCTGTCTGTCTGTCTGTCTAGTCTAGCTGTGTGAGCTAATCTCAGACACCACTGGACCGATCTGCGTCAAACTTTGTAATAGGCAAAGGAAGAACCTCCTCCCCAATTATTTTTCAAATCGTCCTCATGGTGCCGCTATAATGCTTTATCTTTTGGCTTATAACTCTTGAATCTCCCCATATAGGCCAGCCCATTTACGGCTAACCAGATTTTCCACTATTTAGCGTTTTCATCAAAACATGTTGTTTGCTACAGTACTACTACAGATTTTAGTGTAAAACTCAGTACATCAGTACACATCATCTCTGGACTCAATTGGCGTCGATTACCAATATTTGCGGGGGAGTCCCGTTTCTGTATAAGCTCACAGTACTTTTCGATGTTGTGAGCTTGTAGATCTGCTATTCTGCTATTTTTGAAAATCGATTATTTTATTAAAATCAATGCAGTTAAATCAATTAGCTTGACTCACTTTTTGCACCCCTATTGTGCACATAGCAGCGTGAGCTGTGATTGTTCTACTTCTGTGGGGATATAGAAACATATGGTACATACAATACATACTCACCCTGTTCTAGATGGCTTTGCCTTCTGCCAAGCCCATAAGAAAAAAGAAAAAAAATATGAGATAGATCATTACTCTTAACTTGTATCACTGTTATCACTCGGAGTAAGGAACCTATCATAGCCATGTGCGGTGGAAGATTAAATGGGGCATTGCTCTTTCTAGCACACTCATATAAATGCCAGGCCATATAATTATGATTAGGAGGAAGAATCTCCCTAAAATGTTAATTGAATTAGAAATTTGGATATAATTCTGAATGGTGCGTGATGAAATGTGTGATGATTTAGGCCCGTGTGTACTATAAGGAGAGCACATGGTGAATTTAATTTGATCAAACGCATGGGGACATTAAGTAGATAGTCCCGTTGAGCAGCTTCTTCGTTGATTCCTTGCATTTGCACATTTTCTAATGAAATTAAGACTAAGAGCAGTGACATGAGAAGTTGTTCGAACTGGAAGCATAAAGCCAAATTATGCTTTTATGACTTTCTGCTCTGATGCTCACAATGTTCTGTTCATTAAGTATAGGGGCCTCTGGCTGAGTGGGAGCCTACTACGAGAGAAAGGGAGTTTTGAATTAAGTAGCTATCATGCATAATATAACGTCTCTGTATATAAACATTGAATCTACCACGTTGCAATACATCATTAGCCAATCCTGGCCTATACCTGGAATCCGACTGTATGTTTAATCTTGACTTTAATGAATGTGTAAACTTCCAGTCACGTCCGCCACATAATTGACCACTGACTCACGTGCACGCTTGATCTTTTCCCTGATTGCTTCATTATGTGAATGATCGCGTGGCTAAATAAGAATTTATTATGGTAGGCCGATGTTAGAGAGCGTTCACAGTCAAGGCAGATTAGATCAGTTGTTTACTCACCAACACCATAAAAACAGCATCTGCTGCCTCGTAATGATTCATATTTTCATTATGGCTAGTTGCTGACATTGTACCCTGAAATCAGCCTTACAATGAGGAACCAACACGGTTTGCTGTTTGAAAACCTACATTATTCAATCACGTATCCTATATCATAACATAACTACATGTCTGATATGTTTTACAAACCAAGCCGCATGAACCGCTGAGAATTCAGTGAGTTTTGATTATTTTAATTGTGGAGAGACCTCCTGCTTCAGTAGACATACATGTACCTGCACGTACATGAGGCATAAATGCATTAGCATTAGGAGGCACGGCTTTCCTCAAAAAATATGGCGGCCGCGATGACGCATCGCTCCAATGAACAGCAGCGGCCAATGTGGTAACCTATCTATGGGCAGGCCAGTATAGGGTACAACAGCCATGGCAATTGCTGTGGGAGGAATTAATTGGCATAACCACTAAATTAGAATACATTAAGATGGTAACACAATTAACGTGTACAGTACATTCCACCCACTCGGCACTGAATGTCTTGTCAAAATAGAATTGGTTCTCCCTCCCACAGAGCTATCACATCCCTATTACAACACACTTGCATGGCAACAGGTGTGACGTGTCTTTAAGGCTCTTCAAAAGATCCTGTCCCTCCGCTTTTCTTCGTTGAAGGTGACTCACAGATTCTGCTGTGTGTCCTCTGAGGATTGCTGTTGAAGCTCAAGACCTACTAGCTCTGTAATCGCTCAAGATAGATTCAATTTTTCTTTCTTTTTTTGCCGATGGGTTCCCAGATTGCTAGCTCTGTAAAAAGTGGGGATTTGGTGTCTCACATATCAAATAGCGGCAGGCAGCCAAGTTCCTCATTCAAGAGACACATCACATCTCCAGCGTATTAACTACTCACACCTGTCCTCCGTTGCCAATTAGACCTACTTTCCTTCTTTCCCCTTAGCCGAGACTTTCCTCTCACTTGTTACTCATTAGCTCTCCTTGCAATCATCATTCTGTCTTCACTACTTATATTAGGCAGTACTGATTTCACTTCATTAGTGTAGGTCTATATAGCCCTCCCCACTGAGCCATAGTCGGCTATTAGACCTCCGTCTAAAATCAGGTTATAATTGGTCTAACAGTGAAAGTTTTTTAGCGGTCTAGGCTTAGCCTAGACGTTGATTATCTATTTTTTAAGCGTCTGTATATAGACGTCTATATTATAGACGTCATTTCAACGTCTATAATATAGACGGTCTATAAATAGACGCTTAAAAAACAGATAATCAACGTCTAGGCTAAGCCTAGACCGCTAAAAAACTTTCACTGTTAGACCAAGTATAACCCCGTTTTAGCCTAGCCCTTAGACGTATTTTAGACGTCTAATAGCCCGACAAATGCTCAGTGGGTCCCCTCATGCATCTGTCGTTTTTTCTATTCGCTGACTTTTGTTGCTGAACTATTTTTACTGTGACTACTCTTTGGCTTGGAGATATTGTACCTTTGTCTGGATTTAAAATAATAGCTGTTTTGCCTGCTTACAGCAGCTTGCTATGTACGTATCCTGAGTATTGCATTGCAGTTCATTTTCATCACCTGTAGCTGAGATAACATCATTTCTCCCTGCAAGTTGTTGGAGTTTAAGACTTTGCTAGCTGAAACTTGGGATTACAACTTCAGCTGTCACAAGAGCACTATTCATAGAAACATTGAATAGTAATAAATGAGTGTGTGTCAATCTGTCTGTCCTCCAGCTGTCATTCACTGATTACTGATGATCTGTAAAAGTTATCAATGCTTGGTCTCAAATGGCAAAGTGTGTGTGTGTGTGTGTGTGTGTGTGTGTGTGTGTGTGTGTGTGTGTGTGTGTGTGTGTGTGTGTGTGTGTGTGTGTGTGCGTGTGTGTGTGTGTACTTTTTCACTAACTGCTTTATTAACTGTCCAAGATCACTGGACTAGCACAATGTAAATTGAGTTTTAGGGTGGATTCTCCCTTTCAGATAGAGAATACTTGTCTGGCCCTGACAGCATCACACTGGATCCTGAATATATTGCAGACCTATGTTATCACATGGAATCTCCCTAACAATTCATCCCATAGTGCCCTGATTGCAGGTTAGGAAGCTGTTTATAAAGCCATTGAATCATGAATCATGCATGACAGTATCACTATCACCTATTGGCAAAGGTATTGCAGTTGCTATGGCTGATAGGCTCTAGCAGTGAGGAAAATGTTCAGCAACGATTTTTTTGCTACTCATAAAATGTGGGTGGATATGGAGTATTGCTTTTTTATTTCCAGATTTAATGAAAGACAATTTTTATAATAAGAGCCTCTCATAAATACACAGCCGGTCATACATGCTATTGAAACAAATATTAGGACAATATTGAAAAGCAGCAATTCCAGTGGAGCTTCTGAAAATGAACAAAGAATTACAACGGTATAAAAAAAGTTAGACTACTTTTACTTTAACCGCTTACAGTAAGCCTATTTTATACTTCATCGTACGATGGTGTCATGTGGTGAAAATAGACGATTTACAAGTTCCCGACGCGGCACAGTTTGTAGATGTGCTATTAAAAATGTTTAGGACAGTTTGGATTTTTTTTTGGGGGGGGGGGGGGGCTTTTTATGCTTTTATTATAGGACAGTAGGCTGACAGGAAATGGGGAGAGAGAGATGTGGAGTAACACGCAGCAAAGGCCGTCGGAATCGGGACTGGAAACCTGCGACGTGCTGTCAGGCAACATTGTAGCCTAGGTGTCCGGACCGCTACGCCAGCGGTCCGGGCCATTTTGGAACATTTAAAATATAATGACATTCCCAGAATAGGGACGCCAGGTTGAATAGTTAAACACTGCCTATATCATCATGGCCGTGAAACAACCAGATTTCAATTAAAGGGAAGGGTTTTTATTCTCATGGGACCAAAAACAAACCACTGGTTGCCTAGAGGGCCCTGACACTCCATTTCATTATCTGTCTCCACCATGCATCATGGATTTTCTTTTACATGTGCCTAGCAGCCATTTTGCATTCAATTCACTCAATGCTCTGCCTATAGACGTGTTCAAAGGAAATCAATCTAACAGAATGATGTGGACTCAGGTGTAAATTGACACATTGAGTGAAACGTTTACGCTTGGTGCTCTAAGTTCTTAGATAGATTCCTTCCTTTGAGGAAATACCTTTTCGATTAGTTTGTCTGACAAAAGCATGCTTTCGCCTTTTGTGGCTTTGCAATGTTTTAGTGACATTTTATTACGGTTTGAATCTCTTTGGGTCATTGATCATTTAGATCAGTGGTTCTCAAACTTTTTCATGCCAAGGACCCCTAAATTGATATACATTTGGCCGCGGACCCCCAGCGGAAAATGTTGTGCCACTCCCAGAAGCAAAGATTTGAGTTAAAAATGTTCGCTTTAAAAAATATATATGTTCAAAGATTTGCACACATTTTCAAGATTTTTCAAAAATAGCAAATCTACAAGCTCATAGCGCGGCACTCGGTGCCGCGCTATGAGCTTGTATATCTGCTATTTTTGAATAGCCAAAGTATAAATGGTCATAATTATTCTGATGCTATATTTACACATTTTGCTGGGTACCCCCTGGAACCCCCTCAAGTACCCCTGGCGGTCCCCGGACCCCACTTTGAGAACCAATGATTTAGATGGTGAAATTGACCGTTTCCTCAGGTTTATTAAAAATGTAGTTGTGGCAAATTTACCGAAACCAAGTGTCATCTTCGGGGCATAAGAAAGACATGTGTTACTGTATGTCAAATCCTAAATGGTAAATCGCACAGCTCAAAGATAAATTGAACTGCAAATCTGGTGGTGCATGGATGCTTTATAATAATGCAAGATTGTTAAAACATGAACACAGGTGACATTTCCCTCCATGAGCTGGAAGCGAGATGCCATGAGAATTCAGTAAGAAGCAGACTCTATAATCCTCTTTGTAGATCCATGAGGTATGATCCGTGACAATGGACACATTTCTGCGATAGATTTTTAACCACTTAAACCGGACCCTACAGTACTTAGTTGACTGGGGTCCCACAATCTCTACACTAGGTCCGCTCCTTTTTTTCCCTCTACACCAGTGCTTCTCAACCTTTTTAGTTTCAAGGGCCCCCATAACTCTGAGAGTGTACACATGGAATCAAATGGACAGCTACGGGTCCATTTGGTTCCATTTGTACACTCTCTGAGTTACAGACCCGTAAGGGTCCTTTTGGAACCCCCTCAAGGAACTCTGAGGGTCCCTTGAACAACTGCTCTAAACCAAATCCGTAAGCCAAAAATAGGCCATCTACAAGCTCATCGCAAGTCGCAACACGTGAGCTTGCAGATCGGCTATTTTTGCCAAATTTTCGCCCCCCCCCCCAGAAAAGGGGACGCTGGGGTTTCATGTGATTAAAATGATCACTAATTATCTAGGCTAGCTCTGATTTCTAAGAGGTGGTGTCTCAGTTGTCTTTGTTCATGCGGCTACACCGGGAGCACAATGGCTTTGTGCAAAATGTGCCTCTCAAAACCGCGAATGTGTTGGATCGACTAATTCACACAGCGTTTGGTGCCAGAGTGACTGTGGGTCCTTTAAGGAGGGAGCCAAGTTGGCATTGAATCACAGCAGATGATTGGACTGTGGCGGTTCAGAGATAATGGGATTGGCCAAGGTACCCCATGTGCCTGTCTGAGATTGGTTACTTTAGGCCGTGGGGAAACGGTAAAGAGGTCATGCCACACTTTGCCTGTTTTCTGGAAGTAACTCAATGCCTAATGCATGTGTTTATTGTACAAGATGCTACCCGGCCGGCCCGGTACACACACACACACACACACAGACACACACACACACACACACACACACACACACACACACACACACACACACACACACACACACACACACACACACACATATAATTACAGCATGCTGATTATGCTACAAGTTCAAGAGGTCAGCTACAGAGCACAACAGGAGTTGCAATTAAATATCAAATGAATTCATCTTCTGCCATATAGGAATAGGAAAATGTAATAGGTATTGTAGTGGCTATGGCTGATAGAGTAGTACGCTCTAGCAGTAAGTAAAACATTCAGCCATGAATTTGTTGCTGTTCATAAAATGTGTCCATGGAAACATGCTTTTTTTTGCGGTCCAGATTTATTAAAAGCCTGGTTTTTAATAAGAGCCTCTCTTAAATACACAGTCAGTCATATATAATATTGAAACAAACACTAGTACAATATTGAAAAGCAGCAGTGGAGCCTCTGCAAGTATAACAGTGAATGAAAAAATAAATAAGTGTTAGATTAATCTTTACTTTTTCCACTTATGCCCCATTTTATAATTCATCTTACGATGGTGTTGTGCGGTGAAAATAATGACCTACTTACTTAGATCTGTTATTTTCGAAACATTTTGACAGATACTTTTTGAGTTGCTGTGAAATTCCTAATGTTTTCATCCTCTGCCATAAGAATAGGCACCCTGAAAGAGATGAATAGCCTTTCAACTTGAAGTGGCTCCGTTTAAAAAATGACACCTCTGCTTCAGTCAAAATACGGTTTGAGAAATATGCCATCAAATCCTCATGTAATTCACACTTACATACCTCCCATCAGTCATTTTACTGAGAAATTAGATTTTCTGTTCTTCCAAGCGTGCATAAATAATGATAATGACCTGGAGTTCTGATGAGGAACCGTCTCTGCGTTTCGGTGGTGAAAGTGCCCTTGAAAATAACAAGGATTCCTGGAAATGGCTTTCATGAAACAATCTGTGTTTAATTTTAATACCCAGGTTAAAGCATAACAGGCTCATTGTACATTTTGTAGCTTTTAAATTGGATGTGGGTGTCATTTGTCTGATTAATCCATTTCAGTTTTACGGCTGCAAAAAAAAAGGACTTAAAGCTGCAATCCGTAGTATACGTTTTTATGTGCTCTCCTGCCGTAGGGATGTACAGTAGGTGGCCAGTGACTTTGACCCGTTTCACTTTCAAAACCTTTGCATCATGCATGTCACACAAACAGAATGCGGCACACAACACCAATGGTTTTGATAATGTGGATTGTGGAAGTTAAATGGTGGGTGGATAGGACTCTATATGAACAAACTTGTTATAACAAAACGCATCGCATTCTGTTTGTGTGACATGCATGATGCAAAGGTTTTGAAAGCGAAACTGGTCAAAGTCACTAGCCACCTACTGTAATTGCAACTGTAACACCGGGGGTTCGAACCTGGGTGGGCCTCCCACATGGGGGAGACCAAACAGCTACCACTCAAACTAGAGGGAATCCCTGCTTGTCTTGGCCTGGCGAGATATTGGGCTTATGAGCTTCAGACAGGGTTACTTGCCATCCAGTAGGTTGTCCTACCCACTGTTGGGACTAACGCTTTACAAAGTAAGGTGTTACTGTTAAGTTAATACTACAAGTAACATAACTAATTACTCTTTCCAATTTGATAATGCCCTTACAACCCTCTGGCGTCTGGCATTTTGCTTTAAAATACAAAGTGACAATCCTTTTTTTGCACCAGTGCCATAGGCGACTCCAGTGTATTAAAGGTACTGAAATTTAAATGGCAGCGTTACTCGTTAAATAGCCGACAACTTCAGAGGATTAAAGGTTAATTCTACTCTCACACTAGCCCCGTCCGTGACCTCCCACTCCGCTTGATTCTGCTGCGGGACCCGGTCCCGTCACCGCGTTGTCGTTAAAATAGTGCTGAGGGGCGACAGGCTCCTCAAAAATGTAACGGTAGTCCTACAGATGTCTATAGGTTCCGACCTTCTGGAAAAAAAGTTATAGATGCATTGAAACAACATTTAAAATTCCTGATCGGGAACGCGCATGCGCCTTTAACATGGAGGTTCGTTCCTGATCAGGAACGTGAATCCATGTTGAGCAATCAGCTCCAGTCTAAAAAGACAGATTTTAAGGTACATTGTTGTTGAAGACATGCTTCCTTCCTATATGTACTAGTGAGCTACAATAGATGATATAATGAGTAAGAGTAACTAAGTTACTTTTTGAAAGCAGTCATTTGGAACAATAACTAGTTTAATTTAAAGTAACTAGCCCAACACTGGTCCTACCCGACACCAGAGATTAAATCTCTCAATGGAAGAGTAGGGAGTGTACATCCAACCACTGCTGATGTGCTAGTTATATTGTATTAACATACTGTCTACAATACACATTGCTTAAAATAACATTTCATTCATTCAAATAAGTTCCGGATTGCAGCTTTAAACATCAAATCAAGTCCATATAAAGGGTCTAACATCAATTTACAATTTAGGCATTTAGCAGACACTCTTAGTCCAGAGCGATTTACAGTAAGCAAGGACAACACAAGGTAATACATCAAATGCATAAAAATAGTCTACTAATAAACTAATACATAAGTAAACCAAGAACCTATCATCAGTCTAACCGTAGAATATCCCCCCCAAAAAATCAATAACATAAGGAGTGTGTCTACATTCCCCTGAAACCAACTCCTTCAACTTCAACCCCAGTTCACTTAACAGTTCCATCACAACAACAGTTCATGAAGTGCACAGAGACAGGCTTTGTGCAACACTCTGCAGTATGACCCCAGAGTGACACTTCTTCAATGTACACCCAAGCATAAAAATCCACATGGCTGGCTCCCGATGCCCGTTAAAGTGCCTTATAGTGTCTACACTGTAGCCATGCATTGCTGCGAGTCTCTTTTGACCGTGAAATATTTGTCAAGGTATTCAGGAAACCGTCCTCTCCCGTTGCGGAGATGAGCACCGCGGCCAATCCATCATGTGTCGTCAGCTGTCAGGCTTAGGGAAAAACAATTAAAGGTTCCCCACCACAGGTCGAGCTGCACCAATAGTCAATGAAGCAACCTCTGTATGCAGGTCTAGGAACAATAGATTCATTACAAAATGCCATGGTAGGTGGTGGGGAGTGTGGAGTGTGGAAGACAATTAAACGACCTGCGGTATTATGAGGTTGAGGACTCAAGGGGATAAAAAGACAAAAGGAGGGCAACTAGGGGATAAAAAGACAAAAGGGCATACAGTAAATATATACATATATATATACAGTATATATAGACACATATAGACATATATAGACATCGACTTGGCCAAATGCCAAGACGTTTTATATATATATATATATATATATAATGACATATAATGACATATAATGACATATGTGTATGGGGTACACCAAAATGTGGCTATGTAATATAATATACAGTATATACCCACTGCACACTAAAACGAGCTGCGAGAAAGTGCTGACATCCTCGTGTGAGTTAGGTCGTTTGCCAGGCCAAAAGGGAGTGTCTCCCACTATCACTAATTCAGGCTCTAACTCTGGCAGCCATTAGGCTGAGAACCCAGCTGCCACGATTCGCCGCTCTCTCTCTTAAGCAAACATAACGGGCATATGGGCCACGGCTAGGGCCAAGGCTTGGACAGCATTAGCCCAGACCAACAACAGACATGTACACAGACATAAACATGTCCATGTTTGCACAACACACATACCCAGACGGACCCCCAGATCCTATAAAAGCTTAAGTCTTGGCATTTGGCCAAGTCGATGTCAATTTACAGCTTCTGATGCTGCAGTCATGCTTGTGTATGAAAATGAATCTTTATAATAGGGCATACGATGAATCACTTAGCGTGAATCACATGGCTCTTCTATTAATGTTGTTTCTCAAGCAGTGCCTGCCTACAATGCAATCAAGAAAAGAGAGGGGTATTGAATTATGCTGCATATTGTTCACTAACAACACTTGGCATGCCATTGATTCCAGCCAATAGTCCTTAGCCCCTGGGCACTGGGATGTGGCTCATTGATGAGGCACTTTATCAAGGAAAAAAGGTCAATTGAAGTGATTGATACCCTCTTTTATGAGTGGTAATACAGAGAGCTTTACATGTGCTTTTTTGTATGATGAATCAGACTGACATTTGCTACGATTGAACCATAAAAAGCAAATGTGAGAGTGTGTGAGTATGAGTAATAACATCCTTATTTTTGTGTGTGAATGTTATGCCACTATAAAACATTCCTTTCTATCTTTGTGTTGGCGGTGGGGGGCCCTTAGGGGTCAATGCAATAGAGCGCTATCCGTTTGCAGTGTGAGGAGACTGGCTCCACTGCCCCCAGGTACCCTGGGAATGGATTATTTGTTGAAACATTGATTCACAAAGTGTAGTGCTTAGACAATGTGCCATTTAAATGATCTTGTTCTTTGACAAATACATTTAGAGATTTTTCTCACTGATAGAAATATATTGAAGGCAAGCAGTAGAGCGACCAAAGATGAGTGGGTAGCGAGGCCGTCTTGGAATTGGGAGGTAGGCTGTTCGACCCCCCAGTATACATGTTGAAGTGTCCCTTAGCAAGACACATAATACCTGACCGCTCCCTCTCCGTGTGCTCATCAAATCCATCTGAGCAGCCACCTGCTGGGTGAAGCTGTAAAAGCTTTAAACACTTTAACCCTAGCAGCCCTATTCTGGGCATGTTGGAAACTTTCAGTGACAATAGCAGATTTACAATCGGACAGCGCGTTGCGTTGCGGATCAGCTGTTTTCGGCCAAGAGTTTTGGTTTCGAGGGAAAAAATCAGGGGACCAAGTATAGATCCCTGGGGGACTTCGGTCAACAAAGTATGTATAGGATTTAAGTGATTAATTTCTGGCAACTTCTGTAAGCAGAGTGTGAGTCTCCAGGGCGGGAATGGAGACGTTTGATGAATCGTAGAGTGTGCCGATAAACGGAAAAGCAGGAAATGTATGGATGTACTATATTCATTACAGCATGTCATTAACAGTTGAGAAAATATACTATTACAGGCCATGGGCATGAGAAATTTCAAATCAACAGTGGAGCCAACATCCAAAAGAAAAAAAAGAATCATTAATCTATGCCCTTTAATTGAAATTCACCTCGTGACAAGATGAGACCCATGTTTCTTCACTCCCAGGCCGCGAACTGGCCATTTCATTTCATTTCCTCTACATATTTCTAATTTCCTCCTGTGCTTACAGTAGCAAACTCACTGCTCAAGATGATACAGAAGGATTCATGCATAGCTAATGTGCAACCGTAAATTACATTAATTGTCTTAAGCCCTGACATATCAGCACAATTATACCTGTCTCAGCAGCTCAGGCAAATGTATTATTGATCAAAACGCTCGCTCTTCAAATGATATCCTACCTCGCCCGCAGCGGGAAAATGAAAGGAACAGAGTGGGATGTACTGGGGGAGAAAACACATTTATTTTCCCTGGTCTGCTTGGCACTGACAAGCTTCCTACTGTGCCCTCATCTCCTCTCTAGTTTGTCACTTAGTTCGGTTTAGCAGTCTGAAAAGATACACGACTCGCTGCCAACTTCTTGTCACCGTTAACAAGACCCATCCTTCCCAGGAAATTGCTGGCTTTGCAATAAAATGAGTCTGACATCATTACTATTTAGACAAGTGCACTTGATGACGACTAAAGCTAGTTTCCTGTGTCAATAAATAATGATTAGTCATCAGTCGTAGTTTATACAGTCCTTTAATTAAGTTGTACTCATGATCTCTCCTAACCACTAAATGAAGATGAAGCTCTACAGTATGTGTGTATGAACTTGATGACTTCCTCTTTTAGGGAGTCAAGAAATTAAAGTATGTCTATGCATTAATAAAAAAGGGTGTGAATGCAAACCAGACAGTCTGGGTCTAACCAATTGGCACTTAAGGTTGCAATGTTACCTTTAGTCACCCTTTCTCAGTCCGTGTTGGGCCATTTGCCTCTAAGTAATGTAATTTATCTCTGGGTTTTAAAGTGCTATTGAACATAAAGCAGAGGCAAGTGGTGCAAGCAATAACATGAATAATCCATTGGCAGTTCCTGTCAGAATGAGGCTTCAATCACCATCAGTGCCTGGTTCACTCCAGGGGAGTGAACCAGGCACCGATAACAACAGCGTTCTTTACTCCGGAAAAAAGTTGTTGTAAGAAACTCTTTAGCTAGGGGTTGTGCGCTCGGAGGTGTTCAGATGATCTAGCTTCTGTCTGCAAATGTATAATCGCACCATGGGAGAAATGAATTGACCCCTGGCATTTTTTGTCTGCAAAGCAAACCACATTATACCGTACACTTGTGTATACCCCTAGGAGGCTCTTTGGTTAGTGGGAGGGGAAAAGTATACTCATTACACCCTGGCCTGAATCACGGAGGTCCCTACAATGAAAGAATATGAGCCATAGCTAATTTATAACCCTTCCTAATAGCCCGTGGCATTTCACCCCACCACAGAGGAGCAACACACGCCCTAAGGTTTTGGCATTATCAAAGGAGGGCTCTCCTTATTCCGTTGTGCCTTTTGGCAAGCACAGCCCATGAAATAAAACACTGCATCCCAAACCATGTTATTAGAAAGTTTGCTCATTAGATTATAATGAGAGAGAACCATATAGTAACCATTATTCAAATCCATTGGAATAATGTTCTCACCCTGAGGCTGTACTTCTCACTATGAAGCAAAAATGTTGCTCAATACTGTACAGTACATTAGCATTTTGTTGGAATGCCGTAGTATTGCCATCATAGTAGAACTTAAGAAGTAACAATGTACAATGCTTTTCTTACTCAGACTGCAGTGCCAATCGGTCCCTACACAGGAGAAGTGTTGAAATGTGATATTTCTAACAGCTTCCTGGCATAGAGAACCTACATGCAATTCAGTACTTCCGATTCGAATGGCACTTCCAGGCATGTCTTTCAATCTTCTCGTGAGGTGAAGCCCCCGGTGGCTACTAGCCCTGACATGCCAGCTCCTTTTTTGGCCATGTCTATCAGCAGTCTTCACACACATTGACTAATTTGACTTCTTAAGCCGGATTTTATACTTGGTCGTGTGACAGTGTATAAATTAAGCATCGTTTTTAAGTAGCTGATCTGGCATCGCTTTGTGTAAAGCACTTGAGCAACAAGTGAAGCACAGTGCCTGCAATTATCTATATTGTTGCTGTAGATCCATATTTCACCTTTTTATATATTTTTCCATACATGAAGGCCCTATTTTATACTTCATCGTATGACGGCGTCACACTATAGTAGCGTTAAAAGCTACTATAGTGTATATATTTATTTGTTGTTTTTGAAATAATTTCACCTATAACAAGCCCAAAATAGGGTCGCTATAGTTTGAAATGGTTGTCTATCTGGGATTTTTTATAAATATTTAAACAGTGAAATGTATTAACAAGAACTTAACAAGATCTTAGATAATCACATTACTAATACGATTTATTTTATTTTTTTTACTAATTATTGGATCCATTGGAAGATTCTTTTTTCCATTTAAAGGTAAAGGTTTCGGATATACAAGGTTTCCGGTTTCCACATCATCTTACCAACACTACCTATGACCAAACTAACTAATTTACGAACTTAAGAATGTACTGTAAATAACTCCATAACAAGGCAATACACAGGCCATATTTCATTTTAAATGTGCTTGCTTCATTAAGAACTTAAAATGCTTTTACATTTTTTCTTCATGGTACAATTTTACAGGTTATACATATTCACATATCCCTTACAAAAACGCTGAGACCATCACATATTTAAATCTTTATAAATATAATATCACATTTAAGAAGTAATATTAGCCCTAAAACATAAGATGTAACATTGTGTGGGTTGTGTGGGGTTTTCTGATTGAAAAACAAAAAAACACTTGGACATGGTTATGATATTAAGAAAACAATCCTTGATTTGATAAATCAATAGTGCATTTTGTTTTGCATTAGTTATGTATGGCATGGGTTTAATTAACTTGGCTCAAACGAGTTATGGTGCTAATTGGCTTAACAGGAAAATAATTGCATGGCATAACAACATTCCAGTTATGCTAAAACATTTTCAAATCAGCAAATACTTGCAGAGAAACATACAATGCATCTCTGCAAGAAATTGGAAAACCAAGCCGAAAAAGTAGAATTTCGTAAGACAAAACAACTTTGTTTTGGATGCCTTGGAAAAGGCCATATGAGTAAGAACTGTGATTAACACATGACTTGTCAAACATGGCAACAAAAACACCCCCAACGACGTCCTACACATCAATGCTAAGAAGTTCACCCAAATCTAGAGGTGCCCCGGCAGGGGGGCGGGCAAGGGAGCCGGTATGTTGGCTATTGTACCTGTACAAGTTGTAATGGTTAAAGGAACTAAAACTGTGAACATGTATGCCTTCTTGGACCCGGGTAGCTCTGCTACTTTTTGCACAGAAGCATTAATGGAAGAACTTAAAGCATAAGAATACAAAACAGAAATACTTCTGACAACCTTGGGACAGAAAAGGCCAGTTTACAGTTACTTCAGAAAGACTCTACATGTCTTTGGGGCTGTCTCTTCCAGCTGTGCAAGCTTTGCACTAAAACAGACAGCCAAGGACAACCAGCAGAAGTATCCTGACAAAGTCACCAGCACAGTAAACAATAACGTTTATGTGGCTGACCATGTTAAATCTGTAGTGTGGAGCAGGCAATCGGTCTGTATACAGACCTCAAGGACCTCTGTGAAAGGGGAGGATTTGGCTTGACCAAAATTTATCAGCAACAGAAGGTCTGTTCTTGCTTCCATCCCAGTGGAGGAAAGGGCCATGGGGGCTGAAAGTGTTGGATTTGGATAGAGGACATCTGCCTGTCAAAACAGCTCTTGGTGCTCCGTGGAGCATTGAGGAAGACATTTTCACCTTGGGGTGAAGGTTCAGCTGAAGAAGCCAGCAGTGAAAGAGCCCATAAAACCTGAGGGCTTTGATTTGCACATTGAGAACATGCTCCCGAGTAGTCAAGACGTCACACGGCCCTCGAGTATTAAGAAAACATCATCCTTGATTTGACAAATCAATAGCGCAATATTTTGGCATCAGGTATTTATAGGTTTAATTAACTAGACTCAAACCAGTTAAGGTGCTAATTGGCTTATATGCATAACAACATTCCAGTTATGGTAAAACAGTTTCATATCAGCAATTAAAGTCGATATTAATGGACTTCAAAGCAACGTATGTAAATAATGCTCTGAAGACTTTGTGGTCTGATGTTACATTCCACCAAGTGCTCATTCAGCCGAATCAAGAATAAAGATCATGCCATCATTGTAGAGCCCGACCGATATCAGCCATTATTTGACTTTTTTGGTATCTGTATCGGCAATTATTTTGCCGATGTGTCCCAATTTTTAACCAATTTCAACCTGATATATTATTATAGGTGAAAATCTTTAAACGTTTAAAAAACGAAATACTAAATATTTCAAAAACAGCCAATCTACAAGCTCACAATGTGTATGAGCTTGTAGATCGACTATTTCGGATTTTTTTTTAAATTGGGCTTATGTGGTGAAATAAAATAAAGTTTGATATATTACAGTATAGCATAACTGGATGATATACTTGTTTGCTTGTCATTGTATAATTAAGTTAAATGTTTTTTTCAGATATCATTAATAAAACATTTTATCTATCAAAACGTTTGTGTTTATTTTTTATTTGTTTGCTTAAGTTAAAAGTAATTAAAAAAAAGGTTTTTCAAATTGATCAGAACTTTTTGAAAACATCGCAAAAAATCAGGCATCGGTCAGGCTCTCCATGATTGACGTGAAAACAATCTTACCACTAATATCAGAAATGCTTGCCTGCAAGAGATACTGATCAATAAATACTGACACGTTCAGATTCTACATTCAAAATATTTTCCACTTTCATTCATCCCAGATTCCCAGCATTAAATAAAATTGAGAACAGCATTCGTACATCGCTGTAAGTAATATAAAACATACAGTACTACAGTGACCCAACACACAGTAAGACACCTTGTATGAAATACTTATATTAATATAACTAATAAAATAGTCAATCTTTGAATATAACAATAAAGAATAATGTACTAAAAGCACCCTAATATATTTTTCTTTCTTTAAGACAAACAGTGACAAGTGCTTGTCGGTTCTTCTACACCAGGGGTCTTCAACGTTTTCAGGCCAAGGACCCCCTAGCTGAGAGAGAGATAAAGCAGGGACCCCCTCTATATTGTATAAAATTGTGTTTCAGATACTTTTATTTTATTTTACTTAGTCTGCCCTTTTTTCCCTCTACACCTATAGCCTCTTTGCCAAAAATAGCCGAACTACAAGCTCTCAACGCCTCGCAGCGCGAGGCGTTGAGAGCTTGTAGAGCTGCTATTTTTGGCTAAAGTTCTCCTCAGAAAAGGGGATGCTAGGGTTATAGTGGTTAAGGTAAAGAAAATAAATATCACACAAAGATTTGGCGGACCCCCTGTAGTAGCTCTGAGGCCCCCCTAGGGGTCCCGGACCCCCTGTTGAAGACCCCTGTTCTACACAAAAAAAGAGACCTGATTGTCAGGACCAAAGTACCCTTGTTGTCGGACGGGAAGTTCCGATTCTCTGCAAGACAAAGTGTTTTCAGTGCTTTACCCCCCCATTATGAGGGGGCATTTGTCACCTGATTTTCAGTTCATGGACGTATACGTACCATACGTATCAAAATATATCTGTGTTTAGCGTTAGACGGATTGTTCTTTCCCTGGAGAACATTTAGCAAAACAATTCTGACGTTAAGTTGCAATGTCTTTGTAAACAAAATACAGATCAACGACGTAATGCTCAGCTGTCCTCCTCGGTGACACCTATATACTGTACTGAATGTCACCAAGCTTATCGTCCCTTTGGCGGGGTCTTAACATCCAGGTCTTCATTTCTGGAGTGATATATAAGTCATTGAAAATGGAGTGGTACTGATGTATTGGAGCGGTGGGTCCTCCACGGACCCCCTGGGTTCTTTGGGGTTGTTCCAAATGGACCCTATCAGGTCCGTAACTCTGAGAGTGTACAAATGGAACCTTCCATTGGTCAGTGGTGGAAAGTAACTAAGTACATTTACTTAAGTACTGTACTTAAGCGCAATTTTGAGGTATTTGTACTTTACTGGAGTATTTACAATTTCCGACACTTTGACTTCTACTCCACTACATTTCAGAGGCAAATATTGTACTTTTATCCACTACAATTATTTGAAAACTAGTTACTAATTACTTTTCAGGTATAAATTATGATATTATGAAACATACATGAACCACTTTAGCCCTATTTTATACATAGGCTATTTGAAAATAGCAGATCTACAAGCTCACAACGCGTCGCACCGCGACGCGTTGTGAGCTTGATATTAGAGGGATAATATCATCTCCGTGCAGCGTCTTGCTCGACAGACCTGACGCTGTGCTCTAACCTCTTGGTAAACAGGTGGCTGGCTCTCCCACAGTAGGTATGGGCCGTGTCCCGCAGCCTGGCTTCCAGCGGCAGAAGCAGGGAATTCATCATGTCCTCGCCAAATGGGTGCTGTGATAAGAAAATAAAATGGAAAGAAATCACACGAAAACCACAAACCGTTACCAAAGCGACATTTGTCATTGTCAGCCTCAGCACAATATCATTGTGCAGTGTTTGATTCGGATCAGTCGAGTTCTGGGTGTGTTCGGATAATGAATATCAATTACACATCAAAAGAGGAGAATGGACTTAATACGGCGTGACGGCTTTGCTGAAAAACTACAGCTGAAGCGTCGGAGATATGCTTGATGATGATGGCATGATTTGTTATGTAAATGTCACCCAAGTCAATGGCGAGGAATGAAATCCAACACAGATGCTTAATGTTACAGACAGAGGCACTTTAGACAAGTTCATGAATAAAGCAGCAAGCTTTTATTATTATTATTATTATTATTATCATTTTTACTTTCTAAAGGCTGCACCCCTACTTTTACTGCCCTCATAGTAAATAGGAGCAAATCACTGTTTTTTACGACGTCTCCTTTAATTCCTGATTGGCCGAGCATTAGGTCACCCAAAGCACACTTTTCTTTATTATGTTCCATACACAACAGCGGGGCAATAAAGCACCATTAACCGTCTCCCATCGATTTTTATGTGGATGCTGGGTGGTGCGTTGTCCGCAACGCCATGGCGTCTCAACATAGCATCAGCACTAAACATTTTACAACTCTGCTGTGGGCTTGGCTGGGTAATGATGGGAACCTTTATTGCGCGCTCCTCTTGCTTGCTGGGATAGCCGGTCCAGAGAGACTGACCGACTAAGGAGCTCTTAGTATAGGCGAGAAATTAGAGTTTCTCGTAATATTGCTTATTGCTCTAGGTTTCACGACCGCTGCCCTCAAAGGACTGATATGGGATATATGGGATTCACTCTTACTTCCTATATAGCAGGCCCACCGAGAATGAAGCAAGAGCAAAATGGCTGCCGTGTGAATATGGTCAATTCCCAGTCAGCTACTGGGTGTGGACATTTTAAAAGAATAAGTGCACAAAGCTGTATGTATAAAGGTAATATCTGTTTATTACAGTCGTTCTCAAAGTCGGGTACGGTAAACATCAAAATCAGTTCTAATTCTTTAACCCTATTTTAGACTTTGGCTATTCGAAAAGAGCGTTGCGATGCCATTTCGTAAAAATTAAGAATAATTTTGAAAACCTTTTAACAGCACAAATCTTCTCTTATGGGGGTCCCTGGCTCAAAACCTTTTCCGATGGGCTTCTGTGGCCAGATACATGAAATGTTTGTGAACCACTGGTTTACTAAAGGCAACAACAAACGGCGCTTTCACCTTGATTAGCCATGAATCTTGATGAAAGATTCGGAGAGACTGGACCGTTATGTATGGACCGCTTTGGACAGCGTACGAACGTGGGACTGTTTATCCTGTCTGAGAGACGGATGGCGGCGGGTGGGCCCAGGCCCCCATAATGAAGGCTGCTCGTTTACTTAATGGCAGAGAACATTGCCTGTGCTGATAGTGGCCAGTCTGGGGGCCCTGCCTGTGGCGGTAATGGATGGAGATCAGCTAATGAACCTCACTCTCTCCCTCTCTCTCTCGCCAACATGCCGACCGGAGTTCTGAAATCAACAGCGGTGGATCGAAGGTGGGCCGCCAGACAGTCCAGCAGTGCAGTCAGAGAGGGTGTTTCCCCACATGCCGCCGTCCTCCTCCTAGCCTCACGTTGATGGATAGGAGGCGTCGGCTAGAAGAGTAATGCTTTAAACATCACACACACACCGTCTGGACTCAGTACACTGGACAGAGTAGAGCGAGAGAGAGAGGCTTACAATCGACTTAAGGGGCGAGCCAAGGCAGAACGACAGGAAAGTTAACTGGACTATCGATTAAGCATTTTCAGTCAGGTGAGCTCCATAATATTGAAGCAGCGGCCTGGAGTGCCCCTGATGATGTAATTGAGTCCCACGATTCGGTCTAATCGGGGAATCGCAGCGCGAGGCGTTGTTGAACATTTGTAACTCAAATCTTTGCATCTGGGGGGGTCCCTGTAACAAAATATTTTGAGATGGGGGTCCGCCACCAAATACATATAATTTTGGGGGTACTTGACATGAAAAAGTTTGAGAACCACTGATATAGCAGCAACATACGGTTTTCAGAAAACTGTTTAGGATTTAGAAGGCATTTGTCGATGCGTTCCGCGATTGAATGGATTAATGTATTTTTGAAGCATACCCGTGAAAATACATAGAACAGGAGTACAGGGATTAAAGCAAAAACTAATCTCACAACTTAAAATGTGTTTGTTTGGCCAAGTCCTAATCTGTGCGTATGTGAAACAGCGTGAAAGCAGTCCTTCACACTAGCGCTGTGTTTCCTAAATAATTATCACAATATGTAGAATTATGTTTATTCTAAACCTATGTCCCTGCTGTTCTACATACAGCCAACCAGTTGAAGAAATGATAGATTGGGGCTTTAACATTTGCCTTTATGAAATACCCAAGACCATTAGGTGTTTATCCCATTGAGACCTGAAGCCGGTTATACATGTCTCCTAAATCTCAACAGTTTTCTGAAAAACATATGTTTCTATATCAGAGGTGCTCAATCTTTTTCATGTCAAGGACCCCCAAAATTATATGTATTTGGCCGTGGACCCCCATCAAAATATTTTGTTCCAGGGGGACCCCCAGAAGCAAAGATCTTAGTTAAAAATGTTCGCTTTAAAAATATATATATTCAAAGATTTGCACACATTTTCAAGATTTTTCAAAAATAGCAGATCTACAAGCTCGTAGTGCGGCACTCGGTGCCGCGCTATGAGCTTGTATATCTGCTATTTTTGAATAGCCCAAAGTGTAAAATAATGCTTTTTAGCTCAAATCTAAAAATGACACAGTTCCAGGTCTTAATGGGTTAACATACGTCTGAATCATTTTTTTTTTTGCCACAGCACTCGCTGGATCCAGGTTTGACACAAGCCACACAATTTGGACAGGTGTGATGTCACCCACCGGCCGCCAATCGGAGCCTCACTAAAGGCATGCATTGGTCAAATTCTGGGGAATAAAATGTGTAGCGAGGATTATTATTATTAATAATTACATGAATAGGACTGCAGGGGCATGCCACATTGGCATAATGGCATATTCATCGACCCTTGCATACTAAATTGGGGCAAAGACAGAGCTCAGCCCAGCAAAGACAATTTCTTTTGGGGGGGGACACTTGAATAATTGAACAGAGATTGTTTATTCATTGTTTATTCGTGTCGGGTGCTAGTACATCGGCTATTTTAACTAGCCTAAACTTTTTTAACTTTTTGCCTATAATGACTTGGATTTATATAGCGCCTTCCAAAAACCCAAGGAGGCTTTACATTAAAAAAATAAACAAACTAATTGCCAAAATCCTGAGTGTCTCTTCAGTGTGGACTTGAAAGAGTCCAATGTTGGCGCCTGGCGAATCTCCATGGGGAGAGAGTTCCAGAGGGTTGGGGCTGCCACACTAAAGCTCTATCGTCGAGGGTCCAATACGTAGATTTAATTAAATTATCAATTATTTTTTTTATAATCTATTAAATTGATTAGTTCGATTAACTGTTGCACATCCTATACCTTTTGAATGGCCTCGTAGACGGCCCGGAACGCTGGCTGCTTGTCGTCATGGTAAACACCTCTGTTACCGTGCAGAATGAACACGCCTTCTTGCTCCGCTTGGTGACAGTTGCTGCCATAGATGCAGTGGTCAGGACGGTAGTTCCACTGACAGGGGAACACATATAGGCTCTCTGCATGACAATGACAAGACAGGGAGGGTGGTTGAATGTTTATTTTAAAAAGAAACACAAAAAAAACACATCAGCAAGCATGTGTCAGCCAACACAACCCGTTATAGACTGGGACATTTTGACGAGTGAATGTACAAAAAAAAAAAAAACAGTGCAGTGCTGGATTCTAAACGATCGAAATAAAACCTCATTAAAGGGCTGCCAACACTGGAAGGAACTTAGGCGGCCTAACCTGAATCCTATTATTCTATTGTGAGGAGGACATTTGAAAATGTGACATAAAACTTCCCCTATGGGTTCCGTGTTTCCAAAAGACAAAAACTCTGCTAGCCTATATAAAGACGCGAATGCTCTCTGCCAGATAACACCTTTCACATACTGTAGGCTGGCAGAGTTTTCTTTTTTTCTTGAAGCACTGAACACATTGGGAAGATTTATGTCACCCTGTCAAATGTCCTCCTCACAAAAGAAACGTAGGATTCAAGTGCAAATGCACAAATCAGCGAACTGAGCCTTTAACCCTTTAAGAGCGGGAACGCATCTGTGTCATTTTAAGATTTCTTTGGATATTCAAAAATAGCAGATCTACAAGCTCATAGCGCGGCACCGAGTGCCGCGCTATGAGCTTGTAGATCTGCTATTTATGTATCTTTATCGTGAAAATTTGTGCAAATCTTTGAATGTACTACATTTTAACTCAAATCTTTGCTTCTGGGGGTCCCTGGACCTCAAAATACATATCATTTTGGGGGTCCTTGACATGATAAATGATTGAGAACCACTGATATTATAGCAACATAAGTAAAAAAAAAAGTTCACTTTAAAAAAGAAATACATATATTCAAAGGTTTGCACACTTTTTCAAAAAGAAATAGCAGATCTACAAGCTCATAGCGCGGCACCGAGTGCCGCGCTATGAGCTTGTATATCTGCTATTTTTGAATAGCCAAAGAAATCTAAAAATGACACAGATGCGTTCCCGTTCTTAATGGGTTAACATCAACCATCCACAATAACAAGGGTTGTCCAGGTAATACATACATACCCGGGTTATGGTGGAATATGATGTTGAGCAGGTCCTGGTCACCCCAGGTGATGTTGAGCTTATACTTCTGGAGCAGGGGCATCAGCATCTCCTCCCACCGTAGTGGAACTGATGTCATGTCGTTCTGAGAAGACCAGTAATAAGCAGAGAGCATTTGTTGTTATCTCAGGTTTTTTGTTTCTTTGTTTGTTTTGTAAATGTTCAGCCGGAGCTCGAAGTAGCCACATCATTGAGAGGACAGACACTTTTTTCACCCATTAAAACAATTGGCTTTTTTGCTGTCAAAATAAGAACGGTCGTTCACAGTATTCATAAAGGAATGACAACAGTGACCTCCATTGGTCAATGCTGGTGGTACAGGTAGTGAAATGATCCTTAACTGTTCAATACTCAACCATGTTGAATTGTAGATTAGCCAGCATGAAACACTACAATATAAACATTATCATTAAGGTCTAGTGCTACATTAAAAGGTAGGGTAAGTGATATATTTTTGTTAAAAAAGGTTGAAGTACTATATTCTGAGATTAATCATTGCTACAGAGCGTTTGTTCGGTCACAGGGGTCTCTCCAGCTCTTTAGTAAACAGAATATAGTACATTTTCAGGTAGGTGACAAAATGTAAGTCAATCAGGAGAGAGCACTGAAAATGCATTTTCTGTTAAATAAAGCGCTGGAGAGACATGGAGAATCCTTTTACTGAACAAACACTCTATAGCAATGAGTACTATCAGAATATAGAGCTATTTAACATTTATTTTAACCAAAGTAAATCACTTATTCTACCTTTAACCTTTGCACAAACTCAGTTTTTATTTTATTGCACCCACAATAACTACAATAACTACATAAGCCTCTCACTACACTTTCCTGTTACCTTAAAATGTTTGTCCCTGATACGCGTCATGTTCATCAGCATGACCCCTGAGTTGACGCCCGTCTTGCCATAGTAGGGGTGACGGGCGAAGCGGTTGTACCAGGCAATGCGTGGCTCCTCGTGTTCCGGAGCCATGGCGGCCAAGTGGGTGGAATTGAAGTGGTCGAGGAAGGCCCACATTCTGTCCACAGGCTGCAGGAAAAGAATGTCCGTGTCCACATACAGCAAAGAATCCACGTCCTTCAGGATCAGCTGGGAATCAGAGATAACATACAGTACTTAAAAAAGTAGTTTATCACGTGTATGAAGACTAAAGTGCTTCAGCAGGCATAGGATGTAGAAATTAAATCACTTGGGGGTGTTAAGACTAATTTATGCTTTGGCGGAAAAGTGTAGTGCGACAAAGTCACTTGACAATAATGATCCATTTATTGCGGTGACACTTTTTACATTGAAAATATGTTGTTTTTGTTGATGTATCATGATGACACTGATCGCATGATACTATTCTGCCGAAGCATAAATGAAACCTAACAGCATACCTGGTTGAATAGCTGTATAATGTTAACTGCTCAGTGTTCATTTATACGTTTGTAACTCCGAGAGAGTTTACATTTTGTACACTCAGCATGTTAAATTGACACTGAGGTCTTTACGGTGTAAGCATGGATGATGCAAACACACACTTACCGGTAAGAAGAGTCTCTGCGAGGCACACGGTTTGAAGAGCCTCTTCCACTCCTTGGCATTGTCGGTGGGGAAAGTGATGGGATAGGTTGTGAAGTTAAACCTGGGATGGACAAATGTTGGCCAGGAGACGAGCTTAAAGAAATGACAAAAAAAAGGGTCAGGTTTTAGTAACATAAAGTAAGTGTGTGTGTGCTGTATATCTAATTTCATTCTTTTAAATGCAGTGCTTGTTTCTTTGCCTGTGGGTGCCCCCAGCAGGCAATCATAAATCACTGTGACAAATGCCTGCAATTCTGGAAAACAAATCACCACACATAACATTACGTCCACACACTCACAGCATCCCTGAAGCTGGCATGCAGATGGTCCTCTGCAAAGATATGGAAGTGCAGTGGCTTTACGCTGAAAAGAACTGCAGACTTCAGCATGGTGAGGGTCTCCTCCAGCCTGGATCCACAGGCAACCACAGCCAGGTGCATGGTCTTATCTCTACTGGCCTCTGCAGCAGAGACCAGACTCTTTCTAAAGAGACAGCAAGAGACACATTATTCATTAGACTGTCTCAGTAACCCAATGCCTAGATTCTGTCAAGAGATGAATGAAGCAACCCAATGCCTAGATTCTGTCAAGAGATGAATGAAGACGAGTCAAGTTATGACGAATGTGTCAGCCGTTTCAGCCCACTGGTACTCAGACCCGCAGGATCAGAAGTAGGGCTATATCAAAACTATATTAAAAGCCCATATATAGAACCAATAATAATCTTGCTCATGTAGGTTCATTGAATAACCGAGAAGCAGGGTTATTATTATTTATTTTTTATTTTTTTATTAACGAATCGACATGAGAACATTCTAAGAAATTGTTTTTATAATAGACTAAATGGATTAGTCTGATTGACCACAATTTACAACAGCTCTGGGACTGGGTTCATTTTAACATCTACGTTGGCTTTTGTGTGTACCCAAGACAGTTTTTAAGTTGCTTGATTCAATATTTAGATATTTGATATTCATTTTATCAGGCACACACACCGCTCCTATATGAACCCATTAAACTTCATTTTAACCATGTTTGAAAACTCATTGAAAACACACTTCTGGTGACTGATATTGTCCTTCTAATGTGTGAGGGGTAAAATAAAATAAATGAAAAGAGTAATTGAAAATCAGCCCCACTCACACATCAGGACAATATCAGTCACCAGAAGCAGGGAATAGGGACGCGTGTTGTCACTTTCAATGGGTCTAACATGCTTAAAATGGAGTTTGAAGTTCAATGGGTTTACATAGTGGTTTATTTGGGAAGCGTGTCAATATCAAATATTTAAATACTGAATGAAGCAACTTAAAAAAACGGTCTGGGGTGCACCCGGTGCACACAAAAGCCTGAGTAGATGTTAAAAAATTACTCCAGAAGTGAATTAAAGTGAAATATCATTTTAACCCTGTATCCGGGTAGCTCAGTCGGTAGAGCACTCGCCACAAGGTCATGGGTTTGATCCTGGGCACTGCCAACATAGCGGTGTTATTATGGATCCCACGCCAGCTCCAGGCAAACCCCGCTGTGAGCCTGTGATTGGTAAGTAGTCGCTGTGATTGACAGTTCTCGTTTTTGCAACTATGCCTAAACTTAACCTTAACCTCAGTAAAACTATGCCTAAACCTAACCCTAACCTCAGTAAAACTATGCCTAAACCTAACCCTAACCTCAGTAAAACTATGCCTAAACCTAACCCTAACCTCAGTAAAACTATGCCTGCCAGGGACCAATCAGACAGGTAAGGCGGGTCTATATCCTGAAGCGTAGGTGGAATCCATAATCACGCAACACAGTGTGGGTGCAGCAAGTTATACGGTAACTACTGGGAGCTGATGGGAGGTGTTGCGCTCCACATCAGCAATCCATCTCCCAGCCGTGTAGTGTAGAGCATTGTAATGGGGATAGACGGCCACGTTCTCGGCTGACAGTGACAATAAGCCTCTACAACCCTACACCGTCACTTACTGTATTATTATTATTATTACAAAATACAAAAATGTCCAATCTACACGCTCACAACACGTGGGTTTGTAGATCTTGATTTGATTCGACTTGTAGATATTGATTTGAAGTCGTATCGCCCAGCCCTAATCAGAAGTGCCATTAGGCATTATATAACAATGTAATACCGGTATAATGCAGACAAAATGCTGTGTAATGTTGTTGTTATATGTTGAGTAACGCTTTATGACAGATCATAGTACTACTCTACTATCTGGACTGAACATAGGAAATAGGTGAGAGGTGTAATAGGCTTGTTGACCGTTACCATCATTAGTAGTTAGTAGAGGCCATTGGAACCATTAATCAGTCATACCTAAGCGATGATTCCAATAAGCAGTTCACTCCACAAACATCAGCAGGCAGTCTGAGTCTCCAATAGGGATTCCAGTAAGATACTGACACTGACTTACACCTGACAGGATGAGAGCATATGATCAGTGTTGCCATGTCCGCTTACGCGACTATGGGCTTGTTTTTCTGCAAAGTTGCTTGTAAATATTGGTGGTTGCGTTTTCTTTGGCTTCTTTCAAGTGCAGTTGCTTATTTGGGCTTTTTTTAGCTGTTTAATGTATTTGTCCGCGGCCCCTTATCTGAAAATATTTTGTGCCAGAGATCCCATATAAGATTTGTGTAAAATGTTCCAAAATATTTCACTTTTTTTCTCCAAGATAAAAAAAAAAAGAAGAAGAAAGATAATAGGTTTAAAGTGCTCTTGGTCTATGTCGCTTCTTTTGGGCTTGTTTTCATAAACCCAGGATGCTTATTTCTCTGGCAAAATCTGGCAACACTGCATATGATCTGCATGTAGCCGTGCGTCAGAAACTGCTTTGATGTTTTAAGATCTGTCTTGATGTTAATAACAGTTCACAGTTAACAGATGGTGGCGCTTCTTAATCCAGGGCAGGCATGAGGCTAATCTAGCCGAGAAATTAGTATGATTACCGTCCGTAACCAATTAGTTAACTGATTATCGCCACTAAAACTAAAGCATTTTGTCAGTGACAAATAGATGACATAGCAACCAAATACTTCAATTATAGCGTTAGCTTGTTAGCTAACATAGCTATGGCATATAAAGTAAGTAACTGATGCTTATCCCTGTCGTATTAGCCATGGATCACACAACGGTCGTCTGTCACGACAGTCATGGATGAACTTCAACGTGGTGTTTGCACTTTCTCCATTTACGGCCCGTACATCTACATAAACGTAGATATATAAAATATAAAATGCTTACCCCATGGCCACGGATGTTACTATTATGTACGGGCCCTCAGAAGTACCTATATGTACCGTATTCTTCAATAAAAGGTATTTTAATCCGATCGGTGGCCATTTTCTCATAGTTATAATGTATCAGAATGCAATACACCTCCCAACCGATAGTGTCGCGTAGTTGAAAGCATATGGCACAAATAAGGAGAAAATGGCCACCGATCGGATTAAAATGCTTTGTATTGAACAATAAGGAATGTACAGGTACTTCTGAGGACCCGTACATAATTGTAACATCCGTGGCCATGCGGTAAGCACTTTATATTTGAAATCTGAACGTTCATGTAGATGTACGGACCTTAAATGGAGAAAAAGCAAACACCAGGTTGAAGTTCATCCATGATTGTCATATGACTGTCATGTTAGTTTCAGGGCTAATAAGTAACTGATGCTTAGCCCTGTCGTGGATTAGACCTAACAGCAGGGGTGCACAAGTGCAGTAGTAATTACTGAAATATCAAAGTTTCAATCTAAACAAATTGCGAACGAACCAGAACTATAATCATCATGTTACCCTGTCTGTTGGTCCCCAACCAGGCCTGCCACAGCCACTCCACCGCCCTGTTTCCTGAGCTGGTGGCCGGCGCCAGGGTCGCTCCTCCTGGGTGTCCATTCCTCGGTTCCCTCCAAGCTGGAGGCCAGCTGACTGAACACATACAGCAGGGAGAAGAACGCGAGGACCATGCACAGCAGAAAGGCATGGAGGTAGCATCGCATTTTGCGTTAAACGCTTATGGAGCTAAAGTTCAACATGTTTTGACACTTTAGCTGTCACAGTCTAGCTTTCCTGAGTTTCCCCTCCCAAGCTCAGCTGCTCTGTTTACAATCCTCAGCCCCGCCCACTTCGTGCTTACTACAGTTGCGGGTAGAGTTGCAAGACAAGGTGGGTGCACTTGTTCAACCAGTTCGCAGAATGGATACACTATACAGGATAGGTGGGCACTAGGGGGGACATCTGGGCACCTCGATGCAAAATTGGCTATTTTGTCCAAAATGATTTTTATATCTGAAAAATGGCCATTGTCGAATGTTTAAGTATGTTCTCATCATGTATAGCAGGGGTCTTCAACCTTTTCAGGCCAAGGACCCCCTAGTTGAGAGAGAGATGAAGCAGGGACCCCCTCTATATTGTATTAAATTTTGTTTCAGATTAAACTTTTTTTGTTTACTTGGTACTGCTCTTTTTTCCCCTCTACACCTATACCTCTTTGCCAAAAATAGCCGATCTACAAGCTCACAACGCCTCGCGCTGATCTGCTATTTTTGGCTAAGGTTCTGCTCAGAAAAGGGATGCTAGGGTTCAAGTGGTTATTAAAGGTAAAAAAAAATCATATCACACAAAGATTTGGCGGACCCCCTGTAGTAACTCTGAGGACCCCCTAGGGGTCCCGGACCCCCTGTTGAAGACCCCTGAATTTACTTACTAATACATTTTCCAAATATTTTATTTTTCAACATTTTGGAAAAAATAGCCAATTTAACACGAGGTGCTCACCCATCCTGTAGTTACCCGCAGAATAGTCTTGCGTGGCCAGACTGTTGCCTCCGATAAATTTTAAATGTTTCCGGTCATAGATTATGGCGAGACTACCCGCAGAATAATGTAATGTAAAGCAGTGGTTCTTGAAAGAATGTCCATTCAGATCATAGTTTTCACTATCTCAATTGTTAAGTACCATTTTCATAATAATTCTGTACCAAAATGTAATCAAACTAAAATCCTCACTTTTGGGGGTCCCTGGCATAGAATCTGGGTCCTTAACATGACATTCAAGAACCATTTTGTCATGTGAAACTCAGCAAGGTATCATTTAATTGCTAATTATTAACCACTTAAGCCCTATATACTTATGACAAATGGAGAAAATAGCTGATGTACAAGCTCACAACGCATAATATTGCAACATGTTGTGAGCTTTTAGATCTGCTACTTTCACTATTTGTAAAAACATTTGTGATTTTTTAACAATCACCTATGACATGCCCAAAATATGGATGCCAGGCTTTAAGTAGTTAATGTCCTTTAACCATATTTTCAATAAAGCATCAAATTTGATACAATTGCAACACTATTTACAATGAACAGCAGGATGAAATCACATCTGTATCCATCGCTTGGTTTTTATTTCATATCATCTCGACATCTTACATTATAAACCACTATTGATCAAGTCATGCTTAACTCTACAAAGTGGAGAAGCATACAATAATTCTTCCATACATTTTACTCATATGTTAGGCGGTAAAACACAATAATTGAGATGCCCCAGTGGCATAGAATTAAAGGGCTGGATATGAGCCATAAAAGCAACATAATTCAGTAAAAGGATTGCAAGAGTGGAAATAATGCATATAATAATAATAATTCAATCATTCATTTGGACACCGTAAGGTCCAACAAGTGCAAATGTTAACAAAACCCAAAAGGAAACCTACAATTTCTAAGATGGGTGCTTCTTCACATTTTCTGCCATAATGCTTTAACTGAAATTCATTCTTTAGTAGACAACATTGTGAGTGACCTCGACAGTCCACAGTGGGAAAGACTGAAAACAAGAGCTATGAGTTGTGACATCAACATGACACTGACTGAGGTGTTATGACACATGCCACCATCCACATCATATGGACCCTTCCTCCGCTTGCACGTCCACGATTCACCGCTACTGTGACTTTTTTCAGTTCACTCATTGTGACAGCTCTGGCTGCAAAAAGTTTGTCGACTGAATGGAGGGTTCGTTCTCTCAACAGTCCCAACTCCTGAATCCTTGCTCATCGTGGGGAAGGCAGATTAGAATCCATCCCCACTAGAGCTGAATGTTATTACATCAGCAGGCATAGGATGTCGAAATTAATCACTTTGGGGTGTTGAGGGTGCAACAAGCCTATAGCTGAGTCGCGGGGGTTTGGCGGTTTGTTAGTTGAGTCTCTCCGTTGATCGAAGAAGCTTCCCCGCGCGGCGATGAAGACCTGGAGACCACTCGTTCGGTGTTGTCGGAACTGGAGCTACTTTGACTGTGCTGGTCCACCGAGGCAGCGCTTGCTGGCGTGGTGGGTGTGGGCTTGACTTTCTCCTTAAAGTCTGTTATTATAACGGTCAAGTCGCCAACGGTGACTTCTAGATGCTGGGCACTGCTCCTGTCCACATTTTTTAATCTGGGCCTAATGAAAGAGGTGGGCAGAAACAGGGGTGGTATTTACATAATGCTTGGGGAAATCCTGAATAGGAACCATAATAACAACAATAAGTGCTTTTCTAGGTACTCAAAGATGCTTTCCAAAACAATTAACTTTAAAAAAAGCAAAACAATTAATTAAAAAAGAATTAAAAGAAATAGGGAATACAAAAGAAGACTATCAACAGTTAAAAATAGAAAGGTTTCGGGCCAAAACATGGCAATGAAATCAGACGGCGCGGAATATTGTAAGCATGGATTACTGGATTGACTTTATTACCTAGTCTTTTTATGGCTGTTCTTCTTAAGTGTTGTGTCTTTGTCACTCTTGTCTTTCTCTGGCTTTTCTCGCTTCTCTTTTTTGGGTAGTGTGGGAGGTGCAAACTGCTGATTCACTTGCTGTGCCACCAGCTGTGAAACAGGCCGAGGTTTTCTGAAAGAGAGAAATAGACATCAGTGGATTCATGGTCAAATTTGCATTCATGACCCTGTCATTAAAATGGCCATGTGGGTTTGCACTGACGTGGGTTGAACCGAGTACCCACTAAGTGCCACGAGGTAAACACTCCGTAGGAAGACAATAAGAGGGCACTTTGTAGGGTATGTCCCCAAAGTGTGAGAGGCAGCTCTTTTTGCTTTCATCAATTCTGGAGATGTTCATGAATAATGGAGATGGATGTTTAATTTTTCGGTACGAGAGGATTTACCTGTACTTATCCTGTGTTTCATTCTTACTGCTGATGCTGCGATAATACCTGAATTTCCCCACAGGGGATCAATCTCCATTGATCGATAAATCTCCATTGATCTATCCAACCATCCATCTTTTAGAAGAGAAATTAGGGGCCATGTCCTGAGGTCTTGTATGTCTATATTCTGTACCACGTACATCATTTGTCATACATATTTGTAGGGAAATATATTATATATCATGTAAATTAGCATTCTCGCTAACTCCGGCATGTTTACATCATATATTCTTGTGACTTTATATGGGCTGCAAACGCTTACTTCCACAGCTGTCAAAGCCATTGTCTGTCTCTGATTGTATAGTGTCTCTTGTTCTGCACCAGGCAGGATGTTTGTATACTATAGGGTGTTCGTTACAGAGTGTATACATCTGTATACTTTATTGATATTTTTTGAAGGAGTATTTATTGTGATATTATTTTTCTGTACCTGTATTGTATTTCTTTATCCTTATCTGTAGCTTCTACTGCTGAACTGTATCCGGCGCCTGATCCCCCTGCGGGATCAATAAAAGGTATCTATCTATCCATTCTATCTATCTAAGTTTACGAATTTCGTTTATTATGAATATTACTTTTTTGATTGGTTTTACAGTCGTGGGCTACAAGAAATTTCTCATGAGAGAGACATACATGTAGAATACTGTCCCTGCTATGATATGACTACAGAATGTTTCACATAAGGAATGTCCCTCCCCCAGTCTCTTGGCTTCAACCAGCCTGTCAACATCAGGAACTAGTTTCTGAGAAGTTATTTTCATAATGTAATTTAGATGTCTATGTGTCACCTGCAAGAGATTAGATTTATTAACGTTAAATTACAGAGCAAGCCTGCTCACAGAGATATGTTGTCCCTGACATTTTGATCATCATGAGTCTCCTGACTTTAGATAAACGAGGATTGCTGTTTTTTTCAGCACTGCTCGTAAACTTTTGTGTTCTGTATCCTTCTATGAAGTTGTCATATGTTTTTCTCTGTGTGACATCTCATGTGTGGTGTAGTTTTATGTTGTATTCCTCTGCAACAGCCACTTGTTTTGAGCATGAGAGACAGCATTTTGCAGCAAACAGTATCAGCTTAGCTACAAGTGATAGATACTTACTACTCTGTGTGTGTATACTGTGTCTGATGGCGTAGTTTATACAAAGTGAAAGGTAACGGCCCTATTGTTATACTGTTTACACAACAAGCTCGCTGGTGAGCAGTGAGCACAGTGTTGGGAGACAGGTACAGACAGCGGGAGCGGCGAGGTAATTGCGCTCTATTGTTATGCTAAACACAACAAGCTCACCAAGCGAGGACGAGACAGTTACACGGGAGCGGCAAGTGGCAAGGGCGACATCAGAGCGACTACATAATTAAATGGCCGTTTTGGGTCGAAGGAAGCTGAAGATGGAGCTGCCAGGCAAGAGGAGAAGAGGAAGGCCTAAGAGGAGGTTTATGGAGAGAGAGGACATGAGCTTCTACATGTTCTATCTATATTAAGCTGATTGTGATGCTGAAAGAATCGCCCCTCTCTCAGGCATCATAATAACTATTCCAAAGCAGTTAAGAAAATGAAATGCTTCCCAAGGGAGCGCCTTCCCACAAGCCCAGCAGTGCCCTTTTATCCACTTGGGTCTGCACCGGTAAATGTACTAATGTCATGACGTTATTAGGTTTAAGGATTAAACATTTAATAGCATATTAAAGAAGCTCTTGGCGCAGGAAGTAATGCGTGTTTACAATATTCACACCGACTGAGGAAGTAAGTTATCCGTGAAACTAGGTAAAGGCAGTTAAAGAGAGAAAGGTTGGCTTGAGAAACATACTACTTTGCTGACAGCCACAGGAAATTACAGAGTTAATTAACTCTGGGAGCGTACAAATTGTAAATTGCACACTCTCAAGAGTTAAATTTAACCAATCTGTAATGCAGAGTATTATGTATAATACAATATAACTATAGCACGCCACATCTGCAATGGTTGGTCTCTCCCTACACTTCCACTGAGAAATGTTTAGACCCTAAAGGTGTCAGGAAGGACACCCCGTCCCCCGCTTGTACTGCCTGAAGCTCATAGGCTTAACATCTCCCCTGCATGGGTGACTGGGGAAGCCTCTTGCGTAAATGGTAAAACTTTGGTTCCTCATGCGCCATGCGGGGACAGAGGCCTGGGTTCGAATCCCGGGCAGGGAAGAACATGATAAAATGCATTGCACCTTTTTAACCCTTTCTACAGTTGCATCCCATTCCTTCCTTACCGGGTGGAGGTTCCCTTCCTGACGTCGCACATCATGCACTTGAACGCCTCTGCGCTGTTCCTGAAGGTGCACACGCTGCAGTCCCAGTACCCATCATCAGAGGACGGCTTCGGCTGTCGCTTTGGCCTTCACACGCACACGCACACGCACACACACACACCATTTATTTAAGTCCACATAAAGGAGAAACATACAGGGACACAAAAATGATAGGTGCCGTAAGGTTACATTCACAAAATCATGGCATATGTCTTCATGATACAATAAGCATATCACTCAGTACCCTATGGGTATAAGTAAGAGCGTCTCAGCAATATGTGGCGGCTGCCAACTATAGCAGAGACAGCACAATACTTTGCCAGCCTTTTTGGGCATCCCATGTTGTTGAAGCCCTCTAGCAACCAGTCTGTGGGCATGTCCTAGGCTGCCAAGTATAAAAACAAATAGTCTGCACCTACAGCCCAGCTCTGAGATGGTATGTAGGAGTGGTTGGAATTTAATGACCTTGGTCATAAAGACACACAAACACACAGAGGGAGGATGCAACTCTTTTTAAAACGAGACCAACACTCAAACTTGCACGTTTAAAAACGTCTAAAAACATGCATAAAGAAAGCAGCATCAACTTAAAAGAGTCACTTCAGGAGGAATAGGGGGTACGGGGGGCTGGTTGACTTGACACACGCACGCACGCGCACACACACACACACACACACACACACACACACACACACACACACGTACGTTTAAAAACGTCTAAAAGAATGCATAAAGAAAGCAGCATCAACTTAAAGAGTCACTTCATGAGGATTAAAGGGGTCAGGGGGGGCTGGTTGACACACAGACCCCATTAAACCACCACTTTCAACCTGGCGTTGAGCTGCATGACCATTTGGCATTCATAAAGGGGCGAAAATGCACAAAAAGCTCCAGAAATGTTCACAATTCTCCCAGAAAAGGCGAGATAATAGCGGACCTACAAGCTCACAAACGCGTCGCATCGCGACGCGTTGTGAGCTTGTAGATCTGCCATTTTCGCTGTTTGACATGATACGAAGTATATGAAGGCTTTTAAAGCAGCCAAACCGTAGCCTACTAGCCGCCATGAACACTTCACTAGACGAGAGAGTAGAGATCCATTCTCTTAGCAAGGTTTGCATCCGGGCCTAGAGCGGATACGGAAACGGGCTTGTGTGTGCACATGAATGTGTGAGTGTAAATGACCGGATACAGTAGGCGGGCCTTTAGACCGGATCAGCGCACTGAGCAGTAAATAGAAACCAAGGCTTTCCACAGGTACTGCGGAAAGCCTGGCGATGCGAGGTTAGAGATTATGAGTTCTGTGTGTAAACGAGCCCCCGAGAGCCTGTCCTCTGGTGAAATATTGATAAATTAAATGTATTTTTTACCTCGTGGGACTCTTCTTGTCTCCCATGTTTCATAAAGCCCTCCTCATGTGTCGTTAAGGTTGTATTTTTTAACGGACTAATATTAAAAGAAGAGAAGACGCTCGAGTCTCTCTCTCTCTCTCTCTCTCTCTCTCTCTCTCTCTCTCTCTCTCTCTCTCTCTCTCTCTCTCTCTCTCAGCTGTCGTGGAAACTCTTCCGAACTGGAGTCACGTGGGGTTGGGGTTTATCCAATCACAACCAAGGAAAATTGCTACTATATATATATTTTTTTTTTAAACATAAAAGACAGTGATATTCACAAGTAAAAGTATCAATACTGCAATTTAGAAATAGTCTGATACAAGTCCGGTATTCAAAATGTACTTAATAAAAGTACAAGTACAGGTATTGGTGTATCAAAATGTACTTAAAGTAAGGTTGAAAAAAAGTAAAAGTACAATATTTGCTAAAATAAAAACGATTTTATGAATGTGGTTACTTTGTATTGTTGAAAAGTTAAATAATTGTTTGATGTCATAATAGTTCAAGATCATGTTGTGCTTTATAAACAGATACATCGATGAATCAATCATTCTATTTATTTTATTTAATCAGCTCGCTGCATAGCTAGCCATTGATCACATGACGGTCGTCTTTCACGACCGTCATGGATGAACTTCAATTTTGTGTTTGCATTTTACCCTTTTTAGCCCGTACATCTACATAAACGTTTTGATTTCAAATATAAAGTAATTATCCAATGGATACAGATGTTAGAATTATGTACGGACTCTTGAAAGTACCTGTATCTCCCATATTATTCAATAAAAAGCATTTTAATCCGATTGGTGGCCATTTCTTTCCAGTTTCACTACTTGCTTTTAACTAGGCAACCCTATCGGTTGGGAGGTATATTGCACTCTGATACATTATAATTCTCTGAAAAAAATAACCACTAATCATAAGAAAATACTTTTTATTGAACAATACTGAAGATACAGGTACTTTTAATGACCCGTAAATAATAATGACATCCTTTGGCATGGGATAAAAACTTTATATTTGAAATTTAAACGTTTTGGTAGATGTATGGATTAAAAAGGGAAAAAGTGCAAACACTATTTTGAAGATCATCCAAGACGGTCATGACAGATGATCTTGTGATCCAAGGCTAGGGTGACCAGACGGTGGCAGCACACGTGTTGGAGGTCACCTGCCTTTTCCAGTGAAGAAGAAGTAAAAAGAAAACGAGGGAGGATATGATGGTGGTTTGTTTATATTGTTTGTTTACAGATATTAACATTAATGTGGCATTATGTAAACATGTGTAAACACGTGTAACGTGGCGTAAGACGAGGAACATCCAGAGCTCCCTCCGTTGCTTTGTTTTGGTACGTTTCTTTTTTCAAATTTGACTGAAGTTGTGTTACTGTATATTATCTACAATGTTAAATTAGTGTTACACAGCAACAACGTGGTCCAGGCGCTCGTGCTACGTTATAACGTTCATTGAACGATATGAATGAATGAAGTGAACATTTATTCAACCATTCTAAACTTGTGCAGTTTGAACCTTCCGAGCCAAAAAGTTCTTTACACGATGGCGTTAAAGGTAGCCCAATCGGAAGCCTACCTTATCCAGGGTATGTGATTTTCCAGCTCTATATTCTGATAGTACTCATCAAGAGTGCTTGTTCAGTAAAAGCAAAGCAAAGTTTGTTGTTTACCCAGGGTGTCGGACTAAGCACGAAGCTTGTTTCCAGCCGGACCCTGCATGGAAGCCTTGCTCAAGGGCTATTCAGCGGTGATTCATGATTGATGTGATGAATTGGGGAATCGAACTAGGGACCTTCCGGTATCAAGGCCGCCCCTCTAACCACTAGGCCACCGCTGCCACTAAAGTTAATTGGAGAATGCGGGCAGTAACAGGGGGTCTTCATGTTGTTGTCTTATTTATTAATGTATGTCTTTAAATGCAGTAGTGGAAAGTAACAAAGTACATTTACTCAAGTACTGTACTGAAGTACGTTGAGGTATTCTTTACTTTACTGGAGTATTTCAAACGTTCAGTACTTTTACTTCTACTCCACTACATCTCAAAGGCAAATATTGTACTTTTACTCCACTACAATTATTTGAAAACTTTAGTTACTTTGTAGATTTTAAACGATTCTGCTATTTTCAAAAGATTTTTATACATTTGAAATCTTGTGAAATGGGACATTCTGCATAAAGAATACTTTTACTTTTGGTACTTTAAGTATATTTTGATACCAATACTCTTGTACTTTTAATTCTGGACTTTTACTTGTAACAGAGTATTTCTAACATTGCAGTATTGATACTTTTACTTAAGTAAAGCATTTGAGTTCTTTTGCCACCACTGTTTAAATGTCTTAAAGGACGACTTCCATTTTCTCGGTCTGTGTCTCAGAGGAGGGCTGTGGACAGTCCAGAAACCCGTCTACCCGTATAATCGTTAAGCAGGATTTCAGATTTTTTATTTAGATTTTTATTAACGCGAGAACAATGGCTTCTATTATTGCATTGCAACTTTCCAGGAATAGAAAGCCTGCAGTTTCTATTAGCTTGGATTCCCCATCGATGATGTCACTGGCAGACGGGATTCTGAACTGTCCACTGCCCTCCTCTGAGACACAGACTGAATAGACCAAAAATTATCATTTTATCATGAGCATTAGAGAGGACCAAATGACCAATTATATGAAGTTAGGTTGAAAATGGGTGAAGTCGTCCTTTAATGAATTGAGTACACAGGACCACAATGGAAACAACAAGCCCTTTTAGGGCTTTTTCTGTTATCCCTTTAACGCTCGTTGTAAACCGTACAAGTGAAAATGAGCAGACACAATTGGAACTGGAACACTATATCCACCTGTTTCTGCGGGAATTTACTGGGGCACAGGCCCTATGCACAGGCCTGGTGGGGGACAGATCCGGCGGAGGCACTGCTGCATATGTATAGCCTACAACCGGAACTGACGCCCAGTCGCCCACCCTCCGCTTTAAACTTGTGGATAAATGAAGCTGATAAATGCGTACTCTCTCCTGATTGGCTGAAATGTTGTCACCTACCTGAAAATGTATTTTCTGTTTCTTAAAGATCTGGAGCAACAGGGAGACCCTCTGTGACTGAACAAACACTATATAAACGGCAATTAGAAGTTCAGAGTGGACTAATGTTGGTCCATTGAGCTCAGTAGCAATAGCAGTTGTTATCCATACCACTGATGTCTCTAAATTAACAGATCAATACTTGGTGTACAGTATTTCAATGGGGCCATTAACAGTCCCACCCACGACTAGACTAGTCTTTAGATTTAAATCGAAGTATGCCGTTAAGTTGCCCGCACGGGGACATTATTGTCAAAGAACATACAAATGAGTGGACAATAATATGACCAGAAACACATAAAGAGCTATAGCCGTAAATTACCTTTACAGGTCTGTAACTCTGAGAGTGCACAAATCCTAATTTGCCATAGTATCATACATATTCTGAAGAAAACCTGGAGACTGACATTCAGTAATTGGGTCTTATGATCAAAATAAGAACATTATAATATGTGAAAATCTAATATTTGCCACGGACAAAGCCAAGTCTTGTCACGGACACATTTGTCCATGTACGGTCGGACACATTGATGAACCCTGGTTGCCCGTCATAGTGGTGAAGAATCATTTGAAGAATAGATAACGTTACACAAGACTAATATTTATTCCTCCTCTTTGTAGGTACATCAACCCTGTCTGAAACATCTTGGAACGTACAAAAGAAGAGAAAGAGAACCAATTCCCCTCAAACAGTAAGTGTATTGCCAAATGCTCTATTTCCGCCCAATGCTTCATGTTTTCTTCTAACAACCATCTGCCACTGTCTTATAAACTGTCACAGAGGAGAGACAATGTTTTGTGTTGAATACGTAAAGGGATTGTAGGCAAGTTCAGAGATAAAAAAAGAAAAAAACTGTTGTCAAACACCGCCCCTCCAGCAGTTTGTTTCCCCGAAGGACTGTGTTTCAATGCAGGAAAACACCCCAGCATCATTATATAGTGGCTGATAGAGGGGAAAAATGCTAAATATATATATATATAAATATTTTTTAAATTTAGGCTTAATGTTGCCTACAATCCCTTTAAAACAGAAAAAAACAGAAGATCCGAGCACTCAGAACGTTAATAGGAGAACGGGCTGGTCATTCTGCTTTTATCGACTTGTTGTCATTTCACAGCTCATCAAATGTGCTGAAGTTAATTGAAGTTAATTGGGCAGTGTGCAAAAAGACATTGTCCTCCTTTTGTTTTGTTCTCTTTCATAGGGACCTCAACAGAAGCTCCAATTGCAAGCATGTATGCTATTCCCAAGCCACGTTAGCTGCTGCTGCTAGGTTAGCGTAGCCCCAGTCCAGGCTAGTGCTGCTTAGCTTAGCGCCTAGCTAGCCTCGCTTAAAACAACACCGTCTTTGTTAGCCTCCTCACCATGAGTAGCAAGCGAACCGTCTCCACGTTCGGTGGCCCTCTGCCACCGCGACGGTGTGGACTCCTGGACTGCAAGGCCATGATCTCCGCTGACGACCCCCACACCGTCTGCATCTCCTGCCTCGGGGTAGCGCATGCTTTCAATGCGCTGAAGTACCCCGACGCCCCAGACCGCTGCGACACATGCTCTCACTATTCTGAGAGGTTTCTCAGATCCCGCTACGAAGCGGCCAGAGCCTTTGCAGGCCTTTCTCCCGAGCCACACCGTGGAGACGGCGGGGCCTACGAAGCTAGCGGTGCTATCGGTAGGCCTGTCACAATTATTACATAATCGTCTAATCGCAATTATTTTATATAATCGCAATACTTTTTGCATAATCGTCTGTTAAAAAATGTCATATTTTCAAAGAATGTCAAAAATAGTGTAAATAGCAGATCTATAAGCTCAAAACGCTTCACGATGCGACGCGTTTTGAGCTTATAGATCGGCTAATTCCACTATTAATGTTTATTTTTAAGTATAAAGTAATTAAATATGTGTTATTTGTCATATCTGCCCTGTGCAACTGTTTCCCAAAGCAAAAAGCCAAACAGAAATGTAATTTTCATTCATAATGTTCTATTAATTTTCAACGACAGAAACACAATTAAATCGTTAATTGCAATTATTTGAGTGATAATTAATCGTCAACTAAAATTTGTAATAGTGACAGCCCTAGCTAGCGGTTCTCGCTATGTACCGCTGCAGCATTCCCGACCCCCATCTTCGGCCTCACTCCAGAAGTTCAAGAACCGGGGTTACATATGTAACCTCTAGTTCACGCGATAATCAACCTTTGACGTCAACGCGCAAGTATTAAAAAAGTATTCAAAGTCATGAATTTGTTGTAAAACCTTGTGCATATTCAAGACGTTGTGTGAACCAAAGCAAGCGCAAAAAAACTAAACATTGGCTTGGGAAAAGTGGCTGTTAGTGAGCGACAAACTCCTTCCAATATATTGAGCTGACCCTGCAGCAGTGATCATTCCAAAACGTCTTCTCGCTTCGCACAGAAGCCTGAAATAACTATACAAGAAGAAGCAACTGCTAACTTGCCCATAGAATCGAGCACATACTCTGTATTATACAGTTACGCTAGTCAAAAGTAGCAATATTTTTTGATCACATCTAGAAAACATAAAAATGCTTATCCACAAAGTAAAGCTCCTTACACACCGGAGGCGTTTTTTTCATGCGAATAATACGTTTTTTTAAAAACCTTATAAAGTCAATGCAAGCTTCCATGGAGTGAAAAAGCGAAAAAGCGAAGCGAAAAAGCGTCTTTTAATTATTCGGAACGAGTCCGAATTTTGCGTATATTCGCATAATCGCCGGTGTGTAATGACCTTAACAATACTTTTATTTTCAGCTAAAACGAGATTGCAAAGTTGTTGTTCACTCATTCAGCTTAGCTAGCCAATAGCCATGGCTATGGCTAATAGAAAAATAAAAATGGCCAAAGAGGATGAACCCCAGCAGAAACTCTGCCCCTGTGTCAATATAGTGTTCGGTAGGGACCCTCACCCGGTGTGTACACATTGTCTGGGTCTGATGCGCAAGGGAAGACGAAAGGCTATTTTGGTGAAGAGGGAAAAAGTGTGGGGGCCTAATATTGATCCCGGGGGGACTGCAGTCAAGTCAAAGTATGTAGGGTTTGAATGGTTAATGATACGGGAAGAGCCTGGAGAAAGTGGAAGGAGTTTGATTGCTAACGACTGATGAGCTGGCTGTGGTGGGAGCAGCAAAACCATGTTTATGATGTAGTAGTGAGAACCAGCCTGTTGAAATGGCCCGCTTAGTTGTTCAGCTGATTTGGCTGCACTCTGATTGGATCGTATATGGACATGTGACCACTGACCAGTCTCACATGTCCGACTTCCGACTGCCTGAACTATTGTGATACTTCATTTGTGTTTTGAAATCATTATACATAATTGGTACCATATGATCGGTATCTTGATTGTCTTGCAGTGGCATATCGACGAGACCGAAGACAAATCCGGGAGGCGTTTGATGACCACCTTTCCAACCAAAGAGAAGTAAGAAGGAACATGTTCTTAAATTGCCTGAGGCTCTCATTGTTCACCTTTCTTTGAGCCCATGCATTTGTTTTGTGATGCTAGTGTCCAAAGGCCATGTAAGCAGTAATACATTTATATGTATTCTCTGTTCTATATCTGTATTCACTCCATGTCTCACTATGGGAGAGCGCCCCCTGGTGTTCTCAGAAAGTTGAGCATGCTGAGAAGGTCTCACCAGGACAGTATAATATTCTGGACTGCGAGGCGCTGTCGACCGTAGGTAACAAGACGATTACAACAAAACCGTTAAGTAACAGATTACACAGTCTTCCGAGAGCAACTTCGTAAGTTCTCTCCAACTAGCTTACAAGGCTACCACCAGCATAGTCTGCTACCAGTTAGCCTAGCCAGGGGCTGCTGAATAGTACACTAGCTGCACGCTTCCGCCAACGGTGGTTAGCCACAAGCTACATATCGGACAAACACACCTGCATAGTCTGCTCAACGTGTGGTTTTGTCTCCGGTACAAACTTCATAAGTTTCCACGCATCTCAGCGGCTCATCTCCATCGCCATATCACGCTTTGTAAGCACGGTATGAGCATGGCCCCTGCACCTTCAAGACACCGGACCAGGACCAGGAAGGCCCCAGTACCACAGAAGGATTGTGAGAACTGTGGCAACAAAATGACAAAACAACGCCCTCTGCTTTTTTTCACTTGTTCATTTGACTCTGGGCGTAGCTGTACGTAGGACCCGTGCTCAGGGAAACCGGGGTTTTGGTCTGCCTTCAGCCGTCCACTTCCGGTGGTGCGACTATGTTTTCATTCCCACTAACAATATTTCTCCACGGAACACTAACACCATTTCTCCCAAAGAACATGGATCGTTTTGGTTATAAGCCCACTTGTTTCTATGATGAAAGATTCAAGCACAGCGCTGAATCTGTTCTTGAGAGATTAGGGTTACGGTTACACAATATGTGTAACCGTAACCACAAGTTGTTTTGTGAGCTTGTAGATCGGCTATTTTTGCCACGCTTCACCGTAGTTTAGTATGAATTGAATTGTCATTGCAATACAATTGTCAATATCCAGGTTATTCCCTGTCAGCGCCCTGTGTGAACGGCACGTTATTTAAGCCAAGGGCAGAGCTGAAATGGTTGGATGACAGCACTGCCGTTTTGTCATCAAGTCATAATAACTCATAACTCTGATATAGTGGAAAAAACTGTTAAAGTATATTATTTACAAAACATGTTTATATTTACATGTTTTCAGCCATGACTTCTATAATGAGACGTAATTGTATATGTAATGTGTTTAGAAAATCATAACATTTCCTTTACAGGTTCTTTAAGTATAGCATCTTGAAGTTCAGGCTTAATCAATGTAAAAAAAAAAGTAAAACAATCGATAGGTTAATAAAATGATCTAATTATAATCGATCCCTATTTTGGGCATGTCATAGGCGAAAAGCTTCGAAACATTTAAAAGAAAATGATAGGTGAAATAGCAGACCTGCTGTTTTTGCATGACACCGTTAAATACAAATAAAATAACGCTTAAGTGGTTCATCGATTCGTTCAAAAATGAAATAAAACGCTTCTCGACTAATTGATTAATTGAGAAAGTAATCAGTAGAATAATTATCGCTAATAGAAAGTTGCAGCCCTACAATATAACAATAAAAATGAAATGATCAATTAACCCAAACAAATACATTTTCATAAACACCAATTGAATATGACATTGCAAATGAGTAGTAAGAAGGGTACACTTATTATTTTTTCTTACCCCTTCTCACCTACACATCATCAAATTATACTCATACTGTATATACATGTATATCTTATCTCAATGTAGGCTTAATTATCCAGTGAAATGGTGGCAGTGTATCTATTGAGAAATATTCCTCCTATTCTTGATTGCACAGTTGGGAAGGCATTTGTTGTTCCTAATAATGTACATAACGATGAAATATCAGATATTGCCGGCTTGTTTCAGTTTCACTTTATGTTAAAATGGTGTCCTTTCAGGTGACTTACCAGCGAGTTGTCAATGTTGTTGAGCGGAGGACCACCACGAATCGCTCAGAAGTGTCATACGATAGAGGCTATGATGATGACCAACGGTACTACAGCTCTCGAAATGCACCAGACCAAAGAAGCTACCGTGGAGAAAACACGTACCCACCCGATGACCGTAGCTACATGGACGAACACCTCAAGCAATACCCCAGTGCACGCCCCATACCACAGTTGGTAAGATGGAGCTGTGCAGTGACTTTGTTAACTATTCTCTGCAGTGGTGTCATTTAAGCACATGTGAAGTTAATGTTATTTTATCTATTTTACCGCCAATTTGGGAACGATGCAAGTTGGGATTGCATGCCCCACCCAGTTACGCAATACATGTTTGTACCCATTGTCAGCGTACCTGTTGTACCTGTTTGGCTGTCTGTCAGATCCCTCCTGAGGTTCCTTCCATTTGTTTTCCTTTTTTAATTGAGTGTCCAAGCTTTTTGTGTTCCTTTGTTAAATGTGGGCCTATAAAGCCCTTTGGGACTGTAACCGTGATTACGGGCTATACAAATAAACTTGACATGCGGTGCCCCGGTGGATCACTGAGTAAGAGTGCATACCATATAAATAAGGCTATAGTCCGTCCCACAGCTGACCCCGGTTTGAATCCGACCCAAGGCTCTTTACTGAATGTTATCAGATTTGGTATATGGTTACAGTACATTAAGGGACGGTGGTGTCTGCCAGAAGTAGGAGTAAATCAAATAGGGTGTCTCAAATACAGCCAGCCATATTGACCACATGAACCCTAGCGTCCCTATTCTGACTGTGCATGATATAATAGGCGTACATTCAGCGAAAATACGTGAACATTTTGTGTATACAAGCTCACAACTTGGAGCTCACTTATTGCGAGAGCTTTGGCGAAGAGGGAAAAATGGAGTGGACCAAGTACAGACCCCTGGGGGAACCCTGTCAGCGAAGTGTGGTTAAATGACTTAAAACGGAACACTGTTGTGGCAAAACATACCACACAACTACAATATCTTTGCTGTTTTAATCCATCTCACCAAGACACTCTTGTCAGGTTACTGTACAGGTTACTTGAAAGTGAGGAAATAGCCAGCACACAATGAATGTCCTTTTCACATGGTTTTATTTACCTCTCATGGACGGAAACAACGGGCGCGTTTCAACCAAACAGGTCTTCCTCAGCGTTGTTTCAAGACAACAGGAAGTGAGGTATAAATTGTATATGATGCAATCAAGTCCGAATGAATAGAGGTGTCAACTGTCATCACCTTGAAAGCTAACAATGAAGACTCGATATTATTCAAATGGAACCAGGAAAGGACAGATGCCATGTGAAATACTAGTGCAATAGTAATAAAGTACATATACAATTCATAAGATCACACAGAGCCCACTCTGTAAACATAATACAGGCCACTACAGGGCACTACAAGGTGCCTGAAAGGTTAGTCAACCTGACAAAGAAGTCACTTGTGAGATTCAACAGTACATACTATGACGGATACAAAAATGATTTTTTGGACTTGATTGCATCATATACTATTTATAGCTCACTTCCTGTTGTCTTGGTATAACTCTGAGGAAGACCTGTTTGGTTGAAACGTGTTCGTAGATTCATTGTGTGCTGGCTATTTCCTCACTTTCATGACATTGAGCCGTGCGGCGTAAGACTTCACAGGCCTTCTGCTTTGCAGTCATTTCTCTCAGGTCACTGTACTTGACAATTAAAACAATTGTAATTTTAATATTCTTTCCAGGAGGAACCCCCCTATGGTTCACCCAGAGAGGACTTTCTTATAAGGCGACAAGTGGAGATAAGTTCTGGGAGGTAAGAATGGTGTCTTCCTGTGATGTTTCCACAGTTTACCAACTTGATATACTGAGGTGTGTATTATCAGCTTCTTTCTGGGGTCATTGTAAGGATGCTGAATTGAGAACTTTGTCAGGTGTTGCGCTATTTCTGTGTGGCTGCAACAAAATTGGAAAAGTGCAATGCAAATGCAATGTTTGAAACGACCACTTGGAGGCAGCATATGCTCTATTTTACAAGCATTATGATGAGTTGAAAATGGTTCGTCTGATATAATGTGCGTTTCTTTTGTTGTATGACTGTTCTCTAGTAAAGTAGTAGTTTGTGTCAAGGTCAGATAATGTCATTCTGCTCCAGTAAAGTTTGGATTAGCTTTGTTCATTTCTGTCGCTAGTACTGTATACACACACACACACAGTATTTCAAGGCAACTTCTACATGAAGACTGTGGTCAAGTGGCTGTAAATTAGGTCTGGACGATATGGACAAAATCAATTATCACAATACTTTTGATACAAACCGCTATCAATATTGTGAGTATTGTGATGATGTCAATTTTCTTTAACATTTTTCAGAACATTTAAAACATAGTGATAAAAAAAATAGTAGTATAAAATGAGGCTTAAAGTGATAACAACCAAGAAAAGACAACTTATGCCATATCACGATATTATGATATCCAATCTAGTCTCACATCACAATCTCTATAATATTGAAATATTGCCCAACCCTACTGTAAATCTTAGAAATGGTTGCCTTGGGAAAAAATTTCGGAGGTTCATTCACTTTTGCAGCGCTCTACTAGAGGTTGTTTGCTGCAGGAAGCTCGGCACCACACACAACACGGCTAAATCCAGGGGTCTGTCCCATAAAATAAATGCCCAGAAAGCTGTCTTGCCCCAGCCATTACAGCATGCCAACAGCTCCTGCAGGCCAAGGCCCCCGCCCCTCCTCCCCAGGAGTCACACAAGGCTAGAGACGGGGGGGGGGGGGACAAAGGGCACAAAGGGCACCAGTGTCTACTCCCTGGGCCAAGGAGCCAAACCCCCGCACCAATACCAGCTGGGCCACTCCCTCTCAAATACCTACACACACACCTCTTAGACTTAGACACCCTGAACTATCTATGCCCTCCTCTGTCTGTCTTCTCTGACCAATTTACTGTATATCAGGGAGTCTTCAACAGGGGGTCCTCAGAGGTACTACAGGGGGTCCGACAACATTTTTGAGCGATGGGGAACATTACCCGAAAATAGCTGCGAGGCGTTGTGAGCTTGTAGATCTGCTATTTTCGGGGAGTTGGTGTAGAGGGAAAAAAATTACAGAGCCAACGGTCAAGTTGATTAAATCTTGAGGGTTTAAAAGGTTAACTATCTGAACAAGTTTAATCTGCAATATGTAGGGTCCCTGCTTCATCTCTCTCTCAGCTAAGGGGTCCTTGGCCTGAAAAATGTTGAAGACCCCTGCTGTATACTGTATATATCATGTTGTGAAATTGGCCTTATGACGATCGTTGCAGATGTTCAGCATTGTACTGCAATGCAGGGGCTTTGGCATGGAAGTCTTACTCCAGAGAAGGCATTCTGCAGAGAGCTTTGTATCCGAATGTCAAAGTTGCTGTTGGACAGACGGGGCACTCATGATGATACATGTGTGTGAACATGACCGTTACTGTGTCTGTGCATCAGGAATAGCAACTTGTTAACATCGCTGGAGCCCAAAGGAGGCCCCATCATGCTTTAGTTTGGGGAAGTCTTATGCTCAGGTTTCAGCGCTTGTGGTCAAGACGCCGCAGACGGCCTCATCGTCGCCTTAAGTGACAGACAGGAATCATTAGGCAGGAAGTCTTTGGAGGGTGTCCTCTTGCACAAGGTGTCTGTAAGCCATGTGCAAAAGAGTCCCAACATCTTTCCGCATGCACTCATTCGCGCCACCAGGCTTTCCCACCATGGAGGAAAGTCTGGTTTTCATTCTAAAACTGGGCCGTGTGATCCGGTTTAGAAAAAAATTGGTTCCTGACGGTGGTGGGTTCCAGTTGGCATCGCATTGTTTTTGTTCCCCACATAATGTGAATCAATTAGTTTAGTCTCGCTAGTCGCGCTACAAGTTAGAATAAAAGATGCATGTACCATCTTTACCACCTATGCCAGAGTTCATGTTGATAAAGACTAGAAGAACTTGTGTGTGTGTGTGTGTGGGTGGGTGGGTGTGTGTGTCAACAACGGAGGCGAGAAATGGATTGTTCAGTCTGCTCCGTTGTGGAACTATTGACCTCTGATGACAAATGCCAGATAAGATGTAAAATGGGAGCCTTATTAAGTTGGTGCTACTATTGTACAAGATAGTCACTTAGATGTCCCTCAAAAGTGTCTTTGCTGAACTAAGCCTTTTCTGGGTTGAACATTTCTTTTGTAAACCATCTTTTTGCTCAAATGACCTCAGGCAAACTTGAAGCATGGTCACAATATTTTGTTATTGGGACTTTATCAACAAAAGCAAGGAAGTATGCAGTGACAGGTTTTCTGCAGTTTTCTTAGGTTTTGCTTTACTTTAGCTCCATCTGGGGCCCAGGGATAATTTTGAGCTTCAGGTGATTTTCCAAGTAATTGCTCGGGGCTTAAAGTTAATGTGCCATTTTGTTTTTAGTGCTCAGAAGATCTACTGCATAAATCTCTGCTGTATTTAGAAACTATCCCTTTGTCTTGTGGTGTTTTTTTGTGTCAGATGTTTAACCTCTAAAGTGCTTGATTTGTGCTCCCATCATGTCAACCGCCTGTATGTACAATGTATAGCAACTCCTTTTCTTTCCATAGCCGTGTGATGTTAGTTTAGCAGGGCCACTGAAGTATTACGATGGCAGTTAAGTTTATTTGGCAAAAGGCAAGCTGAGCCTTGGCTACTTCAAACAGGCCATGCGTCGTAAAAGCTGTAGGCCTTGTTAGGCCTGCTCTTTGTTTTGGATGTGACTTAAGTTCAGGACGAGGTCAGGACAACCAGGTGTCTATTCATTTATACCTCTGCTTGGCACTAAAGCATGTTGTTCAGGCTCAGGCATTCAGTCAACAAACAAACAATTACCTTGCTAAATACTGTACAGAGATGACAATTAAAACAGCGTATCATCGCTGTCGGGCAGAAACCTTGCATCTACAGCTCTTTATATATATTTTTTTCGTTTTTTCATAATGCTAATGGTCATCTTTTAACCACTTAAGCCATTGGTTCTCAAAGTGGAGTACGGGGACCCCCAGGGGTACTTGAGGCGGTTCCAGGGGTCCCCAGCTAAATGATGGATAGGAACCAAATGGACCCTGGTTCTGTAACTCTGAGAGTGTACAAATGGAACCAAATGGACCCGTTAGGGTCCATTTGGTTCCCACTTAAGCCATTTAACTCTGTACACTCTCAGAGTTAAATTAACATTGATTTTATAATATAAATTTGGGTCCCAGAGGTATAAATGCCATTAAATGGGGGTCCGTAGCCTAATGCATGTCAAACTAGGGGTCCTTGACGTTAAAATGGTTGAGAATCACTGCTAGAAAGCCGTATAAATCTTCTCTTATTGGGGTCCCTGGCTTATCTTTTCAAATGGGGGTCCACGGGCTAATAAGTGTCAATTTGGGGGTCCTTGACATGAAAAAGTTTGAGAACCACTGACTTAAGCCATCTTCTATACTTCGTAGTACATTTTTTGAAAGCTTTTTCTATAATGCTATGCCCAAACTAGGGATTCAGTCTGTCTGCGGGTTTTTATAAATACTTAACCAATGAAAAGTTTTAACAAGAGCTTGTCACTAAATAACGATTGGAACAATTTATTTCCTGAAAAGTAAATACGCTTTGAGATACAAGGGATTCTGACCGACAGTGACAATACATATGCCAGGATTTGAGTTGACACAATGACAAGTGAGTGTTATATGCACTGGCGTCGTAAAGACTAAGGTTCAGCCCAGGCTCTAGATTAAGTATTTTCATAACAAGACTGAATACACTCAGCTAGGCCAACCCTTTGACAGCGAAGGCTAAGTGAAATGAACGATGGTGCGGAGTGCAGTTACCTTTTTTGCTCCCCCATACATCACAACGTTTTAATATTTATAGCAGGCCTTTCACAAAAAATAGCATTACATGATGCCAAGGGTACATGTCACTAGGAAATAAAGTGTGGCTTTCATGAATATGACTTACATTTAGTTGAGTAGCTTTTGGACGAAATATACAGTTTGCTGCTGCTGCTGCTGTCGGATACAAAAACTAATGTATCATTGCTTTTCTTTATTAAACTTCCTCCTCAAAATGAACGCTTTTCGTTGCCCTTTGTCTGCAGAGCAAAGGCCCATTCAGAAACCATTTTATAATTGTTGGGGAAAAGATAATAATAATACAAATTTATATTTATTTATTTATACTCGTACAATGTGAGCATAATGGGCCCATAAAGAGATTATGATTCTGAAAGCGCTCAAATCGTCATGCAGTTGAGACATTAACCCATTAAGACCTGAGGCCGATTCTAAAAATCTTTTGGAAAAAAAGATATAAAAGACATACAAAATATTTAGTTTCAGGGATCCCCAGAAGCAAAGATTTGAGTTACAAATGTTGGCTTTAAAAAAAATGTGTTCAAAGATTTGCACACATTTTCACAATTCTTCAAAAATAGCAGATAGCCAAAGAAATCTAAAGTGACACAGATGCGTTCCCGGTCTTAACGGGTTAAATTGTGTTATTAACATTATTGTTATCATGGTTAGAATTGAAAAGGTAATGAAAATCATCGACCCGAAAGACAGTGAAATTTGTTCTCAGTCTCTGTGTTGTTTCTATGATGTTTGGCAGGGACAGAGCCGGTCCGTATGTCAGCAGCAGAGGTCAAGGGTTAAGCCCTCTCATGACAGTGACACGCATGTCAGACAGAGGAGACAACAAGCTGATGTCATCGCATTCACACGCAGCCCGGGGGTATGTATGCTTTTCTGTTACGCTGGCCGATCAAACTAATTGATTTAAAAAAAAATATATATATATATTGATAATCAATACGTACATTCATTAATCAATTAACACATTGGGTGCCAGAATTTTTTCATAACAACTTACGTTGGGTGCCAGCATTCTCCCCATTGACTGCGCTTTGCCGTTTAAAGCTCTAGACTCCACGACGAGCAAATCCACGTAAAAAAAAGCATCCATTCATATAGCGCGAGGACCCTGGCTACAGCCTGGAACGATAACATTTCACTCACAAGTTACAACAGGGGAGGATCGCGGATGACCGGTTTTCCCCACCGGAAACAGATTTGGAGATATAGGCGTTTTAAAGAAGGAAATAGACAGGAAGCGGATGGGAGCCATGTTTTTGTTTCCGGTGATCCATTTGGCCTATCCTTCTCAGGATCACAATGGGTACTCCCAGAGCTGCTCCAGCCCCGTCTGTGTGGAGAAAAACGAAAAAAACAAAAAGACAGCAAAACCGAATACCCTTCGGTTTTGGCACTCCGTGTAATTATTTGCAAAACCGAATACCCTTCGGTTTTGGCACCCCATGTGTTAATAATCAATCCCTGTTTTGGGTATGTCATTATAGGCTATTGCTTGTATATCACTATACAAGCTCACAATGCATGTAGATGGGCTATTTCCACTATTTGCATGAAACGGATGGTAATGTTGGTCGGTCAGTACGTCCCGTCCAACATTTAGCTCGCAGTGAGGTATGAGGTATGAGCTTGTATATCTCTGCTATTTTTGAATAGGCAGCGTATAAAATATGGATGAAGTGGTTAAAATGATTGTGATGCTGCAAATTTAGCTGGGGACCCCCTGGTTTTGAGAACCGCTGCGCTATAGCAGTAGCAGATCTACAAGCTCACAAGGTGTCAAACGTTGCACAGTTTATCTCATAAATAATAGCCAGATTCAGATTGCGTGATGAACTCGTTTTGTTGGCACCATAAGAGAGAGAGAGAGAGAGTCTTCTGTCTTTTTTTTGGTCTTTTTTCTTTTTACCAACTACACAGAATTGTCTCCCGAATTTTGTTCTTGCAATGTATACAGTGTATAAGCCAGTGAAACAAAAATAAATAATGTATGTGTAATGCAAGTGTTTGGAACTGGATATCTATAGGAGTTAGGTAGGCATACGGTACACACGTTTTTGACAAATTATGCATCCCTGAATTCATTTTCAGTGATGGCAGTGATACTGAGAACCACAGGCATTCATTATATTTCATGGGAAATGTAACATACAAGCTGTACTATAATAGTACAAATTGTTTTGCTAGAAGGATATTCTCAACTGGCAATTTGACCAGTTTGTCAATTCCATCAGCATTTTTTTGCACAAGGCAATTTTTACAGTCACTTTTTTATTTTCCCATTGTTCACAAGCTTTCATAACAGATGGAGCATAAGGAGCCGGGAACTAAATACCGTGGCCAGGACTGGATTTGATTATAGGCCTGTCACAATCATTACATAATTATTTGAGATCGTCACAATATTTTTTTGCATAATCGTCATAATCATTTGCATGTTAAAAAATGTCATGTATTTTCAAACATTTTCAAATATAGTGGAAATAGCAGATCATATCTGCTCTGTGCAACTTTTTTTTTTACAAAGCCTAAGTTTACAAAGCCTAAAAAGCCAAACAGAAATGTAATTTATATCCATAACGTTCCAATGTTCAGCGAAAGAAACACAACTCAATTGTTAATCGCAGTTATTTGAGTGACAATTAAATCGGTGAGTAAGATTTCATAATCGTGACAGCGCTAGATTTGAATTAACCCATTGCAGCCAGGAACGCATCTGTGTCATTTCGATTCAATTCGATTGCTTTGGCTATTCAAGAATAGCAGATATACAAGCTCGTAGCGCGAGTGCCGCGCTACGAGCTTGTAAATCTCCTATTTTTGAAAAATCGTGAAAACTTGTGCAAATCTTTGAATATATATACTTTTTCAAAGGGAACATTTGTAAGTTTGTGCTTCTGAGGGGGTCCCTGGAACACAATATTTTGAGATGAGGGGGGTCCCCGGCCAAATACATATAATTGTGCGGATCCTTGACATGAAAAAGTTTGAGAACCACTGATTATAGAAACATATTTTTTTCAGGAAACTGTTAGGATTTAGAAGACATTTGTAGAATCGAACTCGGGTCTAAATGGGTTTTTAATTATTGTGTGTTTGTGTTCCCCAGGGACGACTATGACGACTACCCGCCATGGAGAGAGTCCTCATTAAATACGTCACGCGATCGCTCTCCTCCTCCTCCCAGGAGGGAAGTCCAGACGTCTGTGGTACCCAGTGCCCAGGGTTCGGGGTCCAGCAGTAGGAGCTACACCCCTGAGAGGGACACGGGTTACACCTACCAGCAGCTCCAGCAAAGGCGTAAGGAGCTCATCTTCATCTAAGCGAGAAGCGTCGCATTATCAGCCCGTAGATCAGTGGTTCCCAAACTGGCAGTGGTGGAAAAAGTACTCAAATGTTTTACTTAAGTAGAAGCAACCCTGGGCACCGCTCAGTTGTGATTGGATTTCACTCCCTTCGAAGTAGTCAGGGACCAATCAGGGTTTATCACCAGACCAGAGGCATTTTTTGAATTCGCCCCTTAGAAATGCAGGTTCCACACAGAGATTCCAGACTAATATCTACGCAGTGATATTAGTCTGGCCATGCCAGGCTAATCGCATGTAGCTTGTGGATCTGTTTTTGTCGCACGAATAAATGGCGTATAAATTAGGCTTTACGAGTTTAAAAAAACAAATCATAAATTATATTTATGTATTAGCTGTCATTGTTTGACTATTGATTATTGACTATTGACTATTATATATTTATTTATTTATCTTCCAGGTTATGAAGATCCTTTAGGCCATAAAATAGACCGGGGTAAGTTTATAAAGGGAACTATCCCTTGGCTTTCAGGTTAGCCAATTTGTCCCCTTCTCCTTGTATAATTAGATAATTGAATTACTAATATTATTATTATTACAAGTATAACATAATTGCAATATTTTATGCATGCCTTTTTAACACACTAAGAAATGTCATCATGAGCCAAATGGATTTCCAATTCCAAATCCATTGTTTTCATGCTGGAAAACCCTGAACTCTCTGAACTCTGTGACTCCATGTGATTGGCTGCGACCCGCGAGAAAGCTGAGAAAGCATGTCTAAGTGTGGAATTGCTACAGTAGCACTATGCATTTCATCTGGTCTAAGCAGAAAATGGCATCAGTGAAAAGGGGGGGTATACATGAATGTGTACGCATTATGCGGAATAGGAGGACGAAGGGAGACAATAGGCTCTATGCACTGCAGCCATATTGGGAAGAAAGTTGGCCTCTTCCTTACTTCCTTCACAGGTGTTGCCAATGATGCTAATTAAGGCTCTGTTCCATTCTGGCCCAACAGAGTCAGGGTGCTGATATTGTGCATGTTGGCTTGGCTCACTGGAAAGACTCTGCTACACCAGACGTGGGTCTCAATTGTGGTCCACTCCAGGGACCCTCGTGGTTCCTTGAGGGGGTTCCAAATGGCCCCTTCACGGGTGTGTAACTCTGAGAGTGGCCCAGTTCATGTCCTCAACTGTAAGAGCTTGTGCCAAAACAATGCCAAACAGTCATCAGTTTTCCCTTTCTTACTAAAGGGTGACTTCGTTGCACAATGAAAATAACGCTGTGACACGTTGTGAGCTTGTACATCGGATATTTCCCGTACGTGAAACCAGTGTGCAACTTAAAGGGATAGTTCACCCCCAAAATGACTATCGACTATCCAATAATTTGATGACCGGCAGCAGTTCCAGTAGAAGACACAAAGAGTCTCCTTTGTATCTACCTACCGGAACCGCTGCCTACCGGGTCCGGTCCGCTGGTCTTCAAGTTATTGGCTTAGGAATGCGACAAAAACAAAAAAATATCCATGAATACAAGTCTCCATGGGGTGACTAATCGCTAGGATTTTTGTTTTGTTTTGGGTGAACTATCCATTCAAGTATAAAATATGCATTATGCAGTAAGTATGCCTCAGAGTCTGAAAGACAATGTCAGTAAAGTTTCAAAAGAATCCGACAGGGACCCGTCCTTTTTAAGCAAAGCATCTGCTGTGAGACTCGTGCACCGTGAGAGCCCAGGATGTGCTGGAACATGTTAAGATGCTAATTACACTCAAGCAGAACACTTGCTGGGAAAACGATAGCCTTGGTTTTTTTATTGTTGGTGCTTTGGCTTTGGATTCAAGGTCTGACCTTTCCTTGGTGTGAAAGTAGCGTGCACAACTGACGGAACAGATGTCTTCACAATCACACACCACGCCAGTCCAGTTCTGTAAGTCCTCAGATGTTCTATCTAGAAGCAGAGGTTCACAAAGTGTGCCATGCCAAGGACCCCCAAATAGCCATAGCCTCTGGCTGCGACCTTCTCCAAAAAAAAAAACTAAGACTGTGTGTGTACTACAACAAAAAACAAAAGAAGCACAGTAAAATTATAAATGAGATTTTAATTGAAATTTTTATTACCCTATATCATGTCTATGTCCTAATCTAGTAGACCAGTGGTGCTCAACCTAAAATTGTCAAAAATAATTGAAAATAGCCGATCTACAACCTCACAACGCCTCGCAACTGAGCTTGTAGATCGGCAATTTTCACAATATTTATCTGTGGAACAGAGTCAACTTCAGGCATTAAAACTAAATTTAATGCCTGAACTACTACATTCCAAGTGCTTCTCAGGGTGGGGGGGGGTCCCCAGTTTAAATATGATTATTTTGGAGAGTCACGGCCTGAAAAGGTTCTGTTCTAGCTAACCACTGCTAGTTAATTAGTCAAATTGGTGGATTGCGTGCCTGCATCTCCGCATTAGCTCTTTTAGTGGGGACTGATCCGAGTCTGATCCTCTATTAATAGGTTGAATTGTACATGTTGTGACATGTTTCTGTGTTAAAGTGGCTTATTTTCTAAGTTGCATAAACATGTTTATGTTTTGTAAACTAACTCCCTGTGAAGACGCAATTAAATGTTGAGAAAGCGGAGTCCCGCTACTCCATCTGGGACACGAATTAGTCCAACACAAACTACACAGAACTGGTAATGATGATGATAAAGAATACACACTACACTTACACATGGGATTGCCCCCCCCCCCCCCCAGAATGTTTATAACCATAAATTTACAATATCTTATCTAAAAACCTAGATGTACTATTGACATGAACCAAACCGTCCCTATTCTGAGCATGTCATAATAGGTGAAAATAGCAGATCTGCAGGCTTGCGACGCATTGTGAGCTTGTAGATTGGTTATTTTCTGCAAAGAGATGTGGTTATTTTCTGCAAAGAGATGTGGTGCCCTATCTTTAGCCTCATGCCTGAACTATTTTGATAATTTTTACTATTTTGAAAAAAATAGTGAAAAAATAGTGAAAATAGCCGATAAATCGGCTATTTGAACTATTAAAAAAAGTAAAAAATAAAGTTTAGGCATAAGGGGTAAGGCAAGATAGGGCATGTGGTGTAGAGGGAAAAAGGAGAGAAGTATAGACCCCTGAGGGGTCTATACTAAACTACGGTGGACAACGTATAATAGGGTTTGGATAGTATATGGGTTTTTTCAACAGGATGAAATGTTATCTAATTAATAATCGTTCATGGCTGCCATATGTCCTTTTTAAAACCCCTGTTAAGAAACCTGACAATTGTGGAAGTACAGGAGGCATTTGGAGCAGTCCATCCGTCATGGCTCAGTGGCAAACAAACTGGCAGCACAGCATGCCCCATGTGCCCGATAAGAAAAGAATGCAGACTGTGTTTGTCCTATTGAACAGCTGTCTGTTTGCAGTTCTACCTCAGATTGACTAGCCTCAGATGTATGTGTGTGTATGTGTGTGACTAGCCTCAGATGTGTGTGTGTGTGTGTGTGTGTGTGTGTGTGTGTGTGTGTGTGTGTGTGTGTGTGTGTGTGTGTGTGTGTGTGTGTGTGTGTGTGTGTGTGTGTGTGTGTGTGTGTGTGTGTGTGTGTGTGTGTGTGTGTGTGTGTGTGTGTGTGTGCGCGTGCGCGTGCAAGCATGTTGCCAATGCCAACTTGCCCACATGCTGTATTATGTGTTAGGAAGCACTTGAATCATAAAATATTCGTTTAATAGAACAAAGCCCATAAACTAAAATAGACAATTGTCTTCTTAAAGCTATCAGCAGTCAGGCAGATCTCCATTTTTCTAGCTTCATTACACATTGGGTTTTAATATGGACCCCTGTATCGCATGAGCTATAAATGTCTGTTCGTTATAATCTTTCATGGGTTTTCACGGTTCTCTGCTCATCATTGATTTGCAATTCATGACCATCTGCTGCAGCAAATTTTCCATTAATCATTTGAATTACGCATCTTGGTATTTCGCCACAGATTCGGTGCGTTTAGTTGGCAGCCTGGCAAGCATTGTAGTGAATATACCGTGCATGTATATTTGATCAGATTTTCTTTACCAGGCAAACAAACAAACAGCTTTTCTTCATGTTAATAATAAGAGAAAAGTTTGCGCTCTTGACTCAAGGCCTGCCAATGAGCAGTGGTGGAAAAAGTACTCAAATGTTTTACTTAAATAAAAGTATCAATACTGCAGTGTAGAAGTACTCTGTTACAAGTAAAAGTCCGGAATTCTAAATTTACTTGAGTAAAAGTACAAAAGTATTGGTATCAAAATGTACTTCAAGGACCAAAAGTCAGAAAAAATTGAAAATAGCAGATCTACAAGCTGCGACGTGTTGTGAGCTTGTAGATCGGCTATTTTAAAATAGCCAAGGTATAAAATAGAGCTAAAGTGGTAAGTGTATGTTTTATAATGTAAATAAAATGTATATCTGCAAAGTAACTAGTAACAAAAACCTTCAAATAATTGTAGTGGAGTAAAAGTACAATATTTGCCTCTAAGATGTAGTGGAGTAAAAGTGTGGACAATTGGAAATACTCCAGTAAAGTAAAAGTACCTCAACATTGTCCTTTAGTACAGTACTTGAGTAAATGTACTTAGTTACTTTACACCACTGCCAGTGAGTGGGCCAGGTGTGAGGTGCCAAGTGTTCACGATGTTCAAGTTGATGTCTTCATCTGGCCTGGATTTGAATTATGTGTTTTAATCTAAGATTGTATACAATTGTACCACACATTTTGGCTGTGGAAAGTTCCACTGGGGTGTCTCTCACAACCTGACAGCACTATTATTGGTTAAAAAACAAAATCACAACTCCACAAGTGTTTTTAATTCCACCTTGGCTCAGTTCAGGCTCATCACCATGGGAGATCCCCTTTAAATAAAAACAAACATCTGCAGCCTTGCAATATTTGTTTTTTTTTTATAGACATATCGGAGCCAGCAGAGTACAGTACTTCAATTTAGTCACAGCTGAACGTCTCGACCACCATTGTGCGGTAGGGAAGACTCCAGTGAACGAGTAAACTTAAAAAAAAAGCAATTTATACTCTTCAACAACAGCCTCATATAGCATCTTGTCCTCTTCCATTGTTCACTGTACAAGCGGGCAAGTAAATAATTGCTTGGTGGCTCCCAGCAGATAATAACTGATTGTTCCTTAATGTGTTTTTCCTATAGGACACACTAAAATAAAACAATGCCGTGGGCGAGCGGCACTGATGTGTTCTTTATTAGGATTGCACTCTCTTTAACCCATTAAAACCGGGAAAGCGTCTTGTGTCATTTTAGATTTTAGCTATGTATATAGCAACATAAGTTAGTTTTCCAGAAATCTCTTAGGATTTAGAACAGGGGTCTTCAACGTTTGTCAGGCCAAGGACCCCCTAGCTGAGAGATGAAGCAGGGACCCCCCCCCTTTCATTTCAGATGAAACTCTTTTTGCTGTTTTTTCCCTCTACACCTATACCTCTTTGCCAAAAATAGCTATTTTTGGCTAAAGTTCTCCTCAGAAAAGGGATGTTTGGGTTCAAGTGGTTAATGTAAAAAAAAAAAATAATAATAATCATATCACACAAAGATTTGGCGACCCCCCTGTAGTAACTCTGAGGACCCCCTAGGGATCCTGGACCCCCTGTTGAAGACCCGTGGTTTAGAACAGTGGTTCTCAAAAATAACAGATCTACCAGCTCACAGCGTGTCACTTCGTGCCGCTCCGCGAGCTTGTACATCTGCTATTTTTGAACATTTAGGAAAAATCTTGAAAGTGTTTTGAATAATTTAGAATTGTTTAACGCAAATCTTGTTTAACACAAAACATTTTCAGATGGGGGGGTCCGCTGGCTAATATGTATCCATTTTGGGGGTCCTCCTTGGCATGAAAAAGTATGAGAACCACTGATTTATAAGGGTATTTATTTGTGGAATCGGCCTCAGGTCTTAATGGGTTAAAAAAAAAAGAAAAAAAGAAGAAGTTTCCCCTTGTTCAAAATGCCTCTGTTCACCATAAACATCTGTGAGTGATTGTTCTGTTGGTTTTACTAAATGTTGTGTGTGACTCTCTCTCTCTGTACAGAAAACCCCAGAGTGTCAGCTAGTCATACTCCTCCTCCCAGTGGTTCAGCTGCCGGGTCTCCACCTCGCAGCTCAATGGCCGTTCAGGTGAGAACCAGGTTCTTCTTTCTGAACCCGTTCAATCCGGCCGGAACGCATCTGTGTCATTTTAAGATTTAAGATTCATAAATGGCAGATATAGCATAAACTCCCCGTCCCTGTCAGGTGCTAAGAAGCGGCCTGCTCACTCCTCATGCATTGAAGGAAGGATGAGCTCAGTTCGGGACTCTCCCCAGGCTGGCAGAGGGAGAGTAGGGCCCAGGATTACAGCTTAGGCATTGGCACTGAGTGAAAAGATGGGTTACAAAATATTTTTAAAAACATTTTATGCAAATCTTTGAATATATATATATTTTTTAAAGCAAACATTTGTAACTCAAATCTTTGCTTCTTGGGGGGTGTCCCTGGAACAAAACATTTTCAGATGGGGGGCCAAATACATATAAAAAAATGCTTTCTAAACCCTAACAGTATGTTGCTATATCAGCGGTGCTCCAACTTTTTCATGTCAAGGACCACCCAAAATGTGCTTGGCCGCGGACCCCCATCTCAAAATATGTTGTTCCAGGGACCCCCCAGAAGCACAGATCAGAGTTCGCTTAAAACATCTATATATATATTCAAAGATTTGCACACATTTTCCACAATGAAAAAAAATCAAGCTCATAGTGCGGCACTCGGTGCCACACTATGAGCTTTATATCTACTATTTTTGAATAGCCAAAGAAATCTTAAAATGACACAGATGCATTCCCGGTCTTAATGGTAGCGAAAATAGCTGATCTACAAGCTCACAACACTTTGGAGTACGCCATGTTGTGAGCTTGTACAGTAGTAGATCGGCTATTTCCGCTTAGTATCGCAACTGTGAGTTCATAAAAGCAACCCTTACTGATTATGACGTATTTCCTAGACATGGCAAATGGAATTCATCATAAATAATTGTTCATGATTTTATTGCCTAGAAAGAAATAGAGCCCACACACTATACCTCCTATTAGTACTTTAAATGGCAACGGACCCCCTGTAGTGACTCTGAGGACCCCCTAAGGGTCCCGGACTCCCTGTTGAAGACCCCTGCCATACCGTATAAGCACCGGTTGTTCTCGAGTCTTTTATTTTCTACCCGAAACACATACAGTGTGTTTAGATCTTTATGTGCATTGACTTACTTAATCCTCTTTACTCCGTTGAGGGGCATAGGGCGTTCACCAGAGCTCTCCGTCTCCGTCTCTCAAGTGGGAACGGTTACTTCTGCTTTCAGATTCTGTAATCTTTGTTCTTACGCCTGGGTGGGTGATTGGCCCAAGCAGTCGCACTTTATGTGCATTACAGCCCACTTAATTCATATTGACCAAGTGTGACTGAAATATTAGCCATTTTTTACTATCTTTAAAAAACATTTCAAAATAGTTAAACTAGCCAATCTACATCGACACGTTGTGAGCTTGTAGATCGGCTATTCGAACAATTTTAAAATATTTTTCAAAATAGTAAAAAATGGAAAAAATGTTTAGCGATAAGTGGTACGGCGGCGCGCAAGATAGGGCCCATAGTGTTTGTACTGTATTTGTTGATGACATTTTATTGTGTAATTTCGATTTTGATGCCAATACATTTGTACTTTTACTCAAGTCAACTTTTCAATACAGGACTTTTACTTGTAACAGAGTACTTGTTGCACCATTGCTCAGCTTTGATGTGAAATTCAGTGGTGGAAAAAATACTTGCATGTTTTACTTAAAGTATCAATACTGCAATGTAGAAATACTCTGTTACAGTAAATGTCCGGAATTCAAAATTGACTTGAGTAAAAGTACAAAAGTATTGGTATCAAAATATATTTAAAGCAAAAAGTAGAAAGTACTCATTATGCAGAATGTCCCATTTCACAAGTTTTCAAATGTATAAAATGCGTCGGCGATCTACAAGCTCACAATGCGTCGCATCCGACGCATTGTGAGCTTGTAGATCGGCTCATTTCAAATGGCAGAAATGTATATAGGGCTGATGTGGTTAATGTATGTTTTGTAGTAATAGTCAAAAACGAAAGAGTAATTAGTAGTCAAATAATCAAGTCAAATAATTGTAGTGGAGTAAAAGTACAATATTTGCCTCTGAGATGTAATGGAGTAGAAGTAAAAGTATTGAAAATTGGAATACTCCAGCAAAGTACAAATAACTGAAAAAAAGTATAGTTCTTAAGTAAATGTACTTAGTTACTTTCCACCACTGGTGAAATGTATACAGGTCAGAGCTTTAATGTTTACTGTCTGCTGCAGACTTTGAAATCAGAGCCCATTTCTAAACCAAGTGACCTGAGCTCTCTTGACCCTTGAACTTTAACCTTTTGGCCCGTCTAGGAGGAACTCCCCGCATCTGTAAAAGAACCAGAGAACGACGTGGTGATGGTGGTGGGCAGCACGGAGCCCAAGCTGACACCCGAGGAAGACTTAAAGGCCCGCAGAGCCAAGGCCATAACGGCTAAAGCTTTTGAAATCGAGAAGGTAATTAGTTTTGCGACCGTCTTGACTGTACACTTTTTGCAGTGAGTGTTTTTATGACTGTGCCATATTGCAACTCGTCTCGTTTTGGCTTTCCTACTGTTTATCTCAATCTTTCTTTCTTTCAATTTTTTCTTTTTTTTATCCCACGATTTTGCAACCATTTTTCACCCAGTGCCAATTGTCTAAGTAATCCTGGTCGCTACACTCCCTCTGCCAGCCTAGGGAGCCCAGATGCCTCCTTCAATGCATGAGAGCCAACTGACCTTCTTATCACCTGACAGGGGGGAGTTTCCCCGGTTGGACGTAGCGCGTGGAAGGAACATGTTATTCCGATCAGTTCCTTTCCCCTCCATCAGGCGCCCCGGCTGACCAGGGGGAGAGGATTACTGCATGTTTTTGTGAGAAATAGCTGATGGAGATAGGGCCTTGGGGGGTCCCCGGACCCCACTTTGAGAACCCCTGTATTAGATCACGGACCACCATAACTCTCAGAGTTACAACCACATAAGGGTCCATTTGGTCCCTATTACTATCCATCATTTGTCTGGGGACCCCCTGGAAGCCCCTCGAGGACCCCTGGTGGTTCCCGGACCCCACTTTGACCCCACATGCCTGAGAGATAGGCAAATAGAGATTTAGCGAGTGTGTGTGTGAGAGAGAGAGTGAGAGGGAGCTACTTACACAGGCACTTAACGAATGCACATTTCAAAGCCCACCAGCATTTCTTTCATACATGGTCCAGCAAGCCACATATATACTAGGTTTAGATTCAGTCTAGTTTCTTTATTGGGTGGTGAGAAAGGAGGATGAGTCTGCAGAAAAAAAAAGCCCTATAAGCACCTCAGGTCGTGACGAGCCACACGGCCGCCTAGCATTTTGGGTCCTGCCCTCCTCTTCTCTTCCCTTCCCTTCCCTTCCCTTCCCTCCCTCCTTCTACTGCAGTATGCCACAGTACCACTTATCTGTTCCCGTTAAAGCAGGGCAGGAATTGCCCTGCAGGATGCGAGACGGCCCACCCACAGTGTGGTACGTCTCTTGGCATTAGCACACGCATGCTTACCCCGCTGCCATTCCTAACCAGATTACAGCCGCGGTTGGAGGCACCAGCCTGTAGTGTACTGCATTTTTTTTTTACTGTAACATCTGCCCCAGGCTCGGCTAAATACGCACTGATCCATCACTGTGCAGTGGAGGAGAGGGCCAGGCTGGCTGACAGGGGCCGAGGCAGTGGGGTTGATGATGGTTGGGGCAAAGGAGCTGGCACAGGGTCTGCAATCCTACCAAGGCTGCTGATGAGCGATGGCTCAGATCCCACTGCCGTTACTCAGCTCCATGCTGAAGGGGCAAGCCTGCCTCTCCCACACACTGGAACCTCGATGCACTTTCACTCCGTTCTCTGCTGGATCTCACTTTAACTCATTCAATCCGGGAACGCGTCTACAAATGTCTTTTAAATCCTTTCTCAAAAAACGTTTTAACACGTTTTTTTCACCCAGTGCCAATTGCCTATGTAATCCTAGGCGCTACTCTCCCTCTGCCAGCCTAGGGAGAGCCCAGAACTGAGCTCATGCCTCCTTCAATGCATGAGGAGCTAGCAAGCCGCTTCTTAACACCTGACATGTCTTCTAAATCCTAACAGTTTTCTGAAAACCGTATGTTTCTATAATATCAGTGGTTCTCTAACTTTTTCATGTCAAAATTATATGTTTTTGGTCGCGGACTCCCACCGCTAAATATTTTGTTCCAGGCACCCCCAGAAGCAAAGATTTGAGTTACAAATGTTCGTTTTAAAAATATATATATTCAAAGATTTGCACAACTTTTCATGATAAAAAAAAAATAGCAGATCTACAGGCTTGTATATCTGCTATTTTTGAATAGTCAAAGTATAAAATAATGGCTATAGCTAAAATCTAAAATGACTCCGATGCGTTCCCGGATTGAATGGGTTAAATGAGCGTTTTAGCGCTAAGAGAACGTCAAGGGCCAGATACACACCACTCGTTAGTTAGGATTTTGGCACTCCTCGAGTGTGTGTGGGAGTGTTTTCAACAACAGTTGAGTTCACTCTGTCACTAGGCTTGCCGTATAACACATAATATCTGTCTGTGTTTTCAGTGTTATAAAAGAGAATAAGGAACCAAAACAGAAATTATGCTTTGACACAGTAAATTTGGCTTACTTGACATACTGCCGTAATTGCACAAGTGATGACAAACTTGGTTTGGTTTATATTCCTTCTTTGTCATCAAAAAATCCTCCCTCTCGTGTCTGTTTGGCGCCACATGTTTACCATTTTAACATTTGATTTGTTATAAAATTTTAAGTAGGTCGAGAAATATAGAAAATGCAAACCAGTTGCACGCCGTATAATCGCGATGTCATGGGTTTGATTCCAACTCGAGATTTGTGTCGCATGTCATTCCGTCTCTCTGCCCTCTTTCCCTCTCTCCCTTCATTGTGTGTGTGCTATCGTAAGATCATCTTTATATATATATATATATATATATATATATATATATATATATATATATATATATATATATATATATTTTTTTTTTTTTTTTTTTTTTTTTTTAAAGATACATGTACATTATGTTATTACCTAAAACAAGCTATTGAACATGGCTACGGCTAATGCCTGGGAGTGATTTTAGAGAGAAGTCCATTCATCATCTCAATCAGTGCAAATGAAACATATCCATTTCGGCTATTAGCCCCCCCCCCCGCCCCCCTCTCACAGAGAGGTCCGGTTTGCAGCCTGAGTGATTAAAATGGCTCTTTTAATATCCTCTAATGTGTACCAGCCCTCAAGTCATTACCGCACTTCCCTTATTACGCAGGACCCCTGCCTGCATCAGCGCTCATTTGAACAGAGCCCCACTAAATGATCATGTTAGAGAGCTGTATGTATAATCTCCCCCCCCCCTGCCTCCACCCTATCCCAACACACACAAAGCACACTCCCTGCATCGAGCCCTTATAACCTAGAACCTCCACAAACATCCGATCTGGGCAGCAGCCGACTCTTTAACCCATTAAGACCGGGAACGCATCTGTGTCATTTTTTTTTCTTCTTTGGGCTATTAAAAAAAAGCAGATATACAAGCTCATAGCGCGGCACCGAGTGCCGCGCTACGAGCTTGTAGATCTGCAATTTTATTTGAAAACCCTTGGAAAATGTGTGCAAATCTTTGAATATATGTTTTTTTAAGCGAACATATGTAACATGTGTCAAATGTCTCAACAAATGTCTTAATTTTTCTGAAAAACTATTGTTGCTATATCAGTGGTGCTCAAACCTTTTCAAGGACCCACAAAATTATTTGTTTTTGGCCGCCGATCCCCATCAAAATATGTTGTTCCAGGGACCCCCCAGAAGCAAAGATTCGAGTTACAAATGTTCACTAAACGTAAACGTTTTTAACCCAAACGTAAGTTGGAAAAAAAAATATATATATATAAGATTTGCACACATTTTCATGATTATTCATGAATAGCAGATCTACAAGCTCATAGATCTGCTTTTTTTGAATAGCCAAAGTATAGAATAATGGCTATAACTAAAATCTAAAAATGACACAGACACGTTCCCGTTCTTAATGGCTTAAGGCCCTCTGTGATGCTGTCTCTCCAGGGCCCGGTCCCCGTCATGTGTGGCCCTCTCTAGTATCAGGCTTTGGGATCGGACCCTCCTGCTGCTGAGAGGTGAACTTAGGCAGAACCCTTCCCACAACCTCGCCTCACAACATACAGAGCTCACTCAGGGTCAAATGCGTCCCTTCCTGTTTAAGTAACAAGGGAGGAGTTCTCTGAGAATAGCAGCCTGTTAGGACACACTCCTTCCTAGATTCCTTGGTATTATTATAATACATGTGGAGTGATGCTCTTCCTCTTTAAAAAAAATACAAATAAACGTTGCACACATACTCCTGTGCATATACAGTACATGCACGCCCATGATAGCTTGCAGTCTTTCAACTAACAGTCGAGGGAAATCACTTAATTTGAGTTCATTGTTCGTTACAACAAGTCCTTTTTTCCTCTCTCCCTTTGAAGCTTCAAAGTGTATAAACCAGTGTATATGGGACATAATGAGGTGAAAATGTAATCAGTGTCAGCACAGCCCTGTAGCCTGGAAAAAGCTTAGACGAGGTTTTGTTTTGAAAGATGGCAAACATAATCAATTGTAAGTGATTGGAGGGGTGCTTGGGTTATGGGACATGCACCGCATACTTTTGTCTCGTTTAGAACCATGTTTCCTCTCACATCTTCAAACCTGGAACCAATTTTCCTTCCACCACAATTATGCTCAGAGTTGGGCGAAATGTTTTCCGACGGACGGAGTTTACGCTCACAAGAAGGCATGGAGAGTCACCCACAGCCCAATGTTAAACTGAGGCGAGAAACACATCCAATATAGCCTTTAAAAAAAAAGACCTGACATGCGTGTGCACAGCAAAAATCCTGAGTGTTAAAAGGCAGGGCAACAGATCATTCTAAATGCTGGATATTCAAATAATGTGGGGAAAACTAGAATTAGTCATAAACGAGAAATTTGTTTTATAAATGTTGGAAAAGGGTGTTTATCTGCTACATCTGCCCTACATTCAGTTGAGCAGTTTTGTGATGGGTCAGGACTGGAGTGGAGGAAGTGAAAACATGGTAAACTAAACTCCCTATCAACAAATACAAGGATACTTACATCATCAATACACATTTAATTGAACCTTTTACAAAGGCTTCCACTCACAGCATTGCAAATACCGGTATATTTTAAATGCCAATTTACAATGTTCATTTACAGGCCAATATTGTACCATGTTCTGGCAGAACATGGTGCTTTTAGGGTCACTTTTTAAATGATCTTATTTTTTTCCATTATCTGTTGCCCTACCTTTATCAACTTAACCCATTAAGACCTGGAACGCGTCTGTGTCACTTTTTGATTTGAGCTAAAAAGCATTATTTTACACCTTTGCTATTCAGAAATAGCAGATATACAAGCTAGAGATCTGCTATTTTTGAAAAATCTTAAAAATGTGTGCAAATCTTTGAATATATATATTATTCTAAAGCAACATTCTTTTACTCAAATCTTTGCTTCTGGGGGTCCCTGGAACAAAATATTTTGAGACGGGGGTCGACGGCCAAATACATATAATTTTGGGGGTCCTTGACATGAAAAGGTTTGAGCACCACTGAACATACGTTTTTCAGAAAACTGTTGGGATTTAGAAGAAATAGAATCGGCTTCAGGTCTTGCATACTTGCACAATGTAACACGTGAGCTTGTAGACCAGCTATTTTCACAATTTTAGGGATGCCAGGTTGAAGAAAGTGGTTCATTTAACTCTTGAGAGTGTAAAGATTGACCCTTTTGTGTCCATCTTCACACTCTGGGGGGGGGGGGGGCTAAATTACTCAGGTTGTTTTTGTGTGAGCACAAAAGACAGACTGTGTTGTTGGAAGAAACTGACCCTGGGCTCACTCACACACACACGAGTCATGAGTCTGGAGCTTCCTTGCGGTCCGTGTTGAACACTATGATTATGTGGGGCCGTGGATTTGCTTGACATGACATCTGCAGACATTAAAGCATCAGGCTGAGTCCAGACATCTCCCACAGTCGGAGATATTTCTGTCAAGGTTCTCGTCACTCGATCGTGTTTTTCGTCTCCCTTTTCTCCCGCGTGTTACAGTGGGTCTTTTTGCATTATTTTTCTGCGGTGCAGTTTGTCCAGGCAGAAATATCACGCAAGTTGATCTTCGTAAGTTGGAATGAATAGTTAGATATTTAGTTGTATAGGCTCTGTATGTATACAGTAACTGTAGTCCTGGCTTTCCTGAGGGTGGCATAGTACCCCGTTTCTGGTTCTGGTTCAGTTTCCCATAGCTTTGCTTGATTGGCGCGGAAACGGATGTCCTTCCGGATTAAATCTGTTGCCGAGCCAATCGAGCGCAGCGCTGGGAAACTGACCCGGAAACAGGTATGCCACCAGGAAACCCAGGACTACAGGTATGCACAGAGCCTATTGCCGGTTTCTCATTGTAGCCCAGTATCGTCGGGCAACACATGAAGGCATTTATTAGTGTTTGTCACCGGGGCAAACTGACCTACTGAATAGAGCAGTGGTTCTCAACCTGTGGGTCGGGATCCCCAGGGAGGTCCCCACATGATTTGGGGGGGGGGGGGGGGGGGGGGGGGTCACAGGGGTAATATGATTATTTTAGGAGGTCACAGCCTGAAAAGGTTGAGAACCCCTGGTATAGAGTGCAGAATGTGGGCCAGGGATGCAGGGATGAACCTGTGTACTACTGTATGTGTGTGTGGTGGTAACTATCTGAACATGCTGTAGCTAGCTCAGCAAGGGTATTGTTTGGGAAGATGGAGAAGACCGGTAAAGTGTGTGAGACAAGGTTATTATAGTTTTTAATTGTATTATTATTTCGTTTTGACATAATGTCATATCTTGTCATATGTGTCAGTTTCGGTTAGTTTTAATTACCTTTTAAAGCGGGTTTGCCAGTTTAGTTTATTTTGTGAAAATGCTTTGTTTTAGTTTCATTTGTATTAGTTTTAGTGTTAACTATAATAACCCTGGTGTGAGAGAGACATGAGATAGAAAGGGAAGGTGGGCGATCTTCAGACGTCTGAGGGCTTAGAGGCACTACGGTTCTTCTAATTTACTTTTAAGTAGCAGGTAGAGCAGAAAATGGAGACCCCCTCATTTTCTCCCTCGGGGCAGGTATAGTGGAGTGTGGAGTTTCACTTCACCTTACCGATCCCACCCAGCCCCAGTCACACACACTCACGGTGCCTGTAGGATTTGATCAGATAGTACGCACGAGAACGGCCAGATGCAACCACCCACCCATCACCCCTACTACTACTAATTTCACACAGACACTTACTTACTGTATATGTGCAAACACAATCTCTGCATATACATTCAATGCAAAGATCGATTTAGACTCCCACATAAAATGTAAATTAACATTGAAAGGTGCTTAATTGTAACATGCCGGACAATCAGCCTACCACCATTATTCAGTCAGTAGGCTTATAAAGAACAAGCAGGGCACGACAGCATTCATGTTATGTTTACAAAACTGTGCTGCATCTGCTGATTCCAGTCCACTATTTAGTGCAAAGGCAAGACCAATTAATTCCTTTATCTCAGCCGCATTATATACTAGACTGGTGCACAGCCTACTTTGGGACCATGTAAGTTAAGAATGTACTGTACTAGAAGTTCGGGCCGCTACGCCGCCCGAACGTCTAGCGTGACGCGTCGTTCACTTTGCAGTGCCACCTTACAGGCACCTCACAGTGTGAGAGAGAGTTTTGTGCTCTCCTAAATCCACGGCAGGCTTTGAAAGTACCCACTTCAGAAAGAGGTGACGTGGATCACCTCTCCAATGACCAAAACCCACTATGGAAGCCGTCGAACTGGTGCGATCTGACGGCATCCTAGAATTTATAGGTAGGATGTGATGTCATGCGTGATGTCATGCTGTCGTGAGATTACGTCACACTGGCGTGATGTCAGATTACGTCACACTGGCTACATACAACGTTACAACGTACATACTGACAACCGACATGGCGCAGGATTCAAATTGTATATATAGATACCTGCCCAGTTATGCGATAGCTGTTGTACCTGTCTGTCTCTCTGTGTCCCATTTATGCCCATATATGGAGATTTCTGTATCTGTCTGTCTGTGTCCCTTATGTGCCCATATATGGAGTTCCGTGTCAGACTTGCCCAATTATGTCTAGACTATTGTCTATTGTCATATTATGACATCAGCATACTCCATATATGGGGAGTGTGGTTTTATTGATATTTTTGGGAGATCCGCTAAATCGGACTGACTTCTTGCTTGGTGCGTCACAGCCTCGGGTCCTCTGTGATATGCACACAGTTTGAAGTCGGTCGGTCCCATATATGGGCATACGTATCTGTCGGATCGGCGGTTCTGGGCAGCCGCCTATTCGACCGACTGACGCCAAGTTTAATGCTGGCAGGTCGGACACGGACAGTTCTCGAGATGCGTGAACTACAGACGCACACACACAGAGTTTTTGTGTGTGTGTGTGTCAATATGCCCAAAATATGGAGCTGACTGACATCATAGTACTGACATCATACAGTAGATGACTGACTTCATAGACTGGCTTCTGTTCTAAGTACTCTGACAACCGGTACCGCCCTAGTCAAATTTAGAACCAGAAGAGAATAAGTTATGTGATTGCACGGTGTGGGTCATGGTCCCATATCGCATTCTGTTTCCACCCTCATTGTTCCAAGTTGAATGTCAAATGATTGTCCCTCTAACCTTTTCCCATTCATTTGGACTGAGTCTTGGCACCACCCCCGTTGTGCTACCTCCCTGAGTTTGGCCTTACATTGCACCTTGATAGTTGTCCTGGCTAGTTTCATATTAGGATACTGGGGAATAGGTTCCGTGCTAAACTAGTCAGCAAAGTTACAGCTACATTACGTAAACATCCCCTTTTCTTTAAATATTGTACCAGTCTTGTGTTGTTCCTCTCCTCTCCTCTGTCATTTTCTGTTTCCACATTCTCAACACTCACACACTTTGCCTTAACAAATCTGATTTATTACATTATTGCAGAAACACCATTTTATGAACACCCATTATGCATTAGAAAATCATCAACAAGTAGTCAATTTAAGAGTTTGGCTATAACCATAAATTAATAGGCTTTTAAATGGTCCTGTGATTTGTACACATAACCATGGGTACACGATCGTGTGTTAGCCTGAATACACATGATGTCGAGGTAACAAATTTTGTGGTTTTTAAAGTTGCCCATTACACTGACAGGCTGCTGGAATTTAGCCTGTTTTAGTGGTATGGTTAACCTCACATCCTGCCCCAGCCCAGACACTGATGTGAGCCGACAGGCAGCAGGGTTCTTAAGGTCTTCAAACATAGGAAAGCTGCTAACTCCTCTTGTTAATGTCCGACGGAATGAAATGGGATCATGTGCCACTTCTCTTGATTGTAGAGGAAAAGAGCATCTCCAGCCCACATTCCTAAAGTAGCTATGGGGTCATCATAACATGACACTATTATTACCTCTAAAGAAGCTCAGTACAATTTGTTTAAATCACACCGTTGCAGAAGTACTGTAAGTCTCATCTCTCGCTGCTATAGTAAAATTTAAATAAAGACTTTGTGACTAGTCTTTTCTACCTGTTATTTAAATTTAAAAAAAGAAGCTTTTTACAGCATGGCTCTGCAAGGAGTCTAGCCATCTATAAGCGGTTCGGTCTGTGTCTGTCTCTGTCTCGTCTGTCTGTGTGTGTGTATCTGGACCTAATCTCGCAAACTGCTGGACCGATCAGTGCCAAATGTCTCGTGCACACTGCCAGTAGGCCACAGAAGTACCTACATATCTTTTATATAAAAAAAAATGTAATAACATTTTATAATGGAAGTCAATGGGCCTCGAATCGGGCTGAACATTTTCCCAAATTGGAGTCATTATGTCGTAGATACCATGTCATAGTCCAGACGACTGACCTTATAGGCTGGCCACATGAAGTACGAGATCCACATTCAAGCCACGCCGTTCCCATGTGGATCCCGATTACCCACGTGATTCGTTTTTTCACTTCTGAAACAATTAAATAGCTTTTTTTCTCCTTTCTTTTTCAAAAAGTTTAAAAAATGGCGACTCGTGTTGAGCTTGTAAATCGGCTATTTTTTTGTGACACCATGTATGACAAAGTATAAAATAGTGGTTAGTCATACTAACAGATTTAGCCGATTATACAAATAAATAAGAATTGTTGTTGATATATACAAATTATAATAAATGTAAATACACCTGATTATTCAATTAATTTAAAAAGTAATCGCTAGAATGATCGCTAGTTGCAGCCCTAATAGTGTCAGGATCAAATGAACCCTGGAGAACCCTGCTGTCCCAGACTGCTCTTTGACTATATGGCCATTTGATAGGGTGGTGTGAAAGCCGGGCCAGACGACCGTGCCCTCTAGGGGGGGATCAGATCACGGGCCCACATTGGGCCTTGCTGGCCCCAGGTGATAAAGCCCTAGTGAGCTTGCACCTGGGACACTAATAAAGGGGTTAACAGCCGTTTCTGCCAAGCAGTAAAACCTAAGCGGGACCTCAGAGCTTGTTACATTACGGTGTGAAAGAACTTTGCAGTCCCTGCTAACATACTCTGACACCTTGGCTCCCTTTTTTTCTCCACTGTTCTTTTCAGACAAACGCACACTTGCATGGGCTCGCACACACACTCACACCTGTTTAATGGAAATACACCTACTTGCCAGGAGTGAGTTCGCAAAGTTCACATTTAAGTGTTGGAATGAGAGTGAGTCTTGAAGGGCGTTTGCTGCCTGTGTTTGGAAAAGAAATGATCACTTTAGTATTGTCAGACCTCTTTGGGCTCTTGATGATAACATGCTTTTTGTAGGGCTGAACAATATATTCATATTCTTATTGGGTTATAAGAGAGAGGCATGTGTGTATTTCAAAGTTTGCAATATGTACTGTAGTCGTGGTGCTGTATGGAAGCTTTTGGGGACTGATATATTAAAATGATGTAAATTTGAAAAGCATTATCATTTTCCACGTGTTATTTGAGTAAAGACAAACATGCAATAATCCATTGTGCATTGTATGACCATATTCAAATTGAAATGGAAAACCTGTTTGACATTTAATTTTCAAAGCCATAACCCGTTGTACGGTGCATAATATTCAGCATATGACACATTTTAATTCAAATTTGGAATAATATTAAAATTAATTGAAAAATAAATGAATATTTTCCCATTCATGCAAGCCACAACTCACCAGCATTTTTGTTGGACAACCTTTTTCTTCAAAAAGCCCTCCCCTTCCAACAGGTATCAGCCTAGTTCTGTGTTAAAGTTGAAGTTGTCTGTCTGTCTGTTTGTTTGTCGTGAACGTATTTGCCCAAATAAAGAGATAAGCACTGACGTCATAGATGACTGACATCACTGACTGGCCTCCAAGTACTTTGAGCTTTTCCACGTCAGTTTGTACACCAATCCCAGATTCACAGCTCAGCTGGTTGATGTATTGAATATGCTCTCACATTTTTGGATAATTTCTTGAGTTATTGAATCAACAGTGTTTGAAGCCAGTGGTTTCCATGAACTGGGATGTCTGAGAACTAATCTATCATTGTGAATTGAACTTTGCCTTTATTCGCCTGTTGGTCGGCTAGTTGCTAGCTGTCAAGCTTGCTTAGCATTAGCTGCCGCCATCTTGGAAATGGTACTCACAACATGCACAGGAAGCAGCATGGTGGAAAAGAACATCTACATTGTCAAAGGTGAGATTAGTGCAGTAGTTGGTGCCATCAAGAGAAACTCTAGATGGAATACCCACACTCCATTGGATGAAGAACAGGACCCATTACTTAATAGCTTCAGGCAACTCAAAGAGATACTCAACAACATAAAAGTGCTGTCTGATGTGGAGCCCAACGTGTTCCTGAGACCCTTCCTGGAAGTGTTGCGGTCGGCGGATACCACTGGACCCATCGCAGGCCTCGCCCTCACCTCTGTCAACAAGTTTATGTCCTACGGCCTTATAGATGCCAACCATGAGGCAGCGGCAGAGGCCATTGAGAACATGGCGGACGCTGTCACACGTGCCAGATTTCATGGAACAGATTCAGCCAGCGATGAAGTAGTCCTTATGAAAATCCTACAGGTCCTCGGGACATTGCTACTGACACCAGTTGGAGCCCACCTGTCCAATGAGTCAGTTTGTGGGATCATGCAATCTTGTTTACGCATCTGTTTTGAGATGCGTCTCAGCGGGCTCTTGAGGAAGTCCGCCGAGCACACACTGGTGGCCATGGTCCAGCTACTATTCTCCAGACTACCCCAGTTCAAAGAGGAGACCAAGAGTTTTGTGGGTGCCAACATGAAGAAGTTCCGTGCCGCTTGGATGAGTGAGTCATCCAAGGGGAAGAAGATCAGGCGCTTACTGTGGCTTCCTCAACACACAGTGAAGTACCCCTCTTGTCAGATGGAGCAAACTCAACCCACATTGCTCCGCAACAACAACCTCTCTGATGGGGTCCCCTCCCCCTCCTCCACGCCCACCTGGAGACGACGCTCAGACAGCGCTGGGTCCTCTATCTCCTGTCCCTCCACTACAGAGAGTGACCTGGACACATGCTCCAGGGACACCTCCAGGGAAGACCTGTTGGACCTGGAGCTGAGCAGCTCGACCGCCAGGCTGAAGGCACAGTCTAAGGGCAAGCAGATAGAACATGTCCATTCAGCATCAGTAGAATCTATCCCAGAAGTCCTGGAGGACAGAGAGTCTGTCGCAGAGCAGTCGGACGGAAGTTCTGTACATGACATGGACTACATGAATCCTAGGGAGGTTCCGTTCACACAGAGGGATGGAGCATCCCTCATCCCATACAGCTTACCGTGCCTGTGGGAGGTCTTCCGCTTCCTCATTTCACTGACTAACCCCCACGACCGACACAACACGCCCACCATGATAGATATAAGCCTACAGCTGCTGACTGTGGCCTTGGAGTCTGCACACATCGCCAACTACCAGTCATTCCTGGGACTGGTCAAAGATAAGCTCTGCAAACACCTCTTCCAGATGCTGAGCGTGGAGCACATGAATTTCTATCCAGCCTCATTGCGCGTTTGCTTCCTGCTTTTTGAGGGCATGAGAGTACATCTAAAATTTCAGCTTGAGATGTACCTGAAGAAGCTGATGGACATTATAACATCAGAGGACATGAAGACGCCTTATGAGATGAAGGAGATGGCACTGGAGGCCCTGTTGCAGCTGTGGAGGATCCCCAACTTTGTGACGGAGCTCTACGTTAACTATGACTGTGACTTCTACTGTTCCAACCTGTTTGAGGACCTCATCAATCTGTTGTCTAAGAATGCCTTTCCAGTGTCTGGACAGCTCTATACCACGCATCTCCTCTCTCTAGATGCTCTGATGATTGTGACTGACAGCATTGAAGCCCATTGCCAAGCCACAGTGCTCAACAGTGCCATTCTGCGGGACCAATCAGAAGTAGCACTAGCAGAATGGGAGGGTTTAACTCATAACACCAAAGATACAGCAACAGACACTACTATATTGGGGTACCATGCCATCTGGCAGAATGTTACAGAAGTTGAGAGTGCTGTATTATGTCCGCAAACCAGTAGACACTTGATGGTTGAAAAGATGACACTGGGCAGACAGGATCATGATGAGACTGATATTGCTAGGAAGAAAGCACTGATAACACCTCAAAGATTCTCTTCATGTCTCCCAGATTCCCAAGAGTTGAACAACATTAAAATCAAGAAGAATTTGCTGATCTCTGGCACGGAGCAGTTTAACCAGAAACCCAAAATGGGGATCCAGTTTTTGCAGGAGAAAGGCCTCCTCAATAATCCCATGGACAACAACCAGGTGGCCCTGTGGCTTCGAGAGAACCTGCGACTCGACAAGAAGATGATCGGGGAGTTCATCAGTGACCGCAAGAACATGGAGCTTCTGGACAGCTTTGTCAGCACATTCGCCTTCCAAGGGCTGCGTATTGACGAGGCCCTGCGTCTCTACTTGGAAGCGTTCAGGCTGCCGGGAGAGGCTCCAGTCATCGACAGGCTCCTGGAAACCTTCACTGACAACTGGCATAAAGTGAATGGTTCTCCCCTCATGACAAACAACGCTGTTTTCGTCCTGGCATATGCTGTTATCATGCTGAACACTGATCAGCACAACCACAACGTCCCCAAGCAGTACATTCCCATGACTGCAGAGCAATTTAAGAACAATCTGAAGGGAGTGAATGGGAACAAGGATTTTGACCAGGACATGTTGGAAGACATCTACTATGCTATCAAGAATGAAGAGATTGTGATGCCGGATGAGCAGACCGGCCTGGTGAAGGACAACTATGTGTGGCGTGTGCTCCTCCACCGCAGTGCCACACCAGAGGGCGTCTTCCTCCATGTCCCAGTCGGCAGCTATGACCATGACCTGTTCACTGTGACCTGGGGCCCCACCATCGCTGCCCTCTACCATGTCTTTGACAAGAGCTTGGAGGAAACCATTATCCAGAAGTCTGTCGATGGTTTCAGGAAATGTGCCTTGATATCTGCTCACTATGGCCTCAGCGACGTGTTTGACAGTCTGCTCATCTCCCTCTGCAAGTTCACTACTCTCAGCGGTGAGTCTGTGGAGAACCTACCTTCAGTGTTTGGAAGTAATGGAAAGGCCCAGGTAGCGGCGAAGACTGTGTTCCACCTGGTCCATCGCCACGGTGACGTTCTCAGGCGTGGATGGAAAAACATCATTGACTGCATGTTGCAGCTCTTCAGAGCTGATCTGCTGCCCAAAGCCATGGTTGAGGCGGAAGACTTTGTGGCACCAAATGGAAAGATTTCTCTTAAGAGAAAGGAAATGCCCTCACATCACAGTCAGTCAGCGGTGCTGAGTTTTGTCAACTGGCTGACCCTGAGTGGAGCAGAGCAGTCTGGTCGGACAGGACCCTCCACAGAGGACCTGGAAGCCGCGCAAGCCGCCATCCTCTGCATCAGGCAATGTGACCCGGAGAAGTTGATCACAGAAAGTAAATTCCTACAGGTGGAGTCACTACAGGAACTGATGAAGGCTCTGACCTCTGTCAGCCCCGATGAACACTATGATGAAGAGGATGCTGCCTTCTGCCTGGAGATGCTGCTACGCATCGTTCTGGAGAACAGGGACCGCGTGTTTTGTGTATGGAAGACCGTGCAGGATCACCTCTGCCACCTCTGCGTCCGTGCCCATGAGAGCTGTTTCCTGGTGGAGAGGGCTGTGGTGGGACTGCTCAGACTGGCCACTTGTCTGCTACGACAAGAAGACATCAGGTCTCAGGTGCTCCTCTCACTGCGTCTCCTGCTGACGATGAAGCCCCATATCCTGTCACGGGTGAGACGGGAGGTGGCCTATGGCCTTCACGAGCTTCTCAAGACCAATGCTGCCAGCATCCACTGTAAAGATGACTGGGACACTCTGTTTTCTCTGCTGGAGTGCATCGGAGCTGGGGTCAAACCTCTAGCCTCCTCCCAGCTGACCTCCACTACTACAGACAATTATGTATGTGCTCGTTCAGATAGTGAGTTGTCATCCCACCACTCCTGTGAAGTGAGTCTGGAGACTCTGAACCGGGGCTGTACCTCTGATTCTGAAGTAAACACCGAGCACGGCAAGTCCACGATCCCTCGCTCTACTACTGACGTGGATGTCGAACGCAGTGGTTGTCTGGTTGTTTCTAAAGATGTCCTGTACGTCGCTAAGGGCCAAGGCCAAGTGGCGTGCACCAAGGCTCCCATGAACCACCAACTAGTCAACCAGTACAGTCTAACACTAGGTCAGGAGCTGGGCCAGCGCGACATAAAATCCTTCATGAAGTGTGTGGAGACGCTGTCCTTTATTGTCCATGATGCTGCCCACATCACCCCTGATAACTTCGAGCTTTGTGTCAAGGCTGTTCGCATGTTTGTGGAAGCCAGCCGTAATGGCGGTTATCATGACAGTGACAAGAACTCTTCCAAACCTCCCAGGAAAAAGGAAGGTTGGTGGGAGAAGGAATGTGGAGTCACGCGGTGGGGTGGCAGTCGTGCCCCCAGCCGGTGTTCTTCACGCTCTGACAGCGACGATGAGGAGCCAGCCAGCTACCACACGGTATCATCACAACTGCTAGACCTGATGCACACATTGCACACTCGTGCCACTAGTATCTACAGCTCCTGGGCAGAGAAACATTGCCACCTTGAATCTGCAGGCAGAAGGATCGAGCCAGACTCCCAAACCTTATGGACCAGCTGCTGGTGTCCACTGCTGCAGGGCATCGTCTGGCTTTGCTGTGATTCTAGACGTCAGGTCCGTATGCAGGCTCTCAACTACCTCCAGAGAGCCCTGCTGGTGCATGATCTGCAGATGCTAGACGCTACCGAATGGGAATCCTGCTTCAACGAGGTGCTGTTCCCCCTGCTGACCAAGCTCCTTGACAACATCAGCCCAGCGGACGTTGGCGGTATGGAGGAGACCAGAATGAGAGCGTGTACCCTCCTGTCAAAGGTGTTCCTGCAGCACCTGTCACCCTTGTTGTCCCTGCCCAACTTTGCTACCCTGTGGCTCACCATCCTGGACTTTATGGTGAAATATATGCATCCTAGTTCCAGCGACCTACTCTTAGAGTCCATTCCAGAGTCACTGAAGAACATGTTGCTGGTAATGGACACAGCAGGGATATTCCACAGCGCACCACCGGACAGACTACTCTCATAGTTGCCACTTATTATACGCAACTTTGGGCTTGTTTTTTCTGTAAGGTCAGAAGTAGTAACTATTAGTCGCCCCTCCCCGGACTGTCACTCAATGATGGGAGACATTTCAAATACAAAAGACTTAATAACAGTGTCGCTTCATGTTGGCCAGTCTATGACTAGGGGATGTGAACGACTCAGTATTTTGCTGGTCGACGTGTCAGAAGCCAAGCCGATCTACTTTACTGTGCTTTTTTTTGTTGTTGATGAACTGCCACCATCATATTCAGACTTAGCATTTGCGTTTACTTGGCAATTCCTAATCATGTCTGTTTATACGGTAGTTATAATTAGCTGTTATAATTAATTACAGTGTTGCTGCCTGAAACAACAATGAGAAGGGATAGCACAGCTTCACTTTAATCATGTGCTGAAATCCTTCATGACTGCATAGGGCTACATATTGTATGTGTAGCTATTTAAGCCCCTCAATACTTTAGTTATGGAGTTTGTGCTGTCTGAACTCTGAATCTGAATGGGTGCTTTGTTTTAACTGCTGCGGGGAGAAGAATGTGTTCTCGCCTATCTGACGCTCTTCTCCTTGGCGCTGACATCAGACACACTGGGGTGATGTCTTCATAATTGGGGTCATATTGGAAGCATTGCCAGCAGGCGCTTTCAGAATCTGTACGTGCTGCACACATTGACCATTTTATCCAACGCTTTTTTGTCGCTGTCTTAGGTAACGCTACATCCGTAAAGCTTGATTTATATGTGCCGAAAATTGCATCACATGATTTAACATCACAGACGTGGACGTGTGTATACAAATTTTACACTGCATATTTTGTAATGCACCATTTTTTCTTTAACATCTTTTAATCTAGTTTTGTCAAAATCGTCCCACACCAGTACACTTTACTGTACTGTACCTTCCTTTTTATTTGGGATTGTTTTGAATTGGCTATTGTAAACTTTTAGAATGTTTTTGAATAGGCCATAAACATTTTATAATAATAATAATGATAATAATAATACACAAATTGAAGAGAATAACGTTTTTTGTGTTATCCGTTAATAGACAACAAAGAAAAATATATTATACTTAAACACTAACATTCTATTCAATTAAACAATCCCCATATATAGAGTACCCTTTTGTCATTAATATGATGTCATAGTACTGGCTCTGGAGTCCAACTTTTTTGCACACCTGACACGGAACAACATGGGCAATTGGGCATTAAAAGAAACAGACAGAATCTCCATATGGTATAAAAGGGAAACAGACAGCCCTGGTATAATGGACATAACCAGGTGGGGCATGCGTTCCCAACTTGCATTGTCCCCAAAAGGCTGGCACAAGTCTAGTACTCAAAATAGAAATGTTTGAAATGTAATGGGGGTTGTCTCTGTAAACAACATGCCAGATAAAAACACCTACAGTATAAAAACAAGTAAGTAACAATTACGATATAATATCCTCTGCGTCACAATAAAAATGTCAACGAACACCTACGTTGCACAGCCGATCCTGATATGGCCATATATGGAGATCTCTATCTGTCAGTCTTTGTCCCTTTTATGGGCATACATCGAGATCCCTGATGTCATTCGTATATGGCCATATATGGGCATGGCCCCCTTTGTGGCGATACATGGAGCTGAGTGATTGCATATGTGGGCGTAGCTGCTCTGGGAACTCCCTAGTATATGGTTTTGGCTGAGTCATGTTGACATGAGTGTGATGGCGTGGTCCAACCGCCTGCCTGTCCTCCCTTAAGCCAATTTTAATGTATGATTAGTGTATTTTATTATTAGTAGTAGTAACCTTTTTTAGGTTAGGACCCACCCTTGGTGAAAGTTTTTCTTTCCGTCGTGAAAATGTGTCTTTCGCTGTGACACCATGCTGTGGAAAACACGCCCATAGGCTAAGCTTTGCAGGACGTGCTGTGATTGGCTAGCGAGACACATGATGAGATTAACTTCAAACTTCGCAGACGCGCTGTGATTGGCTAGCGAGACGCATGATGAAATTAATAATAATGTAAAAAATGTAAGCGCGTCACTTCGCAGGACGTGCTGTGATTGGCTACCGAGATGCATGATGAAATTAATAAATCATAAATTCATTAATAGCACCGCTCACTTCACACTGGGTGTGATTTTTTTAATAATGGTTATCAACAAATGAGAATGTAGACTAATAAAACGTTAAACATATTAATAATAATAAACTTTAGGTTTTATCAACTGTCATTGACACTTTCAGATTCTGCTTTAAGAAGATTACTTAACACATCGGGTGCCGATCACGGTCTGAACCGTGTTTTCACATAGTAGCGCTCTGGTGCCGATCACGGTCCGAACCGTGTTTTTGGTCTTTTTGTTTTTTTAGTTTTTTCCCATACGGGAGGGGCTGGTGCAGCTTTGGGATCACCCACGGTGAATCTGACAAGGATAGGCAGATGCATCATCGTGTCAAAAAACATGGCACACATCCGCTTCCGCTCTATTTCCTTCTCTAAAACCCCTATAACTCCGAAACTTTTTACGCTGGGGAAAACGACTCATTTTGTGTGCACGATCGCTCCGCCATTGTTACTCGCGTGCGCGATGTTATCGTTCCAGGCGTTAGCCATCGGCTAAAATGGAGACATGCTTTTTTTCTCATGGAATGCACGTCGTGGGGTCTACAGTGTAAACAGCGCTGCGCAGCTCAACGGTGAGATTTCGGCACCGAACGTAATCTGTTATTATAAAATGCTGGCACCCAATGTGTTAACATTCTGTGAAAAGTTCAGATTTTTTCCCATTCCAAATGGCTATGACTGCCTTCCAAATTTGCGGGCCCTGGGTAGACAACCCGGCCTGGCGGAGATCTGCGCTCTGAGGAGGATCGTTCTAGTTAAGGCAATCAATTCTACATGATTCACACCTTCAGTAACTGTTGTCTTTCTTCGTTTGTCATACATTGCAGGCAACACACTTGTGCTCAAATACGATTGTCTTCTGCTTGGCAATTTGTAACGTGGTTCTAGAACGCTGTTTGAATATTTAATTCCAGCGTTCTCCGCCACTGAAAAGGCGAGTCGCATGTCACCCCGACTAGTGTGGAGGCTTTTGCAGTACTGATTTGCTAGTAGTAGGCGGCCGGATAAACAAAGTATGCCTTCCTCTATTAGGGTGGTCTTGATTAGAAAACTTAAATGGTATACTTGTGCCATCAAAGCTAATATGAAGCTAATATGTAAGCTTATATGAGAGAACTAAAACAAATAGCCAACTGTACTCATGCCTGCAGCCTAAACAGCTAAACAAAGTCAACTTGGTTGTCTGTGTTTCTGAGTAAGTTAAGGGTGACATGTACTTAGTTGTGCGCCAGTGTCAACACACCAAAAATAGCCGATCTGCAAGCCCACTGCTTGTAACGCGTTGTGAGCTTGCAGCAGTTATTTGCAGTTGGCTCTGTACTTGGACTGCTTTTTTCCGTCTACACAAAATCTCTTTAAAAAATAGCAAATCTACAGGATTGTTAATGTGAGAGATCTGATATTTTGGGTTCAAGTTGGTTAACAAAAAGTGTCGTACCCATATCCAGTCAGAAAAGACCATTTCAAGAAGCCACTGCTCATTTGACAGCTTTGTTTTTAACCTGTTGTTGAGCTCTTCTGCCATAAACATTTTTAAATAGCATAATTGGATTAGAATATGTATAGTAACTATTCTAATGACCCTTGGCAACCAATTGTTAAAACATATTACAGTTTAAATATGAATTTAACCAGACTACGCCCAATAACTGCATTGGCTTCATGTGTGCAGTGACAGATCGGCTACTTTAGCTATTTTGTAAGAGAAATATTGGATACTGACAAAGACTAAAACAAATGTTTTAATTTTTCAATTCTAGTTTTCATTATTTTGTTAGTTTTAGTTTACTACAGTAACCTGCTCTGAAAGAGTCCAGCCGATTGTGTCCAGATTTGGACAATCCGAAACCCACTGATTTGTGAATAGAAGTGAGTGGGCTACTACGTTAGCCTTGTGACAGTGTGCAGTGAGATTAGCTCTAGACTGACACACAGACACACACACACAGAAGACCCTCTTACAGACGGTTACCTCTTTCAAAAGCCATGCTGTAAAAAGAAAATTGCAATATACATTTATTTTCATATTTCTTCGTGTGATACGTGTGCTTCATTTCATCTTGATTAATTTTCTTACGAATTCTGGGGTAACCGTGTATTTATTTATGTTCCTTTTGCATTGCAGCTGTACAGGCAGGACTGCGAGACGTTTGGCACGGTGGTGAAGATGTTGGCAGACAAGGAGCCGGCGTTGGAGCCGATGCTGAAGGCCCCGCTGACAGAGAACCTGTTGGAGATAAAGCAGCGATGTCTAGATGACCTCAGTCACTTCATCAAGGAGCTGGACCAGGCTATGGAGCTTGACCAGGCCATACAGCCGTCTGAGGTCATCTCTGTGTAAAGAAGCAGAGACTGGACCAGGCCACACAACCATCTGAGATCATCTCGGTATAAAGCAGAGACTGGCTCATAAAAGCCTAGTTTACTATACCGTCTTGTTCTGTTCTCTCAGTGATTATTACCGTCGTACGATGGAGTATAAATTAAGGCAGAGACTGCGATGCCAAAAAGAATAAGGAATTTCTTGCTGTACTGTTTGAGTTACAGCAGTAACGGCATTTAGTGTTGAAACTTCTTCCTTTTTAAGAAATAGAACAACGTCTAAAGGGCTGTTCACACAAAGCATTATAACTATAACGGTAATTACGTCAGCGTCCAAACTGATGAGCGATAACGTTCTGTAAACAGTGGCACCTGATTGCATCCCAGATGACCAAACAAAGGAAACATCCAAACAATGACATGCGTATAGTTACCGTCATACTGTAGAAGTTATTGTGCTTGTTGTGAACAGCCCTTTAGGGTTGAAATGTTTTCCAATATCATTTTTAAGGAATTCTCTTGTAAATAACAGACATTTCGCATGTCTTTTCACTTTATTTCCCCTGAATTAATTGATTTATTGATTCGATGATATTAACAGTGTTTTGGAAGGAGAGTTACAAGAATTACTGAATTAAATAAGCTCAGACATTTCAACAGCTCAAATGTAAAGCTGTAAGCAACATTTTTGACAATGGCATGATATTGCTAAATGGGTGTTGTTTTTTTGTTTTTATCATTCTAAAGTCACAGAAGGAAATTCGTAGCCACATGATCAGGGATGGTTTGAGAAGCTTGGTGGTACAAAGAGAAGAGAACACACTTCAGCCAGTTAAAAGGTAGAAGGGCTAGGTGCTCAACAGGGACAACTTGAAAGAGAGACTACCCAATTAAAATACTGGAGCACTATACTGGTCTGCACGTATCTATCATTTTGCAGTGGTGAATAATAAATGCGTGCCCCTGCAAATTAAGAAATACGTGCAGACCGGTCGAGTGCTCCAGTATTTTATTTGGGTAGTCTTTCCTAAAGTGCCCAGGTATTATTCTTTCTTATTCGGTTTGAGAATCATGTTGGTGATGAGACTCTGTGGTAGGTTAACCCATTTACCAGATATCGTTTTTAAAAAAAGGATAAAATAAAATAGACGTTCTTTATGGCAATATCACGATATTGCCCAAGCCTTGACTTCATGTCTGTTAACGTTGCAATGTTTCACCCATAACTGGGTTTGAATTATTCTAATCCTTGCCAATTTAGGGACAGATCTATAGGAAACGGAGGACTTTCAGTTGTAGTTATGGTGAATGGTAATGTACCTCCAGTATCCAAGGACCAGGCTTTAGACCTAGTACAGTATCTGTATAATTATGTATCTTATAAGCACCAGTGATATCGTCTCTAACACAAGGGTTTTGAATGCTACCGGTTATGTCTATTTTATATATAAATGTTTGTTGGTTTTATTTTTGTCGGTTTAAATGTTCTTACAATTTTGTTGCAAATAAAAAAACGATTTATTGAAATAAGTGAAATTCCTTAAAGTACTTCAGAAAGAAACAGACGTCAAATCATTATATATTTTTTATTACAATTATCAATCTGAGCCTTATATTCCAGTTTGTACATTTATACAGATTACAATGATTAGTTTACAATAAAACATGACCTATATAAATAGCCCGCTCAACCAGGTGCTGTAATAATGCTTAATTTATTCTCCGCCGTACGCCGACGGCGTGGCAAACCTCAAACGGATCTATAAGCTCACAACTGTGACATGTTGTGAATTTGTAGATTTGCCGTTCTCGGCCCGCGACACCGTAGTAACGACGGAAGTATAAATGGGGCTTAATGCATACACTGTTCCTCTTCTGTTAGGACTGCAGAAACCTTTACACAAAGAAACACATAAAAAGCCCAGGTCAAACTATAATCATCTCATTTTTAGCACCCTGGTGGAATTAAAGGTTATGTAAACAACTCGCCGACAGTTTCGTGTCCACGGCGTTCCTCGGGAGGGGTATAAAAATAACCATTTGTTTTTTTGAACTCTACAATATATACAGTAATATCTGCAAATGTTAAATAACTATCTAAAGTATGCTTTATAAATATGTTTTACTCTGAATTATGGTATTTGCTACTACAGTACATTGGCATTTTGTGACATTACAGAAGCACATACATTATGCAGAATCGGAAAAGGCATTTTGCTTCTCCTGACAATGAGTTGTTAACCACTTAAGCCCCTGTATACTTCACCGAAAATAGTGTATCTACAAGCTATTGTGAAGCTTGTGGATGTTCTATTTTCAGCTATTTTTTGAAAACTTTGAACATTTTTGAAAACATTTCTACAATTTTCAAAAAGAATTATAGTCTATAATGACATGCCCAAACTAGGGAGGCACAGGGTTTATGTGGTTAAATTGAGTGCTGTGTTGACATGTACACTACAGTACTTCCAACTGGCAGGAGTTGATGCATTTATTAGCAAGCGGGGTGTTTTGGTAATACAAACAGGCTTCGAGAATCGGAGAAGATGTCCCAGAGCATTATACAAAACGGATTTAAGCTTAATTCATACTCGCGTGCCGAAAAGAACCGATCTTCCGAGCCAGCAAGCTTGTCGATCGGTTCTTTTTCGGTAAGTGTCACCGTCGTATACGACAGAGTATAAATTATTAAGGCTTTAAAAAAAGAAAGGGCTTGAGTTTTTTATGAAATGATGCAGTTCTTCCCCTTGTGACCTTTCTTCTTTTTGGATTTAGTCCGTGGGCCGTAGGCAGAGGGGATTCCCGCCACGGGGCTGGGCAGGTCATCCGTATAGTAGTGTCTGTGGGACCTGGGCTGGGGGATGGGCTGACCCAGGAAGAAGCCTTCCTCCTCTGAGTCGGAAGAGGAGGAGGAACAAGTGGAGCACCAGTCGTCGTCGTCATCGCACAGCTCAAGAAACCTGTCCATGGCAGGGCCCTGCTGGAGACCGTAGCCTGCGGCCGTGCGGGAGTTAGGGTTGGGGGGAGGATGGGGGAGCGGTTGGCCGTAGAAGGCCTGCTGCTGCTGCTGCTGCTGCGGTCCCTTGGCACCAAGGGCGTGGCCGTGGTGGCCTCTGTGGTGGTCCTCTCCTCTGTTGTACATGCGGGCCGCCCTCTCTTTGGGCACGAGGTGAAGAGCGTTATCCGAGCGAGACTTGCGGCTGCGGCGCCTCCGGTGGTGGTGGTGGTGGTTGTGGTGGTGTTGGCGTCCGGAGTTAACGTCCTGCTCTTGGTCATCGAAATGATACACCCTCCGCCGAGTCCGTTCGCTCATCGGGGGCTGGCGCACCAGCAGATCGCCGTAGCCACCACCGCTACTGTTGTCCACCACGTCGTCAGAGAACTTGACCTGCTGTGGCCTGGACTGCGAGCGGGTCCTCCTGAGCGCTGGGAGATGAGGGGGTTTGGCTCTCTCCTCGGGGAGAGGAACCTCTTCCTCCTCTGGAACATTCTCCTCCGCTTCCTCTTCCTGCTCAGATATGAGGCTCTTCAGGGAGTTGGCACTTCTGTGTAGCATGGAGGAGTTGAGGGTTCCCATGTTGCTGGTCTTCTCACAGTCCTCCGTCTCCAGCTCCTGGAGGTTTTGCAGGGAGTACATGAACGGCCGGTCTCTGCTGTCCCCGTCGACCGAGGCCCCTGAGAAAAGAATGACAACGAGGGAAAGTTAGCACCACGACTTCTATGAAAAATATATCATAGCTCTACGGTAGATCTCTAATTGAAATAAGTATGTGTTGTGTGTTAATAAAGCGTTTCATGGCTGGAGCATTAGCGTCAGACCATTTTCATCTACCCCGTTTTTTTTATTATTAATAATATTATATTATTATTAGTTATTTTTGGGCTTTTATGCTTTTATTGACAGGACAGTAGGCTGACAGGAAATGGGGGGGAGAGAGATGGGGAGTGACATGCAGCAAAGGCCGTCGGGATCGGGACTCGAACCCGCGACACGCTGTCTCACTACACTGAGTCTAGGTGCCTGGCCGCTACGCCAACTCTCCAGGCCATCTACCACTTTTTTTTTTACTTCTGAAATCACTTGTTTTCTAATGTCATTGTTTTGTTACCCACCGGTGATATTGGAGAGAGCCAGGGAATCCATGGAATCTCTGACGCTCTGGTCCGTCTTCTTGAGCTCGCCCGCGATGCACTCCAGGGAGTCGCTGTACCACTGCTGCTCCCCCCCCTGGAAGCCCACTCCCCCCGCCCCGTGCTCCAGCTCCAGCTCCTGGATCTTCCTGCTGCTGGCGGGCCCCGGGTGGCTGCCGTACGCCGAGTCCCCGAGCCCGTCCTGAGACTGAGCCCAGTACATGTCCGCCTGATACTTCTTACTGGCCAGACTCTGGCTGCCCCTCCCTTGTCCTTGTCCTTGTCCTCGTCCTCCCCCTCCTCCTCCTCCACCTCCTCCACTCCCACCGCTACCCCCGGCCTTGGAAGAATCCTGCTTCATCTTGACGTCCGTCTCGGATATCCACAGGTCGGCGGGCCGGGTTTCGTCGGCCTGCTGGAAGACGCCGTGCTCGCCGAACTTGAGCAGGAGCTGGGTCATGTAGTCCTCGTGCTCGGCCCACTCCTCCTCCCGGTCCTCGGGGGCCTCCGTCTCCTCGCCGCGGCCCCCCTCCCTCCAGAAGCGCTCGTCGGACAGGCCCATGTGGGCCAGCTTGTTGGTCAGCGTGTCGTCGGCGTTGCCGCCGCTGAAGCCGAGGGACTTGTAGTTGACGGAGGGCGAGAAGAGCAGCGACTGGCGGCACTGGTCGGCCGAGCGGCTGCTCTTGCCCATGCGCACGCTGCGGCGGGACTCGCGGGAGCGCGCCGACTGGAAGGCGGAGTCGGACGAGTCGGAGGCGGCGTGGACGTCCTCGCCCAGGCTGCAGGTCTTGGAGCAGTAGATGCGGCCCTGGCGCGGCAGGAAGGGACAGCCCAGCAGGGAGGTCTTGCACTGGGCACAGCTGAAGCAGCCCTCTGTGGCGTGCCAGTGGAGGCCGTCGTAGGTCATCTGGGCGTGGTCCACACCTGAAGCGAAACACACAGGAGGAAATATGGTGTAAATACATAGGTAAATAACAACAACGACAAATTGACAATGATCTAATTGGGGAGAAAATGATAAAAACGTTTTAAAGCTACAATCCAGGACATAATCTAATTTATACAATGTTATTTAAACCTATTTGTATGGTAAAGTATGTTAACTCAATATAAGGTCAATACAGTAATTTGAAGCAGATTGGACACTAGATGAGACAATGGACATAAAACTTATAAAAGACTAAAAATAGCCAATCTTCAAGCTCACAGCGCATCGCGTTGTGAACTTGTAGATGTGGCAAATAATGTCAATTTGGGAGGTCCTTAACATGAAAAAAATGTTGAGAGCCACTGGTCTTTACCTATGTGTTCTCCACAGGCCTCACAGTACTCTGCGTAGAGCGACTCGAAGCAGCCGCAGCAGTACGGCCGGCCGTCCTTCATGATGTACCGCTGGCCTCCCAGGATGGTCTCGCACTCGAAACAGGCAAAGTGCTTCATGTGCCAGTGGCGCCCCTCGGCCTCCGTGCACTCGTCGGCAAAGATGATCTGCAAACAATTAACACACACAGACAGTCACACACTCATTCAGATGCTTTTCATCTGTCTTTATCTAATTATGGTCGTTCATTGACTTATTATCAGGGAGTAACGTACTGTACACAGCTGTGGTTCTCAAACTTTTTATGTGCTCTGGACCACACACTGATGATAGGTTCTTGGTTTACCTATGATCCTAGATGACTATTTCTATGCATTTGATTTATTACCTTGTGTTGTCCTTGCTTACTGTAAATCACTCTGGATTAAGAGCGCAGACCTGCTAAATGCCTAAATTGGAATCTTACTAGCATATCGTTGCTGTCGGGCAGAAACCTCTCATCTCCAAATGTGTCCTGGGCATGACGTTAAACTGCCCCGTTGTAACTACAATCGTCAATGTAGTCGGTGCAGTGGATGCATTTGCAATTTCTGTGGACTATGTAGCTTGCATACAAGAAGACACTTCTCACCGGTGGAATCTACCAACAGCCGATGCTACCTAACGGCCCCTCCCTCCCATGAACAGCTACCGGGAAGAGAGGCAACAGACCCGGTGGCCTTCCAGTGGTATGTCAGTCCGCTGTCGGAATAGCAATGGGTGGACTTCCAGGCCCATGAGAACAACTACAGAGAGCGCTTTAACACCAAGCAGCAGTGCAAGACTAAGAAGTTTGTTTCCTCTGGTGATCCAGCCAAGGACTGCCACATGTGGCGGAGCCGCCGCTACTTGGAGTGCTGAATGACATGCGTGTTGTATCATGAGGACATATCCATGAGTTTGTGAATGTAACCTTTACTGCACCTAAAACATTTGTGTATGCTTTCCCTGTGTGTGGACATAAATAAATTGTTAAACTGTGTGTGTGTGTGTCTGTGCGTGTGTGTTTTTTACATTTTAAAACATTTTCCCATGGACCGCCTGTGATTATGTCAATTGACCACTGGGGGTTCCATACAGTAAGTAGATGGTTTACGTTCTCACCTCATCGCAGGCGGAGCAGCGTGGCTTGAGGAGCTCGGCGTGGTGTCTTCCACAGTGGATCTTCCCCTCCTGGAAGAAGTAGATCAGATCCACCAGGAGCTCGCTGCAGGTGGAGCAGGCGAAGCACGCCGGGTGCCAGCAGAGCCTGCTGGCGCCGGCCCTGGATGCGAACACCGCCATTTCTCCCCCGTTGATGTTCTCGCCGCACTGCAATATGCAAATGTGACATGGCCACAGGTGATGAGAACGTAGCACGCAGAATTTGCATAAAAAATTACAACATACCATGAAAGTAAAAGGTCAATCGGCTATGGCTGCTAAGATGCTTATCCCTATAATCCTTATTTGTGATCAGGCCCATATACAGCTGTGTTGGCAGCATCGGTATGTGGTAGATAGAGTATGTGGCATCTGTTCCCGAGGGGAATTATGGTCAACATCCATCCATCAACCACAGTCCTCAATCTGGCCAATGTGTTATGCTTTATTGTCCATTTAACTTAACCACTTTCAACCTGGCGTCCCTCCCTATTTTGGGCATGTCATTCTACGAGAAAATCTTTGCCCCCAAAAAATCATAACTTTTCAAATATTTTCCAAGATAGCTAAATATAGTGGCGCGTTATGAGCTTCGTGGATTGCCTATTTTCGCCATCGACACCATTGTACGACTTAGTATTAAATTGCGGCTTAAATTATTAAAGCTGTCCATTCACAGAGAGAGGAACAAAAACAGCTTTATCTGCTGGACAAAGACGACGGAGGCGTAGTGGAGAGCTGCAGATGTGCAGCTATGTTTAGAGAAGGTTTAATGACCACTCCTGTGGCTGCTGAATGATAATATTGTAATCATAATATTAAATGGGAACAGAGGCCCTGTCCAAAGCCAATCTAAACGACAGTAAGAGAGAGAGAGAGAGGCCTGCCTGCATGCATGAATGCATTGGCTGCAAGTCTGTTGTATTTGCATGACTGATACTGAAATCTGTAGTAGAGTACATGTTTTACATGTTTTATCTGTAGTACAGGTGATGTTTTACATACTGTGTAAGCTGACCTCTGGCCTCTGAATTCAGCTTAATTCATACTCCATTGCACGATGACGTCTCTTGCCGACAAAACACTTTATTTCAAGCTTTAGCCTGATATCAGCTCTTGTCGGCAAGCAACAACGTCATACTCAGTGGTGGACTCACTCTACATGTTTTTTATTATTATGTTATTTCTTAATATTAGTCATAACAGTCCTAACAGCATTTTGTTGCTTGTACTTTAGTGACAACTACGTTAGTGACAACTAAAACCTTATTGATTCTTGATTCTTGGACAGTAACTAAGTACTTTTACTTGAGTACTATACTTATGTTTTGAGTATCTGTACCTTTCTTGTGTATTTGTATTTTTGGATACTTGTGACTTTCACTCCACTTACATTTCTATGAAGGGAAAACGTACATTATGAATTAACCTCTTTTTCAAGTAGCTAAGATTTCTGGAAATGTATACTTTATCCATACTTTGACTGGGGTTGAGTACTTTGTCCACCACTGGTCGTACTAAGGAGTCTAAATTAAGCCTAATACTTTCTGTGTTGCAGTGTAATGATGAGTAAAGACCGGGGTCTTACATGCTCGCAGACGCTGTGGAGGAGATTGCGGGGCAGCAGTTTGAGCGTTCCCCTCCCCAGGGCCTCCTTCTTCCTCTGGACGCTGAACATGTGCAGCTCTTTCTTCTCCTCCTCGCTGAGGGACTGGCAGTAACGCACCTAAGGTACGGAGAGAAGTACAGAGGGTTAGTCACGAAAAGGTCACTTTAATTCACACACCAATAAATGAGAGCTTCTCGTGTTTTAAAAGGGGGCCTTACGGCTGACACAGATGTTTTTTTTTATGGCCGTTGTCCATTGAAGATGACATTTTGGTTTGGAATATCCCTTTGACTTTTACCCTAATGCAAATATCAGGCAGTGGATCTAATAGCCATGACTGTCACTCATCAAAAGAGGTTATAAAGTGAGTTAAGTATGGGAGAGGGCAGAGTGCATACCAGAACATTTTGGAACAAAGGTAACATGTTTGACCCCCGCGTGGCCTTCCTACCCCCTGCCTCCACACCCCCGCCCACAGTCTCTAGATTGAGAACCTCATCTTTTACAACGGCCCTCTTTTTTTTCCCCCTGACGTCTCCCAAAACCCTTAACAAGGAGGAAAGCAGACGTTTACACAAACAAGGCCTTGTGTTTGGAGTGAAATCAAGGGGACGGGGCATACAAAGGAAGCTGAGGCATGCGGCTTTCGGTACCATCGCGGTGGTGGTGGCATCACATAAAGACCCTTTCAACCTGCGTCCCTCTCTCCCGCGGAGCTGTCCTCCATAAAAACCACCGCTATGACAGGAATCCTGCTGGTGGGCGCCCCTCTCCCCCCCCCCCCCCTCCCCCAGCAAACATCATAAAATCATCAAGTCAAAAGTCACATTGTAGCCCCCGCGCTACAAGGCTGCAAAATTGCCCGAACAAAAATCCCCTGTTGTGACGTCAACGTGAATGCCAAGTGCTCACGAGGGTGCGATGGATGGCGGCCGGGCGAAATGTATGGCGAGGTTGTTTAACAACTCTGTGGGCTTTTAGCAGGCAGAGGACGGACACAGCTACTCAAACAACATGAAGGAGGGAGGGAGCAGCAGGGGTCGTGGTGGGAAAATGGGCACTGGCCGGTGGGATGCTTTGCTCTAACGATGGCTTTAATTAGACGGCCCGCTGGGTGGAATTTTATGATACTCAGACGTTGCATTACGCACACAAACACAAATACAGCAATAATTACGCAGGCGTACACACACACACACACACACACACACACACACCCACACACATGCACGGCCATGCACTTATAATATTAATGCATGGACACGCATTTATGTTTAGATCATGTGAAGGCAGAAACTGTGAAACACACTCAATTGCAATGACGTACGTACCTCATTATCATGCGGCGGCAGTTGATAAAGAAGCTGTTTGATTCTGTACTTCTCTCCTGGACTGTTGACGTAGGGAACCTTGTCCTCGGGCAGACACGAGAAATATAACTGGACCTGGAGGAGGCACAAGATGGAGCAAAAAATAACATTAGGCATTGGAACACAGAGATCTAAATGATAAGCTTGAGTTTGGGGGTGTTTCTTAAGCCTGTAGACAAAATCATATTGCTGCTGATGATACATAAACTGGAGTTTTAGTGATGCTTTTGTTTTTACTTAAACAGAAGGTTGAAGGTCTTGTATACTGTAGGTATGTTTCATGTTTCATGACCCTATACGCTCTGGGGTCTACAGTCAAAACAGTTGTCATGGGCCCTAGGCCATAAAGGCCATAAAGTTTCACTGTTTATAAATTCCTCTAAAGTTTTTGTTTTGAGAAACAAGGTTTGCTTGTGGCAACAGCAGTTCTTATTCTTATGATAGTCAGCAATCCAACCAGGATTTGCGAACCTGTCTTTCCCAGGAGAGGAGGGCGATGAAGCCACTTTCTGGATCAGCTCTGCTCACAATGTACAGTGAGAACTAGATCGACTAGTGGAATCACGTTATACGTTTGTTTGAGCTTTTAACCCCCCAATGAGCTTTGTTTCATGGTGAAATTATTGCTACCAGAAATGTACACATATCCCCAGAAAATCCCTCGGATAGACTGTTGTAGATACCTGTTCTCTTTTTTATTAAATCAAGATTGATCCATCCAAAATGAGTATGTGAATACCTATACTTATTATAGGTCATAATGGGATATGTGGGATGTGTCATATTCTACGGACCAGACAAAGCTGGGTGTCTTGAAGTATCTCTGTGGCACTTTGACCCCTGAGGGCTAACTGAGATTTGAGGGCTCACTTTACGAGGGAGGGGTCATTACAGTGTAGCTGGATAAGAGAGGTGGGATGTGCTTCTTCTGTATAAGGGAAGACTTCCTGCTGCTCAGGCCTGTTTTGGGGTCTTGTGGGTGGGGGGGGGGGGGCAACCTCAATTTACCCTGACAATCAAACTAACTTTTGTCACCACCGTAAATTATGCACATTTCCATGTCGCTATTGCCCCCTCATCCAGCTTCCCTGGGGGGTTGGGGGGGGGGGGCAGTCAGCTCTCACCCACAGCCCTGAGTGTTTCTCCACTGTAATGATCACCCATAACGCATTGCCCATTCAGGGCAACGGCTGCAGTAAAAAGCACTACAGTTTACCCACACCTTTTCACACAAAAGGCCACGACGTATTTGGGGACTTTTTAGGGCTCTCTGTTGCTGTGACCCCCTTCTTGTACCCATCACCCACTCATTGCTTCCATGTGTTAAAAAAAAAGTTGTTGGACCATGGTAAAGAGAGAGAGAGAGAGAGAGAGAGAGAGAGAGAGAGAGAGAGAGAGAGAGAGAGAGAGAGAGAGAGAGAGAGAGAGAGAGAGAGAGAGAGAGAGAGAGAGAGAGAGAGAGAGAGAGAGAGAGAGAGAGAGAGAGAGAGAGAGAGAGAGAGAGAGAGAGAGAGAGAGAGAGAGAGAGAGAGAGAGAGAGAGAGAGAGAGAGAGAGAGAGAGAGAGGGGGAGAGAAAGAGTCAGGGACAGAGAGATAAGGAGTGAAAACTGAAGGGCAGAATGAGAGAGAGAGAAGAATACTAAAGAGAGAGAAAGTGATGCACAACAACATGTCCTTGCGAGGTGCAGACCCAGGAGAAACAACATGAAAACAAAAAAGATGCAAAGTTCCAGATGCAATCTTTATTGGACTCACGTTTCAGTCCGAGCCTTCGCCGGGGTCTCGAGGGTTTTTAAGACCCTGGCGAAGGCTACGGTAAAAATGTTGTCAACTCTTCCTTCTCGTTTTCAGATAAAGAGGGGGGGGGGGGGTGCATGAGAGGACCTGTTAACCCTGTGGTTTCTATTTTGGGTATGTCCATAATAGGCGAAAATAGGTGACGATTCAGAGAAAACTTGTGATTATTAAGTGAAAATAGCCGATCTGCAAGCTCACAACTCTTTGCATCGCGGTGCGTACTATTTTTGTCGCTATTTGTCACACTTAAGTGGTTAAAAACTGCGTTCTATCCTGCCGGCAACAGCAGGCTCCATCCACTGAGAGATCTCATCTGGCATCTGCCAGGTTTCTGATAATCACGAACAGACTTCACCACACCGCAGTGTGTAAATAAAAGATACACACATCCTGCCTTTAAGTGGCTGTTGGAGAAAGCCCGACAAATCTGCCCTCAAAAGAGAAAGAAAAGAAAAAAAGAGCTAGACTCATGAAGTACGCTGGCCACCTCCGCCATACGTTCTACTATCCAGAGGCTTGTAGTTCGGGATGTTATTCATGAACGTGCTAAATAGCCTTTATCTGGGCCAGGGAAGTGGGGAGTTAGAACCAGGTCATGGCTGTTTTTATCCTCAATCAGGAGTAGTATACACCATAGCTTCATTGTAGTTCATCCAATTAATTGCAGCAATGTGTGGTTGTTTAAAAAAAAAAAAAAAGAACAGACACCAAATATCGACAGTCTAATACAGTGGTTCTCAATCTCAACCTTTTGTGGAGATTGAGAACCGAGTGCCGTGCTATGAGCTTGTAGATCTGCTATTTTTGAAAGAATCTTGAATCTTGAATCTTGAATCTTGAATCTTGAATCTTGTTCCATGTCTTTGAATATATATTTTTAAAGTGAACATTTGTAAAATATTTTGTTCCATGGACCTCCAGAAGCAAAGAGTTAAATGTTCGCTTTAGAAATATATATATTCAAGGATTTGCATACATTTTCAAATTTTTTTTAAATGTTTTAAAACACTTTTAATTTAGATTGCTTTGTACTTTTCTGAAAATTCTCATAAACATTTGTTAGAGAAACGGGATATTTACTCGTACCCCATAAAAAAACAGGTTCTGCGACTCAAAACGGGGTCACGCCCCCATGTTCGGGAAAACGCTGACCTAGATCATAGGACCGTGTCACGTGTCGTCTGACTCACCTGTTCAGGTCTGAGTCCAGGTGGGACCCAGGCGTACTCCTCCAGGGCGCAGCCCGAGTCATCGTCGGAGGTGGAGCTGCGCTGGAAACCAAAGGTCAGCTTGCTGACTTTCTGCTCCATCGCCACGTCACGCTGGCGCGCCCCACCTTGGTAACCTGCTGCCGCCACGGTCACACCCTCCAGGCTCATCAGATGCTCCTTTTACTGGAGAGAGAGAGGGAGACAGAGGGGGAAAAGAGAATGAACAAATGCATCGTGGCGAGGGGAGGGAGGGCAGATATGCGATGGGAAAGGCAGGGCGAGAATTAATGGACAGAGACCGGAGGAGAAGTCGAGGAGGAATAGCATACAGGGGAAGGGAGGGAAAAAAGAGCTAACGAATGATTACACAAGACTAATCTCTCGCACAGTGCTATCGTCACGCTGTCTCATGCATTTCTACTGGCTGCCTTCCCATCACCACCAGCTGAATCACACCACAAGCTCTGCCCCATATTTCATGTGGGCAGAACACCCCCCCCCCCCCTGTGCGCCCGCCCGTCCCGTTACGGTATCCGAGCAAGCCTCTCTGGGGTCCCCAGTGATGACTCTGCCATTTAAAGACACTCATAATGGGAACTGTAACCCTTTCCCTGCCGCTGTGGCGAGATGTCACCCATCTGTCCCTTTTCAAGTGGCTTTCCTGAGGGGTTTTAAGGGCCATTAGGAAATTCCAGAAGCTTTCTCGAGGTGAAGTCTGGACTTGTTTTAGTGACAAATAACAAGCAGCTTACCACTCATGATTATACAGTAAATGCAGAAACGCACAGATTTATGTGCAACGTCTCGGGCTATGATGGAATAGACGCCGCATTCTTTCCGCATGCTGTAATTTGGTTTCCCCCCCCGACACGCGAGAGAGCAACGCCAGACGTTGGCCAGTCATCGTTTCAAGGTTTCACCTTTTCTGCGCAGCACATGTCCGGGTGAGCAATATTTTTTTTTATTCCACCGAGGCGCTGTGCAAGGGGTCTCCCTGGAGGGGACTTGGAACACGTGGGAAATGATGATGACGGCTTGATCATCGGAGCCGGGGAGATCTGTGTAAACACGGGCCAGGCCGTTAGGGAAAACATACACCCTGTGGATAAGACGGCCATATGGGGAATGTCCACAAGCCTGCTCCCTCCCTTCATCTCCCTTCTCTTCTCCTCTTTCCCTTGGAGCTGTTTGTTTTCCAACCTGCCGCGGCCGAATGTCTGATCATCCTTTCATCTTCTGGACAGATAGACCAATGCCAAACAGGTGAAAGGAGGGAGGGAGGGAGGGAGGGATGGATTTGAGGGATGAACGGAACGGGTGGACGGATGGGGTCGATCCACACTCTGCTGGACACTGACAGCAGAATGTGGGGGGTGAAAATACGGCAGAGAGAGATCAAAGCCCGGCGGTCTGGCACAGTGCTGACCTACGTTAGATCGGAGCCCACACACCAACAGCATGTTTTTTGTGCAACATTCACACACTGACTGAAGATTACAGGGAGCAATTAGGCTGTGCAAAATGAAAAGGCAGTGTGACATGCCTGTCACATCGTCAGATCACCATCCAAGAGCTAGGACACATACAGTAGGTTTGGGTATCTCATTTTAATCTACTGTATGTGTAACCTCGTCTGCAACGTGGCTTCACTGGCTTGGGTACAAACAAAAAAGGGACGCAATTGGTTGAGTTCAGGTGCTTGTGTAATCTGAAATAAAGTTCTATCCCTGAGGGACAGTCATCCAAAAACAGACTGTGTTTTCTATAAGCCTCTTGCCATTCAAATATAGGTGGCAAGTGTTTGGTTCAAAAAGTCACCATCAAAGTGTGTCCAGTTGTGGTCATCTCTCATGGACCAGGGGCTCTGACGACTGAGATCAAATGGGAGCCCGGCTAGTGACCGACCAGGAGCCTGGCCTTTGCACCCTACCCCCACCCCCCCAATGGCCAGTGAGGGCGCACGGGGCTGCAGGGAGACAGCTGAGAAAACCCACCACACTTGACTGCAAGCCTTTGAAGAACGCAAGACAGTAGAGGCTCCTGAAAAGCTGCGCTCTCCCCTGGAATGTCATATATGCACGGCTCCCCGGGAAGCGTACGACTCCCATGCGCGCATAAAGAGGGAATGTGCGCATTTACACTTAAGGACACATGGACACGCATAATATGCATGCAGCACACACTATTGTGTGAACAACACAATACTGTGGGGCTACATTTACAGTATATGTGTAGCTAAAACTATGCATACCTATTCATACATACATGCCCCCAAACGTTTGGCTACATTTAACCACTTAAAGGGATAGTTCACCCCCAAAATGACTTTTTCAAGTCTCCATGGGGTGCCAATATTTTTTTTGGGTGAACTATCCCTTTAAACTCTAGAGAGTATAGACTTCATTGCCAGGGATCTCTGCTTGGTCCCCTCCTTTTTTATCCCTGAAAGTAGCTGATCTACAAGCTCAAAAAGTGTTGTATCGCATTGCAATGCTTGTAGATCGGCTATTTTCGTCGAATGTCCGCCTATTTCCCGCAGAACGTTCGCCGTATTATGACATGCCTGGAATAGGGACATGCTACGGCTCAATAAATACACTAAGGAGTACACACACACACACACACACAGTGTGGGGTGTCAGCTGTACGTTTCTGCACCCTGTTCCTCATTAAGCGACAACTCTTTCCCAGACACTGTAGTGTGTAGTAGCAGCATGCATGCCAGTGCACCCTGTGGAATGATTAACTACCCCACACACACAACATGGCACGGCTAGGCCAGCCACCAGCTATTCATACCAACTCATATCCCTCAAGGACGAGGCAGGCAGCACACCCCCGGCACCATATCTCATGACAACAACTGGTGTCCGCTCAAGCGGAGCCTGCCAACTCTCTGAGTTCCTCGTGGAACGACCAGCGTGATGGATAGCGGCGGAGGCAAATCTTGGGGGGGACGCTCAGTTGACTCATGAATGCGTCGCTGCCCACAAAGCGTTAAGTCAGGCGCGTTGGCTTATGACACCTCCCATTAAAAGGCCTGTGATGCCCCGAAACAAAGGCACCTTTGTGTGTGAATCAACTGAGGGCTTGTTCCATCAGGAGCCTGTTTATCTCTCTCTCTCTCTGGGTCTTCTTCCTCCTTGAAGATGCGGTCTGTTATCTCCCACATTCATGACACTTAAAAAGCCCGCAAAGCCAGATAACCTGTCTTCAGATGAGCGAGAGGGGCGAGACATAAGACACCGTTCTATTCACATCCATTGACTTGCAAATGGGGAAACCGAAATAACCCAAGCAAAAATGTGGCCTTGTTTTGAGGGCGGTTTCACATGGGAGAGATAGCTATAGATAACTATAGGCAGGTTCAGTCTGGAGGAGCCAAGAGAGACTCTCCACTGACTTCTCCACCTAACAGTATTATCAGGCCAGGTACACACACACACACACACACACACACACACATGCTGCACTTGTGCGCTACATTTGCTATAAAGATGTGCACTTTCACGTGTCGGCCAAGTCTCCTCGATGATGTCACACACCCGCCGAACCTGACACAGAGGAATGTCTTGGCTTGATTTGGAGCCAAATCTACAAAGTGGAATACAGGATGTACACCACTACTCAACGTCTCTTTCTCTCGCTCTCTCTCTCTCTCTCTCTCTCTCTCTCTCTCTCTCTCTCTCTCTCTCTCTATCTATATCTCTCTCTGTCTCTCTCTCTCTCTCTCTCTCTCTCACTCTCTCTCTCTCTCTCTCTCTCTCTCATACACACACACACACACACACAACCACATCTGCTAGTATGCTAATTTTCCCCCTCCACCGGGTCATTTCCTCAAAGTCAACTTCCTTAACGTCCTGGGTGCCAGAACCATTCATACAACTAACTTAACCAATGGAATGTATTGACTCACCGACCACACTGTGACTCGTCACGTTTGTGCTTTTTTGTGCTCTGGCCTTTTAAAAAAAGTTCTGCTTCTGCAACAAGGGACCAATGTTTTAGTTTAGCGTTTTAACTGCCTCTGTCGCATAACCCCCCCCCCCCCCCCCCCCCCACCACCACCTCCCCCAACCCCCACCCTGCCCTCCTCCACCCACACTGGCCTAACCCCTGCGGTACTGAATGTTTAACAACCCCTCTCTCTTTTGTAAAGGTGCTTGTTAACATGGCTTTGGGAGCTCTCTGTAGCTTGCATATCTGACTGATCTGCCCACAGACAGCCAGAGGGATGGGGGGGGGAGAGAGGGGGGAGGGGGGGGCAGAGAGTTTAAGAGGAGTGGAGCAGCAGAGATGATGGGGGTTGATATCAGATCAAGACCATAATAATGAGATAACTGGCGTGCATGAAAATGTTCATATGGCTCTACAAAAGAGAGGAAATTGTACGTCAAGTATCGATGGATCAAAGATCCACGAGGCAGCATGTGGATCTGCTTTAAAAAAGAAAAACCTGTATACTTAGTTGGCCAGAGCCACCCAGGGGTCTGTACTAGCCCAGGCCCCCTCCTGTTATCAATCTACACTACATTTCTCCACCCCAAAATAGCCAAACCTACAAGTAGATCTGCTTTTGTTGCTGAATGTTCACCTATTGTCGGTGGTTAAATGGCTTCTTGTTAGATGGACTGATATAAATTGATTCACCAGTTTATATGTGCAACATGAAGAGGCCATGTATTTTCCCTAAATAAATAGTAAACATATAGTTCGGAAAGACATGCTCAAATAGTTTTCCTTAAACAAGCTTGTTAAGGATGGGAATAGTATGTTTTGTCTTTCTGTCTCTCTATCTATAATGTATATCTTAGTATCTATTTTGTAGTGTTTGTTTCTGTTGTAAAAGAAAAATGGGTAACTGTGGTTTGATGCTTGATCGGAGAGTCTTGTCTCTGTTGCCCTGTATTTTAAAAATGTAATGTGTAAACAAGCTTGTTACCCACTTAAGCCCCTTTTTTATCCTTGTTTAGAAATAGCCGATGAGCTTGTAGATAGTTTAGCTTTTTCTGAACACTTTTGAAAAAATCTTGAAACGAATGAACAAAACCATTTTGCATTTACTGTCAATAAAATGTGATGTTTACAGATTTCTTCCTGCCTGTCAGGTCATTCAACACCGTGCCAGGCCTCATACTGGGCCTCGCATTCAGACAAGAAAATACAGTGACATTTTTAAAGAGTATTTGACCAGACTTATAACCAGAGCCCTCTTACAAATCCAGACATTGGAGCCATGGATTAACAGCCCTTGAGAAGTGAACAGGAAAAATAAGCAGCTCCTGGTCTGAATTACTGTCTCTATTCCACTAGGAAATGGTTGATGGACATGCACGCAGGCCAACACAGTGCTCTCTGTCAGTCGGGACCAGCCCAACATGTTTTACTTGGCTCACGATGGCCTAGCCGTGTAGGATAGGCTCTACTTGAAGAGAAAACAAGATATTCTGTTCAAAGTCTGCACTTTTCAGAGCTCTGTCGAGAATGTTTTTCACCAAAAAAAGATATTTCTCAGCTTAAGAAATAAACTGTAACTTTCCCACTCGTTTGCCCTTAATACAGTATGTTTATACCCCGTGCGAATAATTATTCTAAAGTGCATTCTAGATACGTCATCATGTGACAAAGCAGATTAGATCTGAACGACACTTGTGTGACTAAACTGCCTCACGTGACGTAACCACAGTAAATCAGTATTTATTACACCTTGAACTTGTTATTGATTTAATCCAGAAGCCTGGCGAAATGTGATATCCTAAAACTATATACAGAACATTTTCCACATTCATTCATGGTATTCCTTTCCATGACAAATGGTTTGACAGCATGATGACAACAATGCCAGTGCAATTTAACACGGCTGACAACAGAAACATACGAGAGCTTATGCAGTGTTGAGGTGCTATATGGGGAGGGTGTTTATCCAAGACCAAATGGATGGGAGAGTGACACTGAGAGAGAGAGAGAGAGAGAGAGAGAGAGAGAGAGAGAGATTTCCTATATATGGATGTATCTTTAACTATTTTTGACAGAAAATTAAAAATGTATAGTTAAGATATAGTCTTCCCTCAAAGTTGCAATGTAACACAGCTCTGTTTACACTTTTAATCTATTCCCATTCATATCAATATTAATTTGTACATACATTGTTTTGTTTCGCTTTAGCTTTGGCAGTGTAAACGTATGTTTTCTCATGCCAATAAAGCACCTTTTAACTTAATCTAATTGAGAGAGAGAGAGAGAGAGAGAGAGAGAGAGCGGGACCACCTCCATGCACTCACTGTCCTAACCTGCACCCCGACACATGTTGCCGGCCTGTCACATAGCTGACATCAAATAGTATATGTATCCCACCACATTCAAAGCACACACACACACACACACACACACACACACACACACACACACACACACACACACACACACACACACACACACACACACACACACACACACACACACAGCACATCTGTGGTCAGGCTGTAGAGATAGAGGTGATCTTAAATCAGCTCGTTTGTAGTTAGTGGCACCCTTCAGACCATCTCAGACATGGCTACAAGAAAAAAGCTTTTGAAGAGCTGGGTTTGAGCCAAGCCTGGTTCAGAAGCTGAACTGCAGTGGCAGAGTTCCATCTAATGCCTTACTTTAATGAAATGGCAGGCTGGCTCAGCATCATGGGTCTTTACTTGTATCACGCGACAACTCCTGATTAATATTACTACTCGTACCCCTGTTAGAAACCTCTAGACGTGGGGTAAACTACATTATCAAAGATGTATTTAAAAAAAGAAAATCTGCATTATACATGCTAATTCATTTAGTATCAAAGAACAGTTCACTGTCAGTTAATTGACAACACGTCCAGTGGAATGTCCATCCAGTGACATTCCACTGGAAACCAGACTACAGTACATTTTCCTTATAACCAGCTCCCCTCTCAGCAGATCGCTCGGTGGTCTTACCTCCGTGCAGGGGGGGGGGGGGGGGAGATCTCCTGAGGCGATCTGGAAAACGGGGTCTTATCACAACGATAGCCAGTCCCTAGATTCTGTTCCAGGCTCCTGGCTCCATGTCTCTCTCTCTCAGCCTTGCCTTATCCTTTGCTCTAAGTCCAGAATGGCAGCAGCACACAGGCTCCTCTAGCAGATCTCTCGGCACAGCTACAACCCATATCAAAGCTCAGACTGTAACAACCTAAGGAGGTGTGTGTGTCAGTCTGAGTGCGTGGGAGAGTGTCTGAGAGGGTGTGTGTGTGAGTGTGTGTGTGTGAGGACTGTGTGTGGAGGAGCCCACAACAAACCAGATGGCTGGTTATTCCACCCCTCTCTCTCTCTCACCCTCCTACACCCCCCCCCCTCCCCCACCCCAAACTCCCAGTCCAGCCCATTAACCTCAGCCCAGCCAGTCAGGGCAGGGCATGGCAAGGGCAAGGCGTCTCCTCTCTCTGGAGATCCTCCCTCCTCGTACTTCAAACACAATCCCAAAATGAGAACCATCAGTAAAAGACTGCGAGCAATGCAGGAACTGCGCTTTAAGTGCTTTAAGGACCACATGAGCGATGCCACATCTTGCTTTACCACATCGACCACCTCTGTATCCACAACAGCCTTCGTATGACATTCCTCTCTTTCCCTACCTATCCACTGCTCAACGATGTGACCGACAACTTTGGCTGTTGAGTGTGCAAATTAGTGTTTGTTCCTATCATGCTGTGAACAGCTCTCAACAGCCTCAAAACAGCCCCCCAGGTCTGTTCCAACGACACCGGCTATCTGTGCAATCTACAGGCCCGGTTTGCATACAGGAATCAAATCAAACAACATCTCTATGCAAAGCGGTCACTTCCACTACTAGGAAACAGTGTCGGCAGCTGCCTGACAGAATGATGGGTAAAAGCTTTGAACTCTGATCTCAACTGATCTCAATTCCAAGTGCCTCTGACACGGTGCATGTACAGCGTCCAACCCCACTTGCAAATAATAGCCTGAACATCTGTGCAAATGTCTTGGAAACATGCAACAACATCCTACAATACATAATAATCGCTGACACGCCAGAATGCCACCACTACCATTACCTGATGATCATCAGTATGCAGTCAAATTCTCAGTGTTAATTTGACTCTGGGTTAAATGAACACTCTGGATTTCACAGTGTAGTCACCCCAACCAGTGGTCGGTGAGTTGACCTTTCCCTCTCCTTCACCTCCAGAGGAATGTCAGAAGGTGAGGCCCTTCTTGTTGCCTCAGAAAACAAAAACGTGACCAGTTCGGGTCAAACTCTGGACAGGCCTTTTAGCTTGTTTTGTGGTGGGGCTAGTTACAATGTCAAAGTGTTACTTTCTCCCCGTTAGTCCCCAAGGGACCTGTTTATGGAGTATGGTGACCAGACGTCCCGGCTTTGGCCGGAAATGTCTCGGTTTCAAGCCGGGTGTCATGAGTCCCGACAAATATCTGTAAAACACAAAAATGTCCCGGTTTTCAACATTCACTGCCAAACTATCCCAGTTTTCACCATAATTAAAATAATAACACTTGTTTCGAGTGCTTACAGTACATAGTTTATTATGGTATGTTCTGTTGAAAGGTGCAGTCAGAATCGAGCCAGCCTGGAAGCAAATTCAAGGCTGATCAGCACGGTTCAGTGCGGTTAAGTTCGATTCACAACCGAACCGGGCTGGGGTGGAAAGACCAGCAGAACAGCACCGAACCGAACCGTATCTCGCTTAAAACCCTAATGGAAAGGCCCTATTGGTGTGATAACTGCTAAAAGAATTGTCCCTCCTCCTGATGAAAACACCAGGAGAAAATTAAAAAAGTTAAAAGTGGCAAAAATAGCTGATCTACAAGCTCACGTATCACATTGTGACCCGTTGTGAGATTTAAGTGATTATGGGTCCAGGTTGGGTGTTTGAAAATATGGTCGCCCTAAGTTTGGGTCAAACTCTGGACAGTTGCGTGGTGGGCTAGTTACAATGACAAAGTGTTACTTTCTCCCCATCCCCAAGGGACCTGCTTATAGAGTGCCTGAGAATGTGTCTCGGAGAAAAGTCAAGCTTGACCTTTTTCAGTTCTAAGTTTGGCTGCGTAGTCGAGGGTTTATGCACATCACGTCTGTTGAGGAAAGTACAACATTTTACTAGGAAACCAGGAATCTATTAAATGGTTAGAACAGCTTCCTTTATTAACACTTCAGCAGATGTTTAATTTAGTGGAAATGACCTCAGTGGGTTCTATGATCCATGTGCTTGTGCGTGCGTGCGTTTGCGTGGACAAAGACTAACTACTTTGCAGCAACCAAGGCCAGAGCAGGAAAGGCCCATTCACAACAGATCCCAGTACAAACCACAAGCCTTTTGTGCTGGTCCAAAAGACTGAGTGCCCCCCACTTCATTAGCAAGTCTTAAAGGGGAGGAACAACTGGGCATCCTGCCTGGGGGGCATACAACAAATATAATGTGACAATGAAAAATTAACTTACTATCAAAAGTTAGAGAGCCAATCTGGCAAAGCCGGCATGACTGTAGCCAACCGGTACCCATAATGATGCCTTGTTGTGTCCCTGCTTAATTCGGACACATTTGTAGCTCCCAATTGAATTGGGACTGAATGGAAGGGAAATTGAATTCACCCTCCATTCACAGTTAAGTTGACTGGATAAGAGTTGACTAGCAGGTTGTGTAAGTTCAAAGAGACAATATGCATTGTGACCAAAGAACTTTTGAATAACCAGCGGTCACACAGGAAACGTTCATGTTCCAAACGGAATCAACAACTTCCACCTCCATCTGTGAAAGCCACAGACAGACAAATCCACATCTGAGGCAGCCTTTGGCAAGGGCCTATTGTTTGCTAAACTTCAACTACATGAATGAAAACATTCTTGCGTCACCCAAGCATCCAACCATTTACTTAGTCTTGGCATAATTTGCTCTAGCTACACCCAGAAAGAACACATGAATGTCCATATGGAGAGAACAATGACTAACATCCTGTAACTCTTCTTTTGACACTGTACCACTCTATTGTTAGTAGCCGGGGAGCCTCTCTGGTTTCACAGTTCAAGGTGCACCTCAGATAGTTGGGAAATATAAAGTTGGACAAGCCGTGCATCCCTGACCCCTTGGCCCTAGAGAGCACCAGATGAGCCATAAATATCTGGCCCTTACGGAGCTTTATGGCCCATTCCCCCTGTCATAGCTACAACGACCTGAACAGCACCTCACACCTGGTCTACACCTTCTCTCCGCTATAAAAAAAAAACACACCCAGCAGCAGCGCGCTCGCCGCTAGGTACTCTGTGGGCCAGCATGCCCTGACAATGACAGGACAGGGATGGTCCTCATCTGAGCAAACAGCAGACGATCAAGCTGCATTCCTCTCTGGTTCAAACTCGTCCTTGAAAGCGTAAACGAAACCATGACCAAGCAAGCCATGATATTGCATGGTCAGCAGGTCAGGAAATACTCTGCTGTGCAGATTACTGGCATGAATACATGAGGATTGATTATTTATTTTTAGAAATAGCCAATATACAAGCTCGCACATCGCATTGCAACATGTGAGCTTGTAGAGTGGCTATTTCTTTGTCATTTTTGACATTTTGAAAAGTTTTGAAGATTTAAAAAAATGTTTTATTTAAAATACAAATTAAAAACTCTTAATGACATGCCCAAAATAGGGGTGCAAAAGTGAAAGTGGTTAATGAACCTCTGCATGCATCAGTCAAATCTTGGCCCTGAGACATGCTGTAAATAGTGGCAGCAAAGGGCGCTCGGGGAAGGTCAGCCTCTCCTAAACAGCCCCTGCAGTCTGTAGCAATTTACTGTCATTGAGGGCCATTGTTGAGAATATAGCACCCACTGGTGTGTGAGCTACCTTATCATAAAAAGGAGGCCTGTCTCAAGGCTTAAATGACCTGACAGCGGGTATTAGCAGAACACAGGCCAAACAAAAGCCCCAGTTATAATGGCCAATAAAAGCCTATCACTCTACTGTAATAACAATCCCTTTTACGCCTTTGAAAGAAGGAGTAAAAGGTCAACTGGTGGAGCAGTCAGTGCATTGATATTGACTTAGCTAGATTGGCGCTGAAAAAAACCTCCAGGTCAGACCATGGGCTTGTTAGCCTTATAACCCTCACATAACCCCCTTTTACTGTTTCACACTGACACACCGGAGACAGCTGAGGGCAGAGCGCAGACCCATGCCCAGTTTCTGACAAAACACATTCAACAGTGTTTTGTCAGAAACTATGAAAATTAAGGGGAACTTATTTACACTTGGCACTAGACGTCGCTTGGAGATTACATGTTTCTCCAAGCCCTGTAAAATTCATATGGACTGATTCAATTATTTTGATCATATTGAATGGTTAACCACTTAAACTCTATATTATACTTCATTGGCCGGGGTCCCCCAGGGGTCTGTCCTTGGCCGCCCTCCTTTTTCCCCCCTCCACGTCAAATCTCTTCGGTAAAAATAGCCGATCTACCAGCTCACAACGCAGCGCGATACGACGCGTGTGTGAGCTTGTACATCATCATTTTTAATAGAATATTTTCACATTTTCACCTTCGCTGGATGTCTACCAGAATAGGGACGCTAGGGTTCATATGGTAAACTAGATTTTGGCTACATCAGAAGTTCAGAAGTTTTCAACCGAGACGGAAATTCATACTTACTTCCTACACAATGGCAGCAATAACAACGGAATACTTCCAAAACAAACCTTATAACACACTATAGGGTCATTCAAAAGTATCTCGCCACGGGTCATTCAAAGTGCAAACAATTATCTAATTCTCTGGGCTTTACTATTGGATTACAACCTCTAATTGTGTTATGTTATACAAATAAATAGGACTTTGTTCGGAAGGTGACGTCAGCATGGGAATTCCCAATCGTGCGAAATTGAGATATGAAAAGAGTCTACTCTACTTACTGTTCTACCACTCTTATGCGATCTGCTCTATTTGACTTGATTGGAGTCCATTGTGTCCCGTGTAATGTAATTTAAGACACATGCGTCAGTTTCCAAGCAAGCGGCCGCCCACCGGCCGTAACACATTGCATAAATCAGTCATACATAACGCATCTCAGTTAAACAAAGACAAAGTGTCAGCAAGCCCACTGGATGTTTCTTCAGTACACAGACAAACACAAGAAGAAGCACTGCTTCCCCAAACGTGGCTGAGATGTCGGATGGGGGGACAGGTCATCGTATTTCACCCTCAATTTGACACCCTCTCACCCACTTGTAAAAGCAGGGACCTCATTGGGGAACAATGGGAAGTGGAGCGACACAGCTCCTGGGGCTGTTACAGGGAGGAAGCCCCTTTATTTGAGGACACTATAACTCCCACAAAAGCCTTGTGGCAGTCCACACACAGACAGGACCCAGGATGGATGTGCTGCCTCATTACACTACACACTCGCACTCGGTGGTGTAAAGTAACTAAGTACATTTACTCAAGTACTGTACTTAACTACAGTTTTGAGGTATTGTTTTTACTTTATTGGAGTATTTCCAATTTTCAGTACTTTTACTTCTACTCCACTACATCTTAGAGGCAAATATTGTACTTTTACTCCACTTTTTCCACCACTGCTCACACTGACCAAATAAGTGCTTGGATTGACAAACGTGTGGTCTCCTTTTCTACAAACTGGGAAGGCTCAAGAAAGATTAGACTAAAAGTTACTATCTTTTAACGATTAAAATTATATTTGAACTAGTCTGTATGTTAAGATTTTGTTAATACAATATAACTAGCACATGATGTGCAGTCAGTGGTTGGGGGTGCGGTCTCTCTACTCTTCCACTGAGAAATTTAGACCCTGGTGTTGGGCAGGACACCTACTGGGTTGATGACGTCCATAAAGTTATTTGAAGCAGACCGCGCACCAGATTGGACACGAGATGCAGTTCGGACATCGTTGCTATTACAAAAGGACATAAAACGTTTGGCTTGTAAACGTAATTGCAGTTGCATAAGAAGCCCTTACTAACAACCCGACAAACATGCTGCTTTCTCTGTAACGTATTATGCATTTTGACCCTTTTCTTCTTTTCTTTCACATTGCATCTGGATGCTAAATGATTTTTTCAAAAGACCAAAGAAACTGGATGAACATCAATGAAGAAATGTTGATTAAAACAGCAATGGTTCTCAAAGTGAGGTTCCAAATGCACCCTCAGGTCTGTAACTCTGATAGTGTACAAATGGGACCAAATGGACCCGTATTTGTACACTATCAGAGTTATGGGGGTCCTTGGAATGGAAAAAAGTGTGGGAACAGGCCCAGACCGCTGGCGTAGCGGTCGGGCAACCTAGGCTCCAAAGTAGCCTGTTGCGGGCTCGAGTCCCGGTCCCGACGGCCTTGGCTACATGTCACTCCCCATCTCTCTCCCCATTTCCTGTCAACCAACTATCCTATCAATAGGCATATAAAAGCCCAAAAATAAATCTTTAAAAAAGGGGGGGAAGAGTGTGAGAACCGCTGGATTGGAGCATGTGCCTGTTGCGCTCCTGCTGAAACACCACATTGCCACAGCATCCCAGTTCACAAGGTGAAGCATCCTACAACGCTAGTAACCTTTGACACCCATGCCGAACTTCAGTTCAGGGTATGACCTCCGCTTCGCAAAAAAGTCTGACACGCCAAACCCCTTCGCAACCCCACACATCTGCGCCTTCCTCTGAAAGTTTCCTTCGAGTTCAACAGTTTAGCCCCCTCTCAGAATGGTTTTCCTGTGCATTTCTATAGCCCCGAGCAAAAAAAAACGAGGCATGGAGCGGGAACCCGCCCCCCATTTTGCAACGCGGGCGCTGTGCTCGGGCGTGAGTGCTCGGAGGCAAAGTCGTTGCAGAAGAGAAGAGGAGGATGCAGTAAAACAAAAAGAGTGAGAGAGAGAGAGACTGGCCACACATGGAAGTGTTTTGCTCAAGTTGAGGGGCTTCAAAAGGCAAACCGTGGAATCTGACAATACTCTTGGAACAGTTATGGAGCTGCTCAGTCAGGATCCCACTAATGATTAACATTCCTGGAGAAGCACTTCGTTACAGTTCTTCTTTAGAGCACTCTAATTAAGCACATGCTCTCCAGCGCCCGCCGCACAGAGTGAACCCTGGCGACCGTGGAAGTGGGGATGCTTCTTTCCAGCCTTTCTTAATTAGACACAATTTAGCCTCGGTCATTAAGGTGGCAGTAAAACGAAACCGTAGAAAGAAAAGGAATTGAAAAACAGACCCAAGCACGGTCCTGGCAGCTACCAAAGATACGGTGACCAGACGTCCCGGGCTTGGCCGGGATCGTCCCGGGCTTGGCCGGTATTGTCCCGGTTTCAAGCAGAGTCCTGACATATGTCTCTAAAATACTAACAATGTCCCAGTTTTCAACCTTCCCTACAGAATTATCCTGGTTTTCACCACAGTTGGTTTGAGTGCTTTACATAGATGTTTATCATGTTCTGTTCTGGTGAAAGGTACAGTCACTTGGTGTATTAAGAGCTCAAATAATTGTCCCCCAAGAAATTGTCAATAGTAGCGAAAATAGCAGATATATAAGCACACAATGAGTATCAATGCAACGCTGTTTTTCTTTTTTTTTACATGGTCCCCCTAACCAAAGAGTCCCCTTTAACTCGGATGCCGTTGACCCTTTCACCTCTTCACATGGTTAGCAGGCAGGCACAGAACAGTGAGGTCTACACTACAGGGCAGGAGGAACTGCCTTCCTTTTATTTAACCCAGGGCTGACTGAGACGTCTTACACTGGACACTTAGTGCTGGCTGGCTGAGCAGAGCTGGACACTTGTTTGACCGTGGCCGTGGGGCTGGGGTTCACTCTCTTGTTGCCCCGGAGACTATACACCAAACTGGGAGGCCCATTGTAATGTGTGGACAACGTTAAAGGGACTGGCTAATGTTGACAGAGAGACAGGCAGACAGACAGACAGACAGACAGACAGAGAGACAGAGAGACAGAGAGACAGAGCGAGAGAGAGACAGAGCGAGAGAGTGACAGAGCAAGAGAGAGAGAGTGACAGAGAGAGAGAGAGAGTGACAGAGAGAGAGAGAGAGAGAGAGAGAGGTGGTCTATTGTGTGCATATGAGTGTTGTTGACAGTATCTCTACACTGGTAAAGCAACAGCAGTGCTTGAACATACTACTAGGTCTATGATCTTTATGAATGACAACCCTGAAGTTCATCCATTCATGTGAATTGAAAGAGGCCTGCCACCAAAAGGGCAAGGGTGGATTTCTAACTCAGGCCTGTGGTGGGGGAGGTGTGTGCGTGCGTGTGCGTGCGTGTCTTTCTATGTTTGCTGTGTGTGTGTGTGTGTGTGTGTGTGTGTGGCTGCTCAGGTCTGGTTGTTGGGGGCCTGGTTAGATTCCACTGAAGCGCATGGAGGCGTCAGCCAGGATACGAGACCCAGGCGCACACACAGACCAGGCTTGCCTCATTAGTACCCTGGGACCTACGTGTGTGTGTGCTGTGTGTGTGTGTGTGTGTGTGTGTGTGTGTGTGTGTGAGAGAGAGAGTGTGTGTAGGGCACACGTATGTGTGGAATGGAAAGCAGAACACCCCTCGTTGTCTTATCACCCTGCAGATTAAGGAAACAAATGTCCAGAACAAGGTTTATTCTTAGCAGCCAGACCAGACCCTCTAATGTGTCCACCTCAGTCAGCATCTCTGTTGGTGCTAATGACAGCTAAATGATTTCATCTGACTTCCTGAGCTGGCATGGAATGGGAGAGAGCATGTGACAAAAGCTGGGAATACAAGCTGTGTGTGTGTGTGTGTGTGTGTGTGTGTGTGTGTGTGTGTGTGTGTGTGTGTGTGTGTGTGTGTGTGTGTGTGTGTGTGTGTGTGTGTGTGTGTGTGTGTGTGTGCGTGTGCGTGTGCGTGCATGTGTGTGTGCTTAAGAGTTTTAATCCTTTCCATGACTCCTTTTAAATGGAAAATAGTTGCATTTCCTTCCATCTGGTACGGCTGTCCTGTTTCATTCCCCACATCATGAAACATCTGCAGATCTCCCTGATTGGCCGAGGTTGTGTTTGCCTGCGGACGGGTGTACAGACAAACACAAACACACGATCACACATGCACACAGACACATACATACAGTGTATATACACACATCTGGTGGGCCTGCCTTCTCTTGTTTTCCTTTGGAACCCAGTTCCTAACAGGAAGAGGAGCGCGAGCACAGCAAACAAAACGTGTGCCTCCCCTTGAACTGTCCCTCTCGCTAGGAGCCGCCGTGGAGGTCGTCCTGGCCAAACGGTCCCCTTTGTCAGCTTAGCGGGGGGTGCCATGATCGCGGGGCCTGGGCCTCGCTGGCTGCTCTACTAGAGCTTGTCCTCAGTTAACCTCTGTCAATATTGACCCACCTGCAGCGTACCTTCATTCACTCTAATGTACAGAGTCACTTCCAATGATCAATGACGCAGCGTATATCCTGTGCACGGGGAGGCCGCACCAGATGGAAAAACATTGTAAGGAAATCTAAACACAAGTCTGCCGGTATCTCGTGCTGTTATCTCCCCAGCCCCAGGCAGGGAAGGTGAGCGAATACCGCCCAACTCACTCCAAATCCAACTCACTCCATGAAGACTTAAGAAATATTTGCCCAACTCACTCCAGGGCTCGCCCAACTCACTCCAGGGCTGGGACAACTCCCTCCAGGACCAAAGACCAACTCCCTCCAGGACCATAGCCAACTCACTCCAGGACCATAGCCAACTCACTCCAGGACCAAACCCAACTCACTCCATGCAATGTCACCAGTGTAATATTGGTTCAATGTGTCAGTGGTGTAAAGTAACTAAGTACATTAACTTAAGTACTGTACTTATGTACAATGTTGGGTATTTGTGCGTTATTTGAGTATTCCCAACTTCCAATGGTTTTACCTCTACTCCACTACATATTGGATCCACATATTGTTTTTTTACTCCACTAAATGTATTTGTTTTACTAGTTACTTTGCAGCTATAAATTATAATATTATTGTGTGTGTGTGTGTGTGTGTGTGTGTGTGTGTGTGTGTGTGTGTGTGTGTGTGTGTGTGTGTGTGTGTGTGTGTGTGTGTGTGTGTGTGTGTGTGTGTGTGTGTGTGGGTTGAATCGGTGGAGACTCTTACATTCTAAGCCTAACCCTAACCCTAAACCCTAACCCTAACCTGGGTGGAGGGTGATTATGCGGGTGAACTCAGTGGAGGAGGGCCAAAACCTTAACGAGGAATATAACAACACCTCTTGATTTGACCAACAATAGAATAAGACATCTAACAAACCCCAGAACCATTAAGTTGTTTTGTAGAGACAGTATTTAAAACTTTAACCAAGCCTAAAACAGAATAGAGTTAAAAGTAACAAATTCCTCAATATTGTACTTAATTCCTCAATATTGTACTCAATAATAATTTTTGGAGTGAGTTGGGCAAGTGTGTGGAGTGAGTTGGGCAAGTGTGTGGAGTGAGTTGGGCAAGTGTGTGGAGTGAGTTGGGCAAGTGTGTGGAGTGAGTTGGGCAAGTGTGTGGAGTGAGATGTCTGGAGTGAGTTGGGCGCGATTTGGAGTGAGTTGGATTTGGAGTGAGTTGGGCGGTTACCAGGTGAGCAGCATGGACAGATGGTCTGTTTCATTGATGACAGAAACACAGGATATTTTTGAGTGAAGTTAGCCATGTGATTCTAACTAATTTAGGCAAAAAGGCTGACTTAACTTTTCAGCGATTGGAAGGCTTGCACTAGGCATGGAGAGCCGAGGAAACCTGATGTGACAGCTAGTAGAGGCATGCGAATTCCAGATTTAATCACAGAGGGAGGTAAAGATAGGGGGAGAGAGAGAGAATGAGAGAGAGAGAGAGAATGCAGATCCCGCTGGTCAAACATACAGCATCATCTGAAATCCAGTTCACCTCAGTTTACCCATACTGAGTCTCTCCTCTCCTGCACTCTTTATCTCCCTGGTCCTTGTGGACCAAACGTTATAATGAACCATGTAATGAGGAGTCGGTTAGCGGCACCTGAACACCACCAGAGCAAATCAGACTTTGCTCTCGTATTTAAGTGTAACCAGTGGTGCTTGGAATGCTGTGATGAAAAATCAACTGAAGAATGTGTCTTTTATCTTCCCAACAGAAACAGGACAGAACAGAACAGGAAGAACAGTTGTTCAGACTTCTGCCAGCAGAGGTAGAATCACTATTTTAGTTCTATTTTAATGACTTTCAACCTGGAGTTCTTATTTGGGCATATCATAAAACTTTACGTTACAAATGTTCCTCTATTAAATAAAGGATATATGTTTGCAAAGTATATAGGGCTTAAGTAGGTTGTTAAGTTACTTTTAGATTCGTTATTATAATGACGTAGGTACAGTAGCAGCCTGCACTTTCAAATGGGATTTTGAGAAAACCTGAAGTGTGATTGGATCAAAGAAGCTATATGAAGACCAGTTCTAGCAGCAGACATTCAACAGCAGCAGGCCCTCGCCCCCGGTGACCTTGTTGTCAGTACAAAACCCTGTGTCCAGCAGCAGAGGCCATTTTTAAATCCCTCTGACCCTTTTTTCACATCATCCATTTTGGCTGACTCCACTCCTCTGACAATGCCATCGTGGCTCGGGGAACAAGAACCACAGGAAGGGTTTGGGTGCGGGTGGGGTGGGTTTGGGGTGGAGGAGGGGTGTTTTGCATACTTCCAGCCGGGGGTCCGGAAAGCTCTAACCGAATCCCCTGTTGTGGGCCGGGGAAATGAGCTGCGCTCTTTAATGACTATCTGGGGGTAATGTGTTTTCTTTTGCTCGTCGCTCCGGTGATGCTGTGATTGCTTTTAGGTGGATCCCTGTGTAGCGGCGGGGGGGGGGAGGACACGGTGAAAAACAGACCTGCTCGCCGTCGGCACGCCTGTCTGTGTCAGGCTGGGTCAGAACAACTTTCCAGAACACTCCATCACCCAGGGTTGACCACATTAACCCTATAGCGTCAGACGTCCATCCTTATGTTGGTGTTTAATTTTTTTTTTAAATAGAACGGGAAAAAAGTGGAAATAGGCAAATAGCAGATTTACAAGCTCACAAAGGGTTGCAGACAGTGCGACGCGTTATGAGCTTGTAGATCGGCTAAGTTCGCTATTCGTTGTAATGTACGGCGAAGTATACTAGGGACTATAAGTGGTTAACACATGGCACGTTCATATCTGTTATACCCTTCTATCAAAGGCAGGCATGTTGATAATGACCGGTTTCACAGCTCTGCGCCGTGGTTGTTATTATACAGTATTCCTTGAGAGAGCTGATTCTCGCTGGAGTGATAATGAAACATGTGCGCTGCATGAATATGACTTTTATCATCGTGGAGGTCTTGATGGTGGTGATGTGTGGTTAGCAGAGATTCTGCTGGGGAATTCAAACTCCGGGCTTGTGTGCCAAGTCTTGTTTTTTCCTCCTCTAACATCATCCTGCAACTCCTAATAAACAGAGTTGTGCCTGGAAGCGCTAAATCACTAACTACCTTTAATCACTTTAGAATAATGCTTAGCATGTGGATTCAATGTGCGCTCGAGGCAGAGCCCCACTGACTTGCAGGCATTGCAGTTTGGAAGTTACAGAGGAAGATGTTGGGGGGGTGGGGGGTGGGTTATTCTTTTACTGCACAGCAAACATAAAGTTATGCTCTCTACCACATAGGCTACAGTACGTCAGCGGCGGCCACGCTTCTCCCACTCTCGACAAACCGCAAAACGTATAGTCAGTCACCTAAGAATGACCGAGGCAGGCCACCGTCCATTTACACAGGGCCCGAATGACCGCGGAACGCGAGGACCACCGGCGTTTAAACAAGCCACATTTCATACAACCGGCCTGCCAACCTACCACAAACAGTTTACAGTCAAATGGGTTCTGCTCTCTGGAGTTTGTCTATGGCAGGCCTTACTCCATGCCACATCTCCCCCGTCCAGAGCCATGAAAGACTGGTTTATCCTGACAGCTCCTTACAACACAGGGCCCTGTCCCGCGCCGCTTTTAGCCCTGCTGCGGCTAGGCTGGACCACGTCTGGTGGATAAAAGGCTGCCAGAGTGTTTGGCTTGCAGGCGATTTACGCGGACGCGAGGGTGATTCATTCTGGGCCCTGCACAAACACGGCCTCTGTGGGACATTTCACCGGGACAGGCAGGAAACATATACACACACACACACACTGGGCACTATAGGACTTATATTCTACTCATTTACACTCTGTGGTAGACACGCACGCGTGTGCGCACACGCGCACACACACACACACACACACACACGCACACGCACACGCACACACACACACACACACACACACACACACACACACACACACACACACACACACACACACACGCACTATGACATGTCCTACTGTTAAAAGTGTGAGACTGCATGGCTTCATGTCTGTGATTTGTCTCCAGATCCAGGTCTTGCTGTGTAGGGGACCCTCTAATGCACTGTTTCCCAAACAGTGGGTCGAGACCCAAATGTGGCTGGCGGACCAACTTTTATGGGTCGCCCACAAACTTCTCTACAAAAATCCATTAATTAGAGGTAAAAACACACACACACACACACACACACACACACACACACACACACACACACACACACACACACACACACACACACACACACACACACACACACACACGCTCAAACGGGTGCTAATGTTATTATGAGGGGGTTGTCACTGGAGCTGAGCAGTACATTATGAGGTGCTCATAAGAATAAGCAGACACATCTGCCACTCAGCCCCAAATCCTACCGAGACTTGAACAATGCAGCTTTGGTACTATAATAAACCATCAACATTCTTCTTATTTATTGAACTGGCACCGGTTAGAAGAAGCCTTACGGGTTCACTTTTACACCCTTAGATCTTTATGTACATTGGCCAAAGAGCAAACAATATATATTATTTCCAGTGCTGTGTCCAAGGGAATGGGTTTTGTTTCCTTCTTGGACCCATGTGAGACTGTAACAAAATATATACGAAAAGCTTTGGATTCTATTCATTGCAACGTTTGATTTGCTATTAATGCCTCTTGGACACAAGACAGAAGGCACAAACACTGTGTGACATTTGGCGCTGCTCCAGAAGACTTCTTTGGGCCAGTTGTAAATCATTTCGTCTATAAATAACTTAATATTCACAACAGGGGGATTTACCCTGCTCTCTCACAGCAGAGCATTGAACGTAAGCCCAGCTCGTATCTCCCCCCACAGCATGCCTCGCCTTCTAGATCATCCAAAAAAACATTTAAATAAGCACAGATGTTGAATATGTTTTTGGAGGAAATGTTACATACAATAACACGTTCAATGAAAGCCACATTTGCTATTATTCAAACACATATGAGATAAGAGATCAGACCCAAGAAATGACTTCATTCAGCCTACTCGTGTGTTGATACAGCAGCCCTTTTGAACGGGAAAAGTGCTTATGCTGTGCTATTACTGTCCTTGGCCAAACCTATCACATGGAATCTGTGGAGTGTAGCTTACATTGTTTTTGGATGAACATTTAGTACAAGTCAATCATTGTTGCAGCCAAATGCCACCATTGAGACCTCAGCTGTAGCAGTTCTCCACTCCGTCCACTAGGGGACACCAACTCCTTAATTTCCGCACCCTCCCCTTCCTCTCATTATTTACCTAAAAAAAAAAAAAAACACTCACGCCGAAGCAGAGTTCAACACATTTCTCCTGGCATGGAAATATACAACTTGCATCAAAAAAAGAGTATCAAAAGTTGTAGCTCTAACCGTGGAAATCTGTGCTAAACCGTCGTTAAGTCGTCATCACCCCCAGGTTTGTACAAATGTCCTCACTAGGCTATTTTAAATTAGAGTTGTTGTTGTTGTTGTTGTTGTTGTTGTTGTTGTTGTTGTTGGGGGGCGGGAATCGCAATGAGCTAGTCGTGCAATTTAAAACCCTTGTTACAATTGCAATTCCCCAGGAACTGCTTTTATTTGGATTAATTAGGCAGAAACATGTTTGATTTGACTTCCACACACACGCTGGCACCTTCACTCAGCTGCCAATCATTAGACGCTCATGTCCAAATTAAGGCCCCATTAGGATGATAACAAAACCCCTGATAACAATAAACCCCTCCAACTAAGAATAAGACTTTTCTCACTCCAGTGGTTCTCAAATCTTTTTATCTTTACCCCATAACTCTCAGAGTGCGTACAAATGGAACCAATTAATGATTCCATTTGGTTCCTTTTGTGCACTCTCAGAATTACAGACCTGTAGCCATGGGGTCCATTTGGAAGCCCTTAAAATCAATGAACCCTGACAGAGGAGGGTCCCGGCCTGGACCCCTGCACTGAGGACCCCCTACCCCTCCCTCCCTCCCCGCCGTGCTGACTGATAGAGTTAAGGGCTGAACTGGGATCAGCCCCCCAGCTGTGGCTACAGTGACACATTTCAAGTCTGGTGCCATATTGCTCCCTTCTAATGCCAAGTGGCTACTCTAATATACTCTGACACACTTTAAAGCACACCAGAAAGAGTTTTCTGTCCTGTGTTGCGGGAAAACATTGTCCAACATTATTTATTTAATACGCCAAAAACTCAAAAAGTGCAAAGCGCTGCGTCAGAACGAATTCATAGCAAAAAGACTCGCCCAAAACACAGTCGCCCCGGGGTAAATCCGACGGTCGCCACCTGGTATTCCTAACCGTAACCACAGTGAAGCTATGTCTGAATATAACTTTATTCCTAAACGTAACCTCAGTCAAACTATGCCTAACCCTAACCTTATTCTTAATCTTTAACCTCAGTAAAATGGTGCCTAGCCCTAATTATTATTTCTAAGCTTATCCTCAGTAAAACAAATACAAGAATACAAGAACCGCTGGGGGCGAGCGTGTTTTAGGGCGAGTGTTCCGGTTGCCGTCCGAACGAACAGTTTTGACTGAAGCACAGGCTGCAGTCAGTCCACCCCGCACAATAATATTATCCATCCATCACGGATAAACTCTGGAGAAAGTGTGAAACTGCACATGGATGGACTGACTTCTCACACATTCTTCGCTCGCTCAATGCTCACTCAACGCGACTCTTGTGTCTCTCCTCACCCCCCCCCCTGAGTGAGACAGACAGAATGGGATGGTGTGGACACACACACGGACAGACAGACAGAGCGCCGACCAGTTGTCACCAAAGTGACAGGCGACAGCTGAGTCCATACATCTGTGAGCCCAGGGGGCTACACACACACACACACACACACACACACACACACACACACACACACACACACACACACACACACACACACACACACACACACACACACACACACACGCGTCCCACCACGTCTCAGGCAGACAGACCACGTTGCTTCAAACACTTTAAATCGTTATTTTTTGGGCTGTTTCAGCCACGAAAGTGAAAGTTTCAGCTGTCTATGGATAATGTTACCTAATCTTGCGTAAAAGCGCAGTGAGCGCTTGATATCCTTATAGATATAAACGGGTCACCTAGTTGAGGACATTGCGCAGCATAACGCCACTTTCATAGCCTATACTGGAAACAGGGTCGTCGGGACCCATTTGTAGCTCGCGGACCCATTTTCGTGGGTTGCGAGTGACCCACGAAAATGAAAAATAATGTCATGAATAAGAGAGAGAAATTCCAAAAGAAATTCCCTAAATTAGAATAGAAATGTTTAAGAAGTAGTGAAAATAGTCGATCTACAAAGCTTGTAGATCTACTATTTTGTGATCTGATTTATCTTTTGGGTCTTGAGCTAAAAACTTTGGAAACCAGTGCAACGAACTCCCAACAGCTCCTCCGCCATAAAAATCCAACATCAAATCATGCGGGCACTTCTTTACGTGGTAACTTGGAAGCTGTCACAGACACAGTCCCAACATAAACGTAATGCCATAAAAAAGAAAGAAAGCCATTAAACGAGCACTTGAAAACCACACAATGACATTTAAACAAATACAATAAAATAAACATGACGACGTTATAATAAACTCACCCTAAAAGTATTCAGGCGTGGTGCTGCTGCAATGCACGGGATTATCCAGATTCTCCAGACCCAATATTCCTGAACTGAGGGGAACGGTTGACGCTGCGTCTCATTGGCGTAGAGAGGAAAAAGTCCAACACAAACAGAATGTGCGCATGTATTATTATAAATAATAATACACAGATTGCCTTAAAGCGTCGGTTTTGGCCGCATTTGGAGATGGACGCCCCCCCCCTGAACACACTATAGTTTGAGTCAGTTCACCTACAAAATGTCACAGAAACTGCAGCAGCATCTCAGAGTAATTCTTCATGGGCGCCCTGTCCTGTGCGCAATAGAGGCTCCACTCGCCTCGCCACAGTGAAATGACATTAGCGCTGCTCCCTGCCCATTGGCTTAAACCGAGGGGTCTTCAAAGTGGGGGTCGGGACCCCCAGGAGGGTCCCCAAATGATTTTGGGGGGTCTCCAGATGATTAGCAACATTGTTTTCTCACTGAACAGTAAACAAACCAACATACAGTATAACTTATACTGTATAATGGTATACTTGTACTGTATAAGTCTTACACGGTATCGGCACATTTCTAAAGTGACAATTGAATGACTTTTAAGACCTTTTTTAATACCAAATTGGCCAAATATTACCTAAGAAAGAGACAAACATTGTCAATATAGCCAATCTACAAGCTCACAACACTTTGTGAGCTTGTAGATCAGCTATTTTCACTATTTTCTCTGGAACCGAGTCAAACTAAATGTAATGCCTACAATTTCAAGTGCTTGTCAGTTCAAATATGATTATTTTGGGGCTTGGAAAGTTTGGGAACCCTTGGCTTAAACAACCAACCCCCACCAATCCTGCACAGACAGTCGAGTCTCCAAAACATTGGAGAAAATGCTGTCTTTAACTCTTGTTTTTCAGAGGGGATTTTTTTTAAGGACAAGGGGGTGTAATGTCACCACTTATGTCAGTGAATAATAGGCCTTAACACAAATCAACAGGAATCTCCCCACATAACCCCAGCAAGAGAGGGTGCATTTTAACCAAATTTCAACCTGGCATATCCCTATTTTGGGCATGTCAAAAGATTACAACGATTAGAATTTTTTTTCTTCTTATAACAGATCTACAAGCGCACACATGACACCGCACATTTTGATGCAAGTAGCTTGATTTCCCCTGTCCCTCCTTTATATCCCCCAGCTGCAATTTGTCACTAGCTACATGTATAGAAACATGATCAGTCTTTTTACAGCCTTACTTGTCCCCCTTACAGCCAAGGTGAAATTGTGACAATATGCTTTATGTTCCCTCATACAGGCGCTGTAACAGTACTCCTATTTACAGTGGGCCATGAAAGGTAAGTCTATACACTCACACTGAAAAGGAGGCTATTGCTCCGCTATCTATTGGTGAAGACAAATGTAGTGGGGATGACTGAAGGTTTTAGAAAGAATGGCAACAACCACCACACATCAGTATTATCTTAACATCATACAGTATAATACAAAGGGTAAAAGGAAGTCAAACTGGTCTGTGGTGGGTTTCTCTTTAGAAGTCAGCCTTTAAAGCTGCAATCCGGGAACTTATTTGAATGAATAAAGCATTATTTTAAGAGAGAGTGTGTTACTACAATAACTAGTACATCTGCAGCGGTTGGAAGTGTTCTCCCTACTCTTCCATGGAGAAATGTAGATCCCGGTGAAGATTCATGATGGAAAAACAACTGTATAAATGCACCAACAAGCTCATATATGCAGTATCTCCCCTGGCCAGGTCGGCTGGGATTCCTTCTCGAAAGAGCGGAAGAAGTTTGATCTCCCACGCTTGAGACAGCGGTTCGAATCCCAGGTAGGACATGAAGCTTTACAGATTGAAGCTTAAGATTTGATCTTGACACATTTAACTATGTTTGCGGTTTGGATATACCGTGCAATAGTATCTACAGTAATGTGATATTTGTTTTGGCCCTTATAGTGACAACTAGAATTCATTACAATTTGTTTTGGGTTGCATATTAACCTCTGAAATGGGCATCAAAGCTGGGTTCCAACTTGGATACAAGATAATCTTTCAGTCGTTGCAGAGCCTTTTGAAAAACGTTTTGAGCTGTTGTGACCCGGTGACACACTTTCATGACATCATGACGTCAAGTGTGTGTCTGACGCCCTGCCCCAAAACATCAACCTTGAAACTTTTTATTTTTATAAAGTTAAAATCATTAAAGGGTCTTTGAAATTCCATAGCCTTTGGACCAAATGCGACATCATAGAATCAAAAAACATGCAACGTAAATGTGACAAATGTGTCAGTTTAATTGCACGACCTCTGACCCATATCCCTCGGCCCTCGATGGAACAGACACTACATATCTGGCTGACCCGGGTTACGACCCAGTGACCATCGCATAGATCTGTCAATGTGAATGCATCTTAAGTGGAACCAGGCTTAGCGGGCGAGGGCCTGTCAATCAGTGTCTGCGTAGTCATATAGAGTTCAGCAGGGGAACGCGCTCCTCTTGCACATTTCATATGGACCAGATGGATGTGAGCTTTTCCTTGGCATCGCACTTCAATGAAACCACTTACTGTTTCTATTTCTATCAGACGTTGTTGGCTAAGTAGTGTTCGCAAATAATTTGTGCAGTTTTTTTTGTTGTTGGCCTCCCCTATTTTGGGCATGTGATGTCATTAGAGGCAAAATCTTATCAAAAAGTAAAAAATAGCAGATCTACAGGCTCAAAACATGTTGCTTTGCGATGTGTTGGGAGCTTGTAGATTGGCTATTTTGGCTATTAGTTGTGCGAAGAAGTATATTGGGCGTAAGTGGTTAAACTGCATTGAGTATTAGATGATGAGTGAAGTTTATTACATCAGGGGCAATATAGATTTATGTCACAGAATAGTACAATAATTTCACTTTAAAATACTTTTCTGTTGTTTTTCATACTTTATTTAACCTGGGCCTGCTTTATTTGTCAAATAGATACAGTACTGTACATGTAGATAGATGGAAATGGGCCGAAAAGGCACTCTGTCAATGTTATCTCTAGTTTGCTCAGTGCACTACACAACATCTGAGAAGAGGAGTGTTTTACAGTTGAATGGAGTGGAGTGTTTTCTGGGCTTCAACTTGGTCAGATATAATGCTCAAACGGATAGATATCATGTCGGGTTGGACCAGAGATTATTTACTGGGACCACAATGCTTTACAGCAGGCTCAACCAGAATGTTAAACTGTTATCTTGTGTCTCTCTAATGCTTATCTCCGGCTTATCTAATGGGATATTTATGACGGCGTTGTAAAAAAGCTTTCACCGGCATCACTTACATTGCTCTGGACCATAAAGATGCTCGGCATACTTTCCAGCTTTCCAGAGTAACTTTGCCTCATGCCCATGTGGTGTGTAATTTTTCCACGATTAAAAGTCCTGTGACTTAATTCTGACCACTAACTACATATCCAATGTGATCTCAATCAATTGAAACTGCTGGGTGCTCGGTATGAGGCCATGGGTCGGTCAGTAAACGGGTCTCATTTGCATTCATTCATGTCGTTCCCCGTGGTGCTGCGCTCTGCTCGTCGGTTATTGTGGCAGAGCGGTGGTGAATGTGTTGGTTAAATCTTTAATCCCTCTAACCAGACTGGGAAGCTTAGGGCGACCCCCGCAGTGGGAGCTCTTTAGAAAATCTTCTCTAATTATTGGAGGAACTTTGCAACTTTGTAAGTCTCAGTGGATAAGACCATCTGCTAAATGCCTAAATTGTAATTTGTAAGACGTTTTTGTCTTTCCTAATGTTTACGACTGAATAGGGCCCATGTACAGGACACTACAGTTCCCGGTGTAGGTACTGTATAGGGCCTGCTAAGTACTGATGACGCTGAAACCAAGTCCGTCTTCAACCTTCCCAAAGCCAAATTTATACCTTGTTGTATTCTTGATGAAAACTGATTAAGAATTGGTCCCCTGACTCTTTCATTCCATTCCTCTGCCAGCTGATCCCCCAAATAGAAATTGCATTAATTATTACTTGAGAACTTATCTTCATTAGATGAAAATTCAAGGAATGCATGGATCATATGTGTCATGCCTAAGAAGTTAAGCTAAATTTAAGCCAGGGCTTTACAAACTTGTTCATGTCATGAATCCCCTAAATTACTTTCATTGGATTATACCCTGATTCTGTCTTATGTAGAAACCCTGATATAAAAATATAAAATATGTGTGCTTTAAATTAAATGAAATAATTAGTATTTTACATAAATAGATTCATAGTGGCAATATTGAAACCTATTAGAATAATCACAGTAATCATTTCAAGTGAATTGAATTACAGCAAAATTGAACAACTCTTCATTTGGCTAGGGACCCCCTGGGACCCCCTCAAGGACCCCTGGGGTATGGTCCTGGACCCCACTTTGAGACCCACTGGTATAAGCTACCGGTCTACTCTGGTCAGGACAGGAGTGTCAGCTAAATGACCAAATTGTAATGTGAACATTCTCCTTCTGAGTGAAGCTCTTGAGCTATCTCAGTATTTGTATTATTAATAAAGGTCTGGTGGTGTGTGCCTATTCAGCTGTGTGGATACAATTTATGAGCGCCCTCCAAAGGCAATGCTTTGGACTCATATAGACCCAGTTTTAAGACCTAATGGGAATTCTTTCCTCGGCAGAAGTGAGTGCCCTACTGCTACACCTACTAATACTTTATAGTGTACATTTCAGCTGAGCAGAGAACACTGGTAAAGTGTTGATTGAATTAAGCCTTGTGGTATTGTGGTAACTTGATCAGGAGGCAGTGGGTGTGAATAGTTGGTGTCTATATGAATGACACCATTTGTTGAAGAGTCATTTGGCCCTGGTCCTATACATCGGATTGACCAATATTTCAAGCAGATATTTGCATTCTGTGCCATATCGGGATGGGTGGATCGTATTTTTATGCCGTGGTTCCTATCCACAAGTTTCCTAGGGCATTATGGGCATCACTTCCTGTCGATTTGATCAGGTATCGCTGATCAAATCGACAGGAAGTGATGCCCATAATGCCCTAGGAAACTTGTGGATAGGAGGTAAGCTGTCTAGAATAGGGTCTGTCTGTCTGGCTGGCTGGCTGGCTGGCTGTCTGAGGCTAATCTCGCAAACTACTTGACCAATCAGCGCCAAATTTCTTGCCAACAGGCCAAGGAAGTAAATACCTGAATATTTGTTCTGGCCTTCTTGTTGTCCAAATGATCGGAGTCGGTGTTGCCCTTGAGAAACCCATATCGGACGAGCTCTAATTAAGCCATCAACATGGATATAGTTATGGAGTGGGGTGCATTTCGCCTTTCCGACATGTCGCCTTTCCGACGTTAACGAACCCTATACCTAACCCTAACCCTAACCTTAACCGCACGCGGAAGCCACTAGTTGGAGTGGCGAGATGTCGGAATGGAAGGAGCACCCCTATGGAGTGAGAATTGGGTGAGAATAATAGCTGTTAGCATGTGTTAGCATGTTCATTAACACAGCCTTCTCTGCCTCCAAGTATTGTGTTTGCTCTGCTTTTTACATGTGGCTGTATGTTTGCTTTGGTCCATGAATGAACACGAGGTTACAGAGCCAATGTAAACACATGTTGTTCAAATGCTCTAGCTTATTTGTATTATTGTAGTACATATGATATGCTAGTCTAAACCACTTGGGGATATGTTCATAGCCTATGGAAGGTAGAAGCTTAGATTTGTACTTGTCTCTGGGGAAATTGTTGTTTTTCAGCAATTAAGACCTCAACCTCTTCTTAAACGCATAATGACCGGCAATTCTACTGGCCTACAGTTCCATTTGGGGACGCTGTAAACAGCTGTGTTCATGGTACACTGCTCACCTGCAAAACAAAACACGGAAGAGAGAAGAGAGAAAATAAATCCATGTTGAGACACATTCAAACATAATTGAGAGGGATTCTTGTACCACACAGAGGATCTCATTGCGTTGAGTGTGCACAGGAAATCTCTAGTCCAAACAGAGGCAGGAAGACAAACAAACAACAGGCTAGCTGAAGGCAGAGGCGGGGATACATCGCAACCGAGCATTTGGGCCTCTCTCCGCTCTCCATACTCAAACACTGGCCACCAATTAGAGCCTGCTGACTGGGCTTTGAGCCCCACAAGGCCTGGGCCATTCAGCCCAGTTGACTCATTTTGTTCTCGTCACAGACAGAATGACAAATGGGATCGCATTACTAAAACAAACAAGCTAATGCAACAGGCGAGATACAGTGAGCCAGTTTAGTTCCCAATAGCGGAGCAGATAAGTGCTACGATCTTTCAATTTATGATAAAAGCGTGAAAATTGGCATGAGCAGTCTCCATGGGTCACTTGACAAGAAAATTGTCCGAGGCAGTTGTAATTTCAAGATGGCGGCCATTTTTCAAGATGGCCGACACCTTAGTGGGCAGTTAAGTGATATGATGGTTTATTTGGTGATACAAGCATGAAAATTGGCATGAGCAGTGTCTGTGGGTCACTGGACAATAGGCCACCCACAGCTACTTGAAATTCCAAGATGGCGGCCATTTTTCAAGATGGCCAACACTTTAGTGGAGCAATTAAGTTATATAATGGTTTATTTGGTGATACAAGCATGAAAATTGGCATGAGCAGTCTCTGTGGGTCACTTGACAATAGGCCACCCACAGCTACTTGAAATTCCAAGATGGCGGCCATTTTTCAAGATGGCCAACACTTTAGTGGAGCAATTAAGTTATATAAATGGTTTATTTGGTGATACAAGCATGGAAATTGGCATGAGCAGTCTCTGTGGGTCACTTGACAATAGGCCACCCACAGCTACTTGAAATTTCAAGATGGCGGCCATTTTTCAAGATGGCCAACACTTTAGTGGAGCAATTAAGTTATATAATGGTTTATTTGGTGATAAAGGCATTAAAATTGGCATGAGCAGTCTCTAAGGGTTGCTTGACAAGAAAACACTCACATCCACTTGAAATTTCTATTTTCAAGATGGCCGCCCCTGGATCCTCAAAAGATACATTTTCCCATAGAAATGTATGTTTTTTTTTCATTAAGGACAATTATACGATTATTGTTATTATGCTAAAGAACAACTTTTAACACATCACAATACAGTTGCGTTTATTTGTTGATCATAGATAGATTAGATAAGAGTGAATATCCGCACTACCAGGGCACACTGGTGATATATCACTGCTGTTAAACTCAGAGTGGGGTTCAATGTCAGATAATTGAAAGTTAGTACCCCAAATGCTGTCTAATTTACCCCAAAACAATTAGATAGCCGCACCTGAATTGACAGGTTGTGCCAGCGCGGGAGAGCCGAGCCAAGGTTAATGGGGTTTTAGTTAACCGGATGGTGTACAGATCACACGGGATTTAAATGGCATTGGATGAACGATCGGACTAAGTGTAGGGTTAAGGCACAAACTTAGTTGTATCCCATACATCAAAGTGCTTGGTAAAAGGTGGTAAAAGGATAAACCCTCGGCCTCTGCCTATGCTGCAGACATGGCAGAAGCCATCATAACAGTTGAGAAAACTAACTGGGACCGATGTTTCATTTGTCAGCAGGTCACCAAGGAAAAACTCATTCAGCCGAGTTTATTCAACAGAGAGCACGATCGTACTGGTTATGATACCATTGCAAGAATGTTCCATTATTTCATAAGATCAATGCTCTGCCTATCTTACTTAGTCTAACCCGACTAGATGAAGGTGATGGCATAGAAAGCACATTGACAAGAAACAGAGCAAAATATAATTTAAGCTGTAAACTTAGGTTCAACAACACAGAGCTGGAAAGGGCCCAAAAGAGAGCATCTATATCTTGATCTCTTTGCCAGAAAGCAAAGACATTATGACTTGATCCCACCAACTCAAGCAGCACTCAAAGAGCATGCCAAACGTGCTTCTTATGAGGCTGGATACGTGTGGGGACAGGCATTGAAGCGACATCCACAAATGCCGAGCCCATCTGACTGGGGATGGGTGGAACCGGACGAGAAGTGGAAAGTCTTCTGGACTCCACTTCCACCTATTGCGGAGAGTTGTTGGGAGTTGACCAAATGTGGGTGCACCAAGGCATGTACTGGAAGGTGTAAGTGCTTCAGATATGGACTCAGTTGCACATGCCTATGTAGTTGCCCCTGCTAGAACCTATTTGCATGTTTATTTTGCCTGAGTTGTTCCCCGTTGTCCTCTGTGTTTTCAAGTGTAGGCCTATGGCTTCCCCTCGCCACATCAGTGCATCATGTTTTACTTTGTCACCAGTCTATTAGTGTGTAATTTTCAGTTGTTACTTTCTAACATTGCTTCCACTGCCTTCCACTGCCATACGTAACAGTGAAGCACATTTTCAGTTTAGTTCCTTAGTATAGTTTGTCATGGTTTCGTGGCTACTGCCATTCAGTATTAGCCATTGCTCAATTATAATTTTGGAGCACTGTCCGTTCAGCACCACAACTGTGCTAATCAGCACCACAACTGTGCTCATTTATTAGTCATATTTTTTGTTTCCCCATTGCTTAGTATTTATTTGACACATGTAATGGCTGTTAGTTAAAAAATAAAAAATAAAAAATAAATCCTCCCTTGTGACTGTTACCTTGCCGTGGTAAGGGAGCTTGTGTACCTCAGTGAACCCTGAGAGCTATGCCAGTGGGAGGCAACTCCTGACAGGTTTTACCAAACTGGACAGGTCGTGGGCGAGGAGTCAGACAAAACACAGTCAAACAACCTCTCTTGACAGAGCTTTTTGAGGAACCCAATACATTTCTATGAGAAAGGTTATCATTTAAAGATCCACATGGCGGGCGGCAGTCATCTTGAAATTTCAAGTGGTGGTTGTGGGGTTTCTTGTCAAATGACCTTTTGAGACGGCTCATGGCAATTTTCATGCTTGCATCACCAACTAAATGATTTCTTAAGCTTAACTGCTCCACTAAGGTGGTGGCCATCTTGAAAAATAGCCGCCATCTTGAAATTTCAAGTAGCTGTGGGTGGCTTATTGGCAAGTGACCCACAGAGACTGCTCATGCCAATGTTCATGCTTGTATCACCAAATGAACCATTATATAACTTAAATGCTCCACTAAAGTGTCGGCCATCTTGACAAATGGCCGCCATCTTGAAATTTCAAGTAGCTGTGGGTGGCCTATTGTCAAGTGACCCACCGAGACTGCTCATGCCAATTTCCATGCTTGTATCACCAAATAAACCATTATATAACTTAATTGCTCCACTAAATTGTTGGCCATCTTGAAAAATGGCCGCCATCTTGAAATTACAACTGCCTCGGACAATTTTCTTGTCAAGTGACCCATGGAGACTGCTCATGCCAATTTTCACGCTTTTATCATCAACTGAAAGATTCTGCCAATAAAAAGCATTTAGCCGCTCCACTACAATTGATGGTTCTCTCCACTGTTGCTGTAGAATCCCACATGGCAAGGCACTGAGGCTATGTTCAGACCCTGATTCCTGATTCCTATCCAGATTGGAATCAGATCATTAGTATTATTATTATTTATTTTTTGTATTAAGTCTGAACTGCAAAAAAAACACATGGAAACAGGTTATTGTGAATCAGATTTGAAACACATTCCTAGTTGATTTGAAATGTGATTCTCAAATCTGATTTCATCTGACACTGCTCGTGAGTGTCTGAGTCCCCCCCCCCCCCCCCCTAAAGCAAATTAGCCGCCTTCTGGGGAAATTACACTTGAATTTTGTTATTACAATCACAAAATCCACAAAAGCAGGTGTGCTTATGAAATAGGAAATGTGAAATTTACGGACTGCAGCTTTAACATCATAGTCTAGGCTGAGAAAACACCTATAGCCTATTTTGTAAGATTATCTACAGATTCTAGATAATCTACAGATTATCTACAGATTATCTACAGAGGCTAAATATTTAGCCTCCTCCTGCAGTGTAGATCGACCTGGCCTTTGTCACCAAACAGATGTTTAGCAACAACATCAACAACAACAACATGTTTTGAATCTGTAGAATCAACCCCCCGCCCAATTCGGCGCCCTCCAGCACAGCATCGGTGCCCTAGGCGACTGCCTAGGTTGCCTATGCCATGGGTTCCCAAACTTTTCAGCCCGCGACCCCAAAATAAGGCGGAAATTGACTCGCGACCCCACCTAAACCTGGAGGTCATTTATGCACATAAACTTGCACGTTCGGTGCGCATTTGTAACGGGTTAAAATGGTAAAATGTACCATTTATGATCATTTTAGATGGTATTTCATCCATTCTGTTGAATAAAAAGTTAAAAAAAAAAAAAAAAAAAAAAAAGTTTTTTTTTTTTTTTTTTTTAATGACCCAAAATAATTTCGCGACCCCACGTCAGTCTCCCGCGACCCCAAGTGGGGTCGCGACCCCTACTTTGGGAACCCCTGGCCTATGCCTAGATACACCCCTGAGTCGCTCACTTGCCGGGGTTGCTCGCCGAAACACGCCCCATCGTGATGCATTGAGATCGCCTTACGGCAATCTTTTGGACTGACTGTCCGCACTCTTATTCTTTAAGTGATCAGATCAGATTTGTGAATTCACACATCACATTGGTTGTTTTGGTAACGACGTAACCAAGGCGTGAGTAATGATTTTATACTTAAAGTGTCCGACTAGTGTCCAGATGGAGACAGATCTTTAGAAATCAGATTCGAATCACATTTCAAACCACCTAGGACTGGGGTTCAATCTGATTCACAAAAATAATTTTCCTTGTTTTTATTTTATTCTATTTATTAATGTTTTCATACTTGATAAAACATAATCTGATTCCAATCTGGATAGGCCAAAGACAGGATATGGGCATTAATGGGCTGGCAGTTAGAACATGGAAGGCTAATAGACCCCCAGAGTTTGGATGAACCGCGACCATAACAATAAGCTATTGGTATTCTGTTTGGCTTGTTGGTTCAGCATGCTGTGAATACCAGGCCATTATAATTGATACTGTAGCATTTTGGCCTTTGTTGTCTGTAATTGGACCTTGGTCTAGCGTCGCCCCCCCCAAAAATAACTTCAGGAACGGCTACTAGAACAACAGAAGGCTTGTTTCCTCACAGCATGCTAATTATGGGATCATTTTAGGAAGGCTATACTACTCTAGCCGTATCAAAGTCAGAGGTATAGTGTCCATTCTGTGTTTCTGTCCAACTGTTAGTGGTCAATCATGATGTTTGGTTTGTCTCCATTCCCGTCCCATTACCCCCTTTTTTTCAGGGTGTCTATTGTTATTTCCATTTGCTTATATGGACTTCTGGACATTTTGTACTATAGCTTTGGGTCTGAGCCAGCAGTGAGGCAGCAGGATCCAGTTGAC